>NC_140166.1:212763506-212981006 GCF_963971535.1 Notolepis coatsorum
AGACCATGACTGAGAGATTCCAGAAGGAGATTTCAACGGCGATGCGAAGTAAGAAGTAGACAATGCTTGCATTGGTTGCCATTATAGATGACTCTCTCACCTAAAAATGCTTAGACAGACGGGGATGTGTTCCTGAAACTGTGTTCCCCTAGTAATGTCTCTCTCTCTTTCTCCCTTTCTGTCTTTATCTCTCCCTGTCTGCCTCTTTCTCTCGTTGTCTGTCTCTCGCCGCTCTCTCTCTCTCCTTCTCTCCCTCTCCCTCTCCTCTCCCTCTCCTCTCTCTCTCTCTCTCTCTCTCTCTCTCTCTCTCTCTCTCTCTCTCTCTCTCTCTCTCTCTCTCTCTCTCTCTCTCTCTCTCTCTCTCTCTCTCTCTCTCTCTCTCTCTCTAGATAAATTGACTGGAGTGTTGCCCATCCTGACCCCTGGGTTGCGAGGGGCCCCTCTCCCTAAGGTGGCTGCCCATGTGACTGGCATGGTCTCCTCCAGAGAGGCCTCAGCAGCGGAGGGTGAGGATCAGATCATATCTTGATTGTTTATGAACTATAGTGGGAGGTAGCTGCTCTACTGCTATACGCTGCACTGTCTTCAAAACATCTGATCTCTCTACTAACTTTAAACCACGTGATCTCTACTCCATCAAGCTAGACATCTGATATTGATTGATTGATTGATTGATTGATTGATTGATTGATTGATTGATTGATTGATTGATTGATTGATTGAAAATGTTATTAACAGATTGCAGAATGGGTACAATACAGTACAGCTCAATACTGGGGGAAATTGTACATTGGAGGGGGTTGGGTTGGGTTTGGACATTTACAGGGGCCAGTTACGATTTGCAGTCTCCCGTAGGTGCTCTTTGAGAGTGGTTTTGAAGGTGGGTAGTGATTCACATTCCTTTACAGCTTTGGGTAGGGCGTTCCACATTGTTGTGGCATAATTGCGAAACGTGTTTAGTCCCCTGTTTGAGCCGAATCTGAGTTTAACATGATTTGTGGAGCTCCCTCTGGTGTTGTGGTCGTGGTATTCACTGACCTTTGGGAAGTATTTTGACATGTACATGGGTACCTTAGTGGTGTAGTGTATCTTGTAGACCAGGCCCATTGCAGTTGCTGTACTCTGTCGTCTACTCTAAGCCATCCTAGGTTGTCAAAGTGGGCAGGGGTGAGGTGGGTTCATGGACTAAGGTCAAGCAGTAGTCTGACCAGTTTGTTTTGAGATGTTTTTACTAGTTTTTAGTGCCTTTGAGGTGCTTTGGTACCATGAGGTGCAAGCATAGTCGTAGTACCCCTGAATGAGTGCTCCTGCCAGAGTCTTCAGGGTATTCTTGTTTACCAGAGAGGAGATCCGGTACAAGAATCTAGTTCTTTGGTTGACTTTTTTTTTATTACATTTGATGCCATTTTGTCACAGGAAAGATTTGCCTCGCGGCTGGGTGGCGCAGCGGACATTGCGCTCGTCACCAACGCAAGAGACACCGGGTTCGACTCCGGCTGTCGGCGTTGCCTCCGGCTTGGGCCAGCCGTCATACTAACTAAATTGGCAGAGTTAGCGGGTGGAAGTCGATGGGTGGTAATCTGGACGTTGTGGACAGCGACTCCTACAGGTCGGTTGGGGACGCCTGCACAGCAGAGACAGGAAATGGCGGGGGTAGTGTGAGCCTCCCACACGTTACACCCTCGCCAATGAGAGTCCGCGCTGGCAGGTGAAAAGATGTGACAGGCTGCCTCCTCGTGTATCTGAGGGGACACGTGATGCAAGGCTTCTATCCTCCCTACAACCGGCCAGTGGGGGTGTATGCGAGCAACGTTCAAGACAGGGGAGGGGAGAATTGGCACAACGGAATTGGGATGGGAGAAAAATAGAAAAAATAGGAGAAAAAGTGGATACAAAAAAAAAAGGAAAGATTTGCCTCTATGATGGAACCCAGGTATGTAATTTCATCTTTCCTTGTGACAATATTGTCACCCACTGTAACTGAGAAGCCGTCGGTCTTGCTGAGTTTGTTATTTGAACCGAAGAGATATATATATATCTGTATATCCCTACCTACTCTTACTAGTTATAGCGCTGGCCAGTATGACGTTCTTTTTCCTTTATCACTGTACACAATACTATAACACTGTACATACATCTGATTATCATTATTACTCAGTAGTACTCATGTATATATACTCCAGTTTAATCACTTGTACATAGTATATTGCTACTACACTTTACTACTACATTTGCACTCTGGTTAGATGCCAACTTATTTTCGTTGTACTGTATTGTGCTATATGATGACAATACATTTGAACTGAATCTAATCTAAGATCATAAACGGTGCCAAAAATCGATACTTTTCTTCTTATTTTATTTTTTTATTTTCATAAATACCATGCAAGCACAGAATCACCAAATATAAACGTGGTGATTGGCTTCTCTTGTCGTATATGAGAGTTGTTGCCTCTGAAAAGCAGCGTCTCAGATCTCAGACGGCTGCATCACACTGTTTATAGTTCAAGCACATGTCTATCCTCATGATTTCAGTGCTCATTTCAGTGCCACACATGATCCAGGCAGTATAAATCATAATCATGCTTAATTTTGATTTGAAATCACGATTATGAAACACGATTACTCATTGATTTGAGATCATTTGACGATGACTGAATTTGTTATACAGAGAAGCGCGCCGTGGGGGGGGGGTGTGTGAAGGAAGGGTGCGCTGCATTTACAACACAAGACAAAATTAGAGCAACACGACATGCGGCACAATAATCATTTTATCTCGATTATCTTGTTTTCATGAAGCCAAAATCTGAATTGAGATTTAATCTTGATTAATCGTCCCCAACCCTAAATATACTGGTCTGAGTCTCTCTAGTCTAATAATAACCATATACTGTCCTCTCGGTCTCTAGTCTAATAATAACCATATACTGTCCTCTCTGTCTCTAGTCTAATAATAACCATATACTGTCCTCTCGGTCTCTAGTCTAATAATAACCATATACTGTCCTCTCGGTCTCTAGTCTAATAATAACCATATACTGTCCTCTCGGTCTCTAGTCTAATAATAACCATATACTGTCCTCTCAGTCTCTAGTCTAATAATAACCATATACTGTCCTCTCAGTCTCTAGTCTAATAATAACCATATACTGTCCTCTCATTGTCAGTCTAATAATAACCATATACTGTCCTCTCAGTCTCTAGTTTAATAATAACCATATACTGTCCTCTCAGTCTCTAGTCTAATAATAACCATATACTGTCCTCTCAGTCTCTAGTCTAATAATAACCATATACTGTCCTCTCAGTCTCTAGTCTAATAATAACCATATACTGTCCTCTCTGTCTCTAGTTTAATAATAACCATATACTGTCCTCTCAGTCTCTAGTCTAATAATAACCATATACTGTCCTCTCTGTCTCTAGTTTAATAATAACCATATACTGTCCTCTCTGTCTCTAGTTTAATAATAACCATATACTGTCCTCTCAGTCTCTAGTCTAATAATAACCATATACTGTCCTCTCAGTCTCTAGTCTAATAATAACCATATACTGTCCTCTCAGTCTCTAGTCTAATAATAACCATATACTGTCCTCTGAGTCTCTAGTCTAATAATAACCATATACTGTCCTCTCGGTCTCTAGTTTAATAATAATAATAACCATATACTGTCCTCTGAGTCTCTGGTATAATAATAACCATCTATAGGGAGGTGTAGTCTGACGTCACTTTAGTTTTCCACACAGTCTACCCGTATAGGGATTTATCATTGGGGAAAATGTATTATCGGCTATTGTAATAATTCTGCCTCATGAACATTGGCAAGCTTTCTATGTTTGCACTAATGTTATTGTTTAAGCATTTTTGGTTGAAATAAAGTTAGTTATTATAAGGTTGTTTAATTTGTCGTTAAAAAATAACCACACTTACTTGCCTGTCGCTCGGTGCTGTCTGTCACCTGTCAGCAGCGACCAGAGTGAAGTGTAGTTCCTCGGTGAACGAAAAACATAAACGTTGTTATTTTGCTACCTTTACGATTAATTGCTAATTGTTCATGTTGAGCTATAGATTGTGGACGAATACACACAGAAAGGTACACCGTGCCAATGTTCATGCTTTATTTGTTTTAAACGAGACGATTTGGAAATGTGTCCATTGGAAATACATTGCGATTTCAAGAGGGGTGGACCACGCGGGAAACAGCAATGACGTCACCACTACACCTCCCTGGAGCGTCTCAGCCTCAGACTCGTCATGTCTTCATTCCTGTCTGTCTGCTGGGAACTAGACAACAAAACAGATGTTGTGCTTGTAGTTTATTATTCCTCTCACTCTGTGTCTCTGTCTCTGTCTCTCTCTCTCTCTCACTCACTCACTCACTCACTCACTCACTCACTCACTCACTCACTCACTCACTCACTCACTCACTCACTCACTCACTCACTCACTCACTCACTCACTCACTCACTCACTCACTCACTCACTCACTCACTCACTCACTCACTCACTCACTCACTCACTCACTCACTCACTCACTCACTCACTCACTCACTCACTCACTCACTCACTCACTCACTCACTCACTCACTCACTCACTCACTCACTCACTCACTCACTCACTCACTCACTCACTCACTCACTCACTCACTCACTCACTCACTCACTCACTCACTCACTCACTCACTCACTCACTCACTCACTCACTCACTCACTCACTCACTCACTCACTCACTCACTCACTCACTCACTCACTCACTCACTCACTCACTCACTCACTCACTCACTCACTCACTCACTCACTCACTCACTCACTCACTCACTCACTCACTCACTCACTCACTCACTCACTCACTCACTCACTCACTCACTCACTCACACACACACACACACACACACACACACACACACACACACACACACACACACACACACACACACACACACACACACACACACACACACACACACACACACACACACACACACACACACACACACACACACACACACACACAGAGCGAGAGAGACACACACACACGCAAACAAATAATTAAATGCTTTACTTATGCACACACAGTCACACACACACATTTTAATGTACGAGAGCACACACATTTTCTACACACAAATTCAAGGACTTTTACTTTTAGTAGAATAGTGCGTATTTGTGCATTTGGGTTGGTTTTCCCAGCCGTGGCGCGCCAAGAGCCCAAGAGACCCCGCCTTCTTTCTCTTCACTTGAACTCTTGCACTGAAGAACCATATAACTCAACTTTCAAGTTGTTTGGACAGCTCATGTATTTGCTGTTTTAAAATCCATCCAAATCACTTTGAGTGCGAAGGTGATATATCTGGTGATATATCACCAGAAAGTATACTAAGCCTCTACTGTCTTTAATGATGAATGAACACAATACTCTAACCTACCATCTTTAGATAATAAAGTAGGCCTACTCAACCTCTACTGTCTTTAATGATGAATGAACACAATACTCTAACCTACCATCTTTAGATAATAAAGTAGGCCTACTCAACCTCTACTGTCTTTAATGATGAATGAACACAATACTCTAACCTACCATCTTTAGATAATAAAGTACTCAACCTCTACTGTCTTTAACACTTTGGATGCCACGCCATGTTTTCCTTTTTACCCCCTTGATGCCCAAACCCACTCCAATGTTAACTTAATATCGCCTAATCTATGTTTTAAATTATGGCTATGTGTCTAATCTGCCCGTCGCTTATCAAAGACAAATTTTCCAGTCAACATTGTCAAGGCAGATTGTTTTTTTATCGCTTCATTTCCGTTTGATATCATTTTGAAAATCACTTGTTTTCTCGGAAAAAACAACCCTATGATGATAATCGTCTTTTACTGGAATATTCCAGAACGTTGTCATTTGTCTGCCTATTTATGAATCGTTTTCAAATAAACGCTAGATGATCGATAGTATATGTGTGCACACGCACGCTCATGCCGCACGCTGATAATCGCTGCTCTTATTTCCTGATGGCTTTTACAGTGAAACATATCACATATAGTGGAAACGCTTATATCTCTGTGAAAACGAGTCTGATTATCCTAAGACTGATAACATAGATTCCTTATCTGACATCAGATGGTATCCAAATGGTATATTCCAATTCCTGATCACCATTCGAAAAAATCGATAATTGTATTGATCCAGCGTGTGTACAGTATAACACATATTCGCCGTGGCACCAAGGTTCCAGAATGAACTCTGGTAGACCCCGGTTACATCAGTGAGAAGTAAAATGTGGAGTCAGAAATCCATTCTCCCATTCACTTTCATTGAGTCCACTCCAAAAGGGTGATTTACCATCTGGGAGACGATAGGGGGCGCTTTTTTCACATCTGAGCGCCGGCGGTGCCTGGATCTCCAACGGTAGGCTCGCTTGATGCAATATGATTTCAGATCGCTAATTAAAAAAAAAAAAAAAAAAAAAAAAACGACGGGCGTAAACCCGAGATATCTTGGGCGTGGCATCCAAAGTGTTAATGATGAATGAACACAACACTCTAACCTACCATCTTTAGATAATAAAGTACTCAACCTCTACTGTCTTTAATGATGAATGAACACAACATTCTAACGGTAACCTACCATCTTCAGATAATAAAGTACTCAACCTCTACTGTCTTTAATGATGAATGAACACAACACTGTAACTTACCACCTTTAGATAATAAAGTACTCAACCTCTACTGTCTTTAACTATGAATGAACACAACAGTCTAACTTACCATCTTTAGATAATAAGCTTTGAAAACATTGTTCCTCTGAAAATGTCAAACGGACTCATATGGTTCTTCGTCTGAGGTGCTCAAGTGTTTATGAGGAGGATGATGTCAGCGAGCATAAAATATTTCAGAGAAAAATAACAATTTCTCACTCTTTTTTTTGGCACCTTGTGTCATTCTCTGAATCTTTTTTTACTATTCCTACTAATTTGAAGAGGTCCTTGTGCACCTTAGCGAGAGAGTAATCGAGTGCCCATTGCCGCCAATTCAAGTGAAATACTCATCGAAATTCTCATGTTGCTTTTGTTTTTTCTGAGACTGAACAGGAAAACAAGATGTTCACACGCTAAGGTTAGAGAAGTCCTTCACTCGGATTCTGTAGTTACAATTGAATCCATGTGGCTGTAAATACACTGGATCTTTTCAGTTTTCTGTCTTTTCTGCGTCTGACTCTTTTAAGCAGCGGTGAGGCAATGTGCCCCTGAGAAGTGTTTTATTTTATTATTCAAGTACTCGATTAGATTAGATTCAAAGGTATCGTCATCATACAGCACAAGTACAGTACAACGGAAATAAGTTTGGCATCCAACCAGAGTGCAGTAAAGTGCAATAGTAACATACAATGTAGGCTAGTAGTGGTCCATATCCACTTCCATTCATTGTGCTAAGCTAGGCTAGCTTGCACAGATAGCTTCCAGTTCCTACTGAACTGGAAACTGGTATCTATCTTCTTGTCTGACTCTGGAGAAGATGATAAGCATATTCCCCAAGATTAGATTCAATTGTATTGTCATCATACAGCACAAGTACAGTACAACAAAAAGAGGTTTGGCATCAAACCAGAGTGCAAATGTAACAGTAAAGTGCAACAGCACTTGTGCGGGCCGGGGCTCCACTCCACTGGTCAAATTACTTACTCGTGAGTAGTACGTCCGTTGATAAAGAAAAGCAATGTCCACAGCCGCTCCGTGTATAGTAAAGATATTCAAATGGTTTATTTGCATAGTCTTTCTTTACAGAAGTGGTCCTGAATCTACTTTCCTAAATATTCTTGTCACTCATGCACATACTACTACAAGGTAAGAAAACTGTATCTTCCCAGTCTCCAAAATCACCGCCGACTCCACACAGGAAAGTTCCTTCGTAGTGTACCAGCCGTGAATCTACTTGCTGGCTTCTGGCTTCAGTTCATTGTTGAGTCCATCCTTTCGGTCCTGTCCAGTCTGGTCGAAGATGCAACTGACCCAGAGAGCGAATCGTGGCTATATATAGAGACCCAAATGTTCCAGAAGATTCGGTTATGACATCATACAGTGCCACGAATGTTCCAGAATATTCTATCATGATGTCATACGGTGGTTCTAGAATGTTCTATGTTCTAGAAAGTCTATTATGACATCACCACACCGCTCTAGAAGGTTCTAGGTTCCACAATGGACGGTTCAATGACTTTATCTAAATCCAATCAATATTAAACATTCATGTAATAATAATAACCAAAACACTCATATGGCCTTTACAGCACTAATATACAATGTACATGTGATTTAGCCAGCAAAAATATAGAGGGATTGTATGCAGGTATATTCAGACAAATATGGGTATATATATATATATATATATATATGCAGTAATATAAAGATATAAGTGTAAATATGCAGTATTCGAGTACTCGTTCCTAATGCGTTAGTGTACTCTTGAAACGCCCGTCTAGAACCCTCCCCCGATACGATACGCATCACAGTGTTTGTTCACACACGCAAACAACGTAAACAATCCAGTTTTCTGTTCGTCACACATTGCATTGTGCGATAATGTAAATTGTGATATCCAGCCAAAACCTCAATTTTCAAAAAAAACAAACCACACTGAAATATTTAAGATCTGATTTTGAGGGAAATATGATTTGACATGTTGTTGTCGTTATCATTCATTAACGATATCACGTTATCGTGACTATGGACTGTGACTGTGAAGGCTGTTTGTGGGTCTCTGGAGGCTCTGAGGCATGCGTGTCTAATCTGGACGGCAGAAAGAGCAGCGTGGCTTTCGGTCTTCATTTCATTTGTACCGTAAACATTAAAGCGCTGTGTTGACTGACAGCTCTGTGGCTTTTGTATCTGGAGGACGGCATCCAGCCAACGCTGGCCACGCTGTCGAGTTCTAAACTCAAAAAAGACAACGCTGCATCCCAGATGCCTTGTCTTGCAGCACGCTGGAGGCGGAGGTCATCTTAATGTCTGTGAAAACTATTTGAATGTTACAATATGATATTTGAATTTTTTTTTTGTATCCACTTTTTCTCCCACTTTCTATTTTTCTCCCATCCCAATTTCGTATCATCCAATTCAACCCTCCCCTGTCTCGAACGCTGTTTCTTGCCTCCCACAAGCCGGCTGCAATGTGGACTAAGTCATACATAGCACGAGTCCCCTCCGATACTCGAGGTAACAGCCGTCGCATCTTTTCACCTGCGCAGCGCGATCTTTCAGCGTCAGGGGTCTGCGCTTTGGAGGGACGCCGCCCCCGTCGTTTCTTGATTCTACTGCACAGGCGCACCAACCGACCTGTAGGAGTCGCTGTCCACAACGCCCGATCCCCACCCATCAGTTTCCCTCCCCCTAATACTGCCAATGTGTATTAGTGCGGACGACCAGCTAAACTGAAAGCAATGTGGAGCACTGGGCTCGAACAGGCGAACCCAGCGTCTCCAGTATTCGTGGTGAGCGCCTTGCCCACTGCACCACGTAGCCGCCATGATATTTGAATTTTTACATATAATTTAATTGGTGGATTCAAATAAAGCACCTTGTGTGTCCGTTCATGCATGCATGTGTGTGTGTGTATACGTATGTACATGATTTGATTAGATTAGATTAGATAAAAATGTATTGTCATCAATCATCATACAGCACAAGTACAGTACAACGAAAATAAGTTGACATCCAACCAGAGTGCAAATGTAGCAGTAAAGTGCAACAGCAATATACAACGTATAGGTGGTTAAACTGGAGTATATATAAATGAGTTCTACTGAGTAATAGTGCTAATCAGATGTATGTACAGTGTTATAGTATTATTATGTAAGTATTATTATGTACAGTGATACAGGTATAAAGACACTATGGTAGTAAGTCATACTGGCCAGCGGTATAACTAGTAAGAGTAGCTGAGGGATATATCATACAGCGTTATATGGGTAGCCTATAGTTTGAGGTAGGTAGTTATGATTACAGTGTAAGGCAGTTGTGGACAGTGAAGGCAGTAGGCAGGTGTAACTTGAGTATAGGTAACAGAGCCTAGAGCAGGGGTTCTCAAACTTTTTTATACAGGATTTCTTTTGGCGACCCCACACTTTTAAATTACATCGCGTAACTTCAACGTGGAATTAAGGAATATCAAAATAAAAGCACACGTTGATGAACTTGATCATGCATATTTATTAGAACATTTAATTACAGTACTATGTTATCAATACACATTTATAAAACGAGGCATATTTAGCCAAAATATGTTGCCAGAACATGAAAAAAGAAAGAAAGATATATATATATATATAGATTTTTTCACTGTCACCTACCCACGACCCCACTTTGGGTCGCGACCCGTAGTTTGAGAACTGCTGGCCTAGAGCATAGGCCGTGGGGTTCAGAGTTCAGAGTTCATACGGTATGGGGTGTATGAGTGTGTGTCTGACCTTGTGTCCCGTGCCCGCAGGCTCCCGGAGCAGCAGGGGGTACCTGGGGGAGCGCATCGGAGCGTGGGAGAGCCAGAGGGGCCTGTCCTTCCTGCAGAACATGGAGCTGAGGGGCGGGGAGCTGCTGGTCCCCAGGGCGGGCCTCTACTACATCTACGCCCAGACCTACTTCAGACTCCCGTCCACGGGGGAGGCAGAGGGCGAGGCGACGGGGGACACGAGGGAGGAGGAAGGAATGCAACTCGTCCAGTACATATACAAGAAGGTACGGCTTCCCGCCCCGGAGAGAGACGGTGTTACCGCTAAAGGAACACGCCAACATTTTTGGGAAATTAGCTTACCGTCTTCTCCAGAGAGAGAGACAAGAAGATAGATACCAGATACCACAATGAATGGAAGCGGACAGCCGGTTAGCCTTCGGGAGAGGTGTTAGTTGGACAATGCCTCTAGGGCTAACCGGCCATGTCCGCTTCCATTCATTGTGCTAAGCTAGGCTAAGGTGCAGCCAGATAGCTTTCTACTGAACGCACAGAGAGGAAACTGGTATCTATCTTCTCGTCTCTGTCTGGAGAAGACGGTAAGCTAATTTCCCCAAACGTTGGCGTATTCCTATTCCATAATTGAAAGGAATACTGGTTGAACGAAACGCTGGTTTGAATTTGTTCCACGTGAAGCGAAGAAGCGAGAATACCGGCGAGCTGCAGGATTCCTTTCAATTCAAGATGAGATCCCTGAGATCCACGAGAAGCTGGAGGGAAAATAAAAGGTGTGCAAACGTTGGGGAATGAGTTGAACTTGGATCGGATCAGAACCTCCTTTTACAAAGTGGAGTGTTCTGCCCTCTGTTCTTTAAAAGTGAGACATTCTAGTGGGCTGGCCAGAGCAATAACCCGATGTGCCCAGTAAACTAGCTGGAATGACGTATTCATAGTAGCCAAAGGGGGAATTCACATACCATGTGTTTCTACGGACAAGGGTCGTCCGGTCCGTGTTTGTGACGTTAGCGATTTTCTCCCGAAGCTTGAAACCCACGGTCTGTGGTCTGTGATCTGTGATGTCACACCCATGCAACACTAAAAGTCACATTCACATAATGAGTGAGTGAATGAGAGAATGAATGAATGAATGAATGAATGAATGAATTAATTAATTAATTAATTAATTAATGAAAACTTTATTTAACAGATTGCAGAATGGGTACAATACAGTACGGCTCAATACACAATTGTTAAGGGGATGCAGACCAGAGAAAGACGTTTGTCTTGTTTACATCAGGGTCCCCCATTTTCAATTCATATCGACATTTATGACATACACAACATACATGACATTTATGGCATAGGGACATACAGGTATTTAGTACTGATACATTTGTGACATAAACGGTATTCAAATATACAGTACTGTTACCCATAGATCCTGACAGAGTATATACATATGATGGGGAGGGGACTGTACATTTGGAGGGGGTGGGTGGGTGGGAGAGAAATATACATACGGCAGGGAGAGAATATATACATGCGGTGGGGAGGAGACTGTCTATTAGGAGGTGGTGGGGGGTTTGGGCATTTACGGTGGCCAGTTTCGAATTGCAGCCTCCCGTAGGTGCTCTTTAAGAGCTTAACCCTTTCACTACCACACTACAAAAGGGTTAACCCTTTCACTGCGACAGAAGGTTAACCCTTTCACTGCCACACGACAAAGGGTTAACCGGCTGTAGTGTACTGAAAGGGTTAACCTTCGGTAGTGTGGTAGTGAAAGGGTTAACCTTGGGTAGTGTGGTAGTGAAAGGGTCCTCTCAGCTCCTGGCTAGAATATAATAATATTATATTATACCCGTATCCCAACGATATCATCCTAGGTACCGATGCGCACAGCTTTTCCATATTCTCTTATTATACAAGGTTTATTTCTGACCATGTGTTGTGATTGGACGAGAGACGTTGTATGAGTGATCATGGCCTTAACACATTGAGTGCCAACGACAAGATTAGTCATCTTAACTCGCCATACGTTGAGTGCCAATGACGAGTTTTCTCGTTCTTTTCTCGTTATTTCTTTTATTAGCAATATCCATTCATTTTTCATCCATCCAGCCTGACGTTATCATTGGGAATGGCTCTGAGCTCTAAAAGGGCAAATACCGCCGCCTATCGTCTCCCGGATGGTATTGCACATCATTGGATTGGATTGGCTGAAAAAGTGCATCGAAAAAATAACTCCGGTCCATGTTTGACTTCTGGGGCATGCATCTGGATACTATTGCATTGACTGAGGGGACTGGAAGAAGCGTCGATGATCTGTTTCGGAGTATAACGTTGGATCAATAAACGCGATCGATATTTGGAATGGCGATCAGGAATTGGATTAATCTTTTTGCAGAACATCTGATAAGTAAGGACTCTATGTTACCAGTTTTGGGTTAATCAGATGTTTTTTTCACAGCGATCACAACGTGTGTGTGTGTGTGTGTGTGTGTGTGTGTGTGTGTGTGTGTGTGTGTGTGTGTGCACGTAACGTTAACACTAAGCACGGCATAGATAATCGTTTTTTCAGGCCGCTTCTCTAGCGTGCATAAAACTCACATTTCACAAAAAACATTCTGTGGGTCCACAAAATCAGCTCCAGACTTTATACCTGATGACATCACAAGTTTGATTCTAACGTCTCTGGCTTCTGGCTTCATGAGAGAGTAGCTCATGTTCACAAATATGAATTGAACTTTCCTAGGCCATGGAAATAACATGTTGGAATTTTTTATTTGGGTGATGTTCCCCTTTAATTTGGGAATCTGTACCTTACATCTTCATTAGGAGCTCATTTACATTGACTCTACAAGCCCGGGGCGTGAATCAACTGTCACTCATAATAACTTCCGTAATGGAACAATGGAAGTTGGAAGGAAGCATATGATGTTTGCAGTGGGGAAAAAACAGAGGACCAAAATAAAAGTACACTCCTGTTTTTGTTTAAAGGAGCGCGCCAACATCATGGGAAATGTGCTTACCGTCTATCCTATCTGGCTATCCGGCTGCAAGCTAGTTTAGTTTAGTTTAGCACAAATGATCAAAGGAGCAGGTGAGGGTCTGTATGCCCTATCAGTTATATAATACATTTCTAGTGTTTATTGTAAACCATATTTATTGTAGAGTGTAACTAGTAACAGTAGGATATGTACAGATGTTGGCACGTTCCTTGAAGAAGTGTTGAAATTCGTCAGGAAGAGATATGGAAAAGCAATGTCCTCGTAGGGCTGGGCGATATGGCCTAAAAATAAAATCTCAGTTATTTTTTTATCCGATTTACGAGTTTTTATTGATTTTTTTCTCTTGAAAACTAGAAACTCCAAGGAAATCATTCAAATAACCTTTGTTTTTATTTCACACAAAAGAAATTATCAAACCAAGATGAATTTCCCTATTGGGATTGAAGTGCAAACCTAACTTTCACCAATCTTCACTTAAAAAAGAAAAAAAATTTATAAAGATTTAAAAAATACAAAAATAATACCAGTTTCTAGGGGTGGATGGCGGGGGGGGGGGTCCCTCTCATGGGGGTCTGGGAGGCTGAACGCAGCCAAATTCAAGGGGCCCATGTTAATGTACTGTTATGTTATTGATGTCATTGTAGGTATTGTATAAGTGTTGTTTGTCTATAAATGTTAATAAAAATGTAAGTAAAACAAATATATATATATATATATATATATATATATATATATATATATATATATATATATATATATATATATATATATATATATATATAATATATATAAAAGGTTACTCTTGATCAAACAAAGATGAATGTCCCTATTGGGATTAATAGTGCAATAACTTCCTTTTTCACCAAACTTCACTTAAAACAAATAAAAGGTGCCTCTTGATCATCAAACAAGAATGAATTTCCCTATTGGAATTAATAAAGTGCAAATCTAACTTTCACCAAACATCACTTTTTATAGGTGACTCTTTAAAAAAAGAAAAAAATCGATACAAAAAATTCTAAATCGTCCTAAATCATTCATTCGAATTAATCGATAAAACCGATTAATCGCCCAGCCCTATGTCCTCGTTGATGATGACCGTGTTGTGATCGTTTGTGTGACCCTCCAGATGAGCTCCTACCCGGTGCCCATCCTGCTGATGAAGTCGTCCCGCAGCGCCTGCTGGCCGCGGGGTCAAGAGCCCGGCCTGTTCTCCCTGCACCAGGCCGGCACCGCCCACCTCCAGCCCGCCGACCGCCTCTTCATCGCCGTCAGCAACGCCAGCGCCATGGAGACGGACGGGCGGGCCAGCTACTTCGGGGTCTTCCTGGTGGGTTAGAGTGGGTTTACCTTCAGGCTGAGGTGTCTGTGGCTGGCGCCTGACTGGAAAACGGGACAGTGAGAGAGAGAGAGGGAGAAAGAGAGAGAGAGAGAGGGGCCCTGAGCTCGGGGCTTGACGTTCGAGACCACCTCTGTGGTCGCTCGGGGAGAGTGGACCGTGTGAAGTGTGGACAGGAAGTTCTCCAGCGCCACGGAGCTGCGAAGATGTGGCCGAACTGAGAGGCGACAAGCAGACCCATTGTTCTCCATGGTGGCCGTGAGGAGAAGCGTCTGAAGTGTCACATGTTGACCTCACAAGGGATGTAGATTGTGTCTGCGGCCTACGGCTGACCTTCGGAAAAAGAATTGGCATTCGAAGCTTCGGGGCAGAGATTCGAGAGAATATTTTTTTTTTTTTTATGTTGTGGGACTTTGTTCAACTTTGTCAGTGCTGTAAAAAAAAAATTTTTGATCCACTTTTTCTCCCATTTTCTATATTTTTTCTCCCATCCCAATTTCGTATCATCCAATTCAACCCTCCCCTGTCACGAACGCTGTTTCTTGCCTCCCACAAGCCGGCTGCAATGTGGACTAAGTCATACATAGCACAAGTCCCCTCCGGTACTTGAGGTAACAGCAGTCGCATCTTTTCACCTGCGCAGCTCGATCTCTCAGTGGCGAGGAGTAACGTGTGGGAGGCTCACGCTGCCCCCGACACTTCCTGATTCTACTGCGCAGGCGCACCAACCGACCTGTAGGAGTCGCTGTCCACAACGCCCGATCCCGACCCATCAGTTTCCCACCCCCTAATACGGCCAATGTGTATTAGTACGGACGACTAGCTAAACTGAAAGCAAATGTGGAGCGCTGGGCTCGAACAGGCAAGCCCAGCGTCTCCAGATTTCGTGGCGAGCGCCTTGCCCACTACGCCACGTAGCCGCCCCAGTCAGTGCTGTAAAGTTTAAACCTTTTTAAATCTTAGACAAACAAAACACTTTGCTTTCATGAAATATTGTAAGCCGTCATTTGAGGCTTTATAAAAGCAGCACAATGAACACAAATCTGTCAGTGCCGAGTCCGACCTCATCTTAAATAACAAACAACATTGCTTGTTGTAGTTAACAAAGAGAGGCAGAGTTGATTTTGCAAAAAAAAAGAAAAAAGAATAGAATCTTTTTCTTTTTTTTTTATATATATTAAAATTTTATTTTCCCATTCGAATCCCATGCCCATCGAACGAAGCTTCGAAGTATTTAAGACAGCCCTACTGCGGCCACAGCGGTAAACAACGGTGTACTTACTGCCGGCGGAAAGAATGTATGACTGAGCAAATATTATGGTTGTTATGGTGTTATGGTGTATTCAGACTACCAGGTGCTGGTGGAAGACGTACATATTTAAGGCGATTCGGTGACATCATGTGACCGACTGGTGTTACTGAGTCCTTGGGTGGAAGTGGCTTTGCTGTAGGAAGTCTGATCGGTCGAAGTGAAGTCGCTGTGTAAAAGAAAAAAAAACTTTTCTCCTCTTGTACCAAAGGTAAAATACCACAGAACGGGAACTTCTCGTGATTTTTGTCAGTGTGTGTTCAGATGAATGTGATTTTTGTCAGTGTGGGTTCAGATGAATGTAACTTTTGTCAGTGTGTGTTCAGATAAATGTGACTTTTGTCAGTGTGTGTTCAGATAAATGTGACTTTTGTCAGTGTGTGATCAGATAAATGTGACTTTTGTCAGTGTGTGTTCAGATAAATGTGACTTTTGTCAGTGTGTGTTCAGATAAATGTGACTTTTGTCAGTGTGTGTTCAGATAAATGTGACTTTTGTCAGTGTGTGTTCAGATAAATGTGACTTTTGTCAGTCACTTCAGATGAATGTGAATCTAGCGTTGTGTTGTGTTCCTGTTTTTCAGCTTTTATGATCCAAATTATGGGTGTGTACTTTTGTAGACATCATCCAACCCTGGGCCAATATCGGTGAGGTAGTGTTTTAAAGGAGCATTGCCGTGATTTTCAACCTGGATTTGGCTGCGGCCTGGAGAGCTTCGGTCGAATCAAGCACCCGGAAAACATAGCCTAACTTGTTCATTAATGGCTCAACTGGTGAACTTTAGATTAGAATCGGTCATTATGATGCCAGACAATGTGTTATGATGCCAAATACTCAATACGGTTGAAAATAGACCGAATTATCCTTTAATATCACTGGTCATATTTGGCATCATAACACATTGTCTGGCATCATAATGACTGATTCTAATAAAAATATCAGCAAGTCAACTATGCAGAACTTCTGTTCAGTGAAACCTAAAGGGATGGTTTCCAAGGAAACCTTCAGAGTCAGACAAGAAGATAGATACCAATTTCCTCGCTAGCCTAGCTTAAATTAGCCCAAATTAATGGAAGTGGATACGGACCGCTAACCTCTCTTGGAATTTTCCTAGTAGCTAGGCTAGTGGTCCGTATCCGCATCCATTCATTTGTACTAATCTAGGCTAGCTTGCAGCTGGATAGCTTTCTACACACACACAGACGTGTAGACACGCACAGAGAGGAAATTGGCATCCATCTTCTTGTCTTACGGAAGATTACCTTTAACATATTGAATAAATAACATTATATTATTGTATTATATTTTTTTGTCTCTTTTATAAACAAGAACCAAAAATGTGTTTGATTTCACGGTGCACTGTGCAGCCTTGTTCATACAGAGGTATAATTGACGGTTCTAACAATAACAATAACGTTCTAAAAATACCCAAGTTTACTTCCAGTTGCAATCTTTGCTAATGCAGTAGTTGACAGGAAATACACTTGAGTCCAAACTGTTCCCTAGCAACAGAATCCCAGTGAAAATGCCTTTTACTTGTCTTATAACTACCGTCACCACTCAATAAATGTTCAGACAAACTTAGTTTTTGGTTATTAGCGATACTCCGTATAAATTATGGCTGACAGGGAGGTAGAGCAGTTGTCTGGTAATCCGGCGGTTCCTAGTTCGATTCCCGCTCCTTCCGGGCAGCGTGTCGAAGTGTCGTTGAGCAAGACACTTAACCCCTCATTGCTCCCGATGAGCAGCTCGGCACCTTGCATGGTCGCCTCCGCCGTCGGTGTGTGAATGTGTGAGGTAAAATGTGAGGAACAAATTGTAAAGAGCTTTGGATAAAAGCGCTATATAAATGCAGCCATTTACCATTTATATAGTATGCATCCGTATGCAATAGACGCCTTTTCTTCCAAACTAATTTGCTTATGGATGATAGACATTTCTGCAGAGGTGTCTAGCAGACTGTAGGTGTAGAGACGGCCCTGCGTAGGAGTGTGTGAGTGTGAGTGTGCACGAGTGTGAGTGTGCACGAGCGCCAGCAGAAAGCATGAAGAGAGTTGCTTAGCAACAGGATGTAGAAAATGATGCTGATGGACCCAAAGGAACTCCCGGTTTGACAACTCAGAAGGCTTCTTAATAACACAGACAGTCACTTTAAAGGCCCGATCTGTGATTTCAGTATGGCTCAGTACCTGGTTTTGTTTACATCAGTGATTTACTGGATATAAAGACATTTTATACACTATGAAATGCATCGTTTGAGCCTTTGTCAGGAGGACGTGACGCAACAAGGGGCGGCTAAACATGGTGTCATGACTCGAGGCGTTGAAGGGTTTGTATACAGTGGGTAATATTTGTACACGCTTGAGTAAAAACAGACCTGTGTTTTAAGTTGTGACAGACTGAGGCAACTTCTAAACAGCCTGCTTCTCTATTTACAAGTCAAACCCTTCCAGGAACATAGTATGTGATCACACACGCAGGGTTTAGATGGCTGTATACACTCTGGATTGTAACATTAATACAAGGCCCTGACATTCTAAGCCTGAAATTTACATCGGAACTATGTTCTTCTACACACACTGCTCAGTTTTGACTTGTAAACACAGTGGGCTACGTACCCACCACACAGTGTCTTTAGACCAAGACCTGGCCTCGTTGATATAAAAGAAAAATTCTTTGCCTTTTCCTAGATTAGTATTTCAAAGAACGAAGAAAGAAAAACAGTATAATAGGAGAAGACTATGAGAATCTCTCTGGAACTCTGCGCTGCAGTGCTGCTGGAGCCCCTGGGCTCTGGAACAGCCTCCCCCACATTAGATCTGCCCAGAGCCTATAGAGGCCTTTAAACCGCTCCTTTTCTACTACGTTTGCTGTTACTCTGGACTTTTTGTATCTATTTTATTATTCTTGTCTCTTTTTATATTGCACCTTGCTTTAATTTCTTAGTGTAATATATAGGGATGTCCGATATTATCGGCCGATATCGGCATTAAAATGTGATATCGGAAAATATCTGTATCTGTTTTCATTTTTTTTTTTACATTTCTATAGAAATTATGTCCGATATGATCTGCCTATCGATATTATCGGCCGATATCGGCATTAAAATGTGATATCGGAAATTAAGAGTTGGACAATATCGGTATCGGTAAAAAAGCCAATATCGAGCATCCCTAGTAATATACTTATTTACTGTAATTGTGTGCATTTTATTTGTTACTGTACTGTACGTGTTGTTTTATTGTGTTCTACCTGTAAAGCACTTTGGGGGGCTTTTTGTCATTGTAAACGTGCTATATAAATAAAGCTGACTTGACTTGGAACTAAACTCCATAACAACATTTGTCACATTGCTGATTTTGATCCTTCTTCACTAGAAGTCTCCTAATTCACTGAGCTGGACTCAGTGGTTAAGAGGTGATGCAGCATCTTAAACTAGCTGGACTCAGTGGTTAAGAGGTGATGCAGCATCTTAAACTAGCTGGACTCAGTGTCTAAGAGGTGATGATGCAGCATCTTAAACTAGCTGGACTCAGTGTCTAAGAGGTGATGCAGCATCTTAAACTAGCTGGACTCAGTGGTTAAAAGGTGATGCAGCATCTTAAACTAGCTGGACTCAGTGGTTAAGAGGTGATGCAGCATCTTAAACTAGCTGGACTCAGTGGTTAAAAGGTGATGCAGCATCTTAAACTAGCTGGACTCAGTGTCTAAGAGGTGATGCAGCATCTTAAACTAGCTGGACTCAGTGGTTAAGAGGTGATGCAGCATCTTAAACTAGCTGGACTCAGTGGTTAAGAGGTGATGCAGCATCTTAAACTAGCTGGACTCAGTGGTTAAGAGGTGATGCAGCATCTTAAACTAGCTGGACTCAGTGGTTAAAAGGTGATGCAGCATCTTAAACTAGCTGGACTCAGTGGTTAAGAGGTGATGCAGCATCTTAAACTAGCTGGACTCAGTGTCTAAGAGGTGATGATGCAGCATCTTAAACTAGCTGAACTCAGTGGTTAAGAGGTGATGATGCAGCATCTTAAACTAGCTGAACTCAGTGGTTAAGAGGTGATGATGCAGCATCTTAAACTAGCTGGACTCAGTGGTTAAGAGGTGATGATGCAGCATCTTAAACTAGCTGGACTCAGTGGTTAAGAGGTGATGATGCAGCATCTTAAACTAGCTGGACTCAGTGGCTAAGAGGTGATGCAGCATCTTAAACTAGCTGGACTCAGTGGTTAAGAGGTGATGATGCAGCATCTTAAACTAGCTGGACTCAGTGGTTAAGAGGTGATGATGCAGCATCTTAAACTAGCTGGACTCAGTGGTTAAGAGGTGATGCAGCATCTTAAACTAGCTGGACTCAGTGTCTAAGAGGTGATGCAGCATCTTAAACTAGCTGGACTCAGTGTCTAAGAGGTGATGCAGCATCTTAAACTAGCTGGACTCAGTGGTTAAGAGGTGATGATGCATCTTAAACTAGCTGGACTCAGTGGTTAAGAGGTGATGATGCAGCATCTTAAACTAGCTGGACTCAGTGGCTAAGAGGTGATGCAGCATCTTAAACTAGCTGGACTCAGTGGCTAAGAGGTGATGCAGCATCTTAAACTAGCTGGACTCAGTGGTTAAGAGGTGATGATGCAGCATCTTAAACTAGCTGGACTCAGTGGCTAAGAGGTGATGCAGCATCTTAAACTAGCTGGACTCAGTGGTTAAGAGGTGATGATGCAGCATCTTAAACTAGCTGGACTCAGTGGTTAAGAGGTGATGATGCAGCATCTTAAACTAGCTGGACTCAGTGGTTAAGAGGTGATGCAGCATCTTAAACTAGCTGGACTCAGTGGTTAAGAGGTGATGCAGCATCTTAAACTAGCTGGACTCAGTGGCTAAGAGGTGATGATGCATCTTAAACTAGCTGGACTCAGTGGTTAAGAGGTGATGCAGCATCTTAAACTAGCTGGACTCTGTGGTTAAGAGAGGTTTGATAACAAATAGGTTTGATAACGGAGTAGTAACATAGTCCGTCGTGGAAACATGAGCCTTGGGCCATTAATCAGTGTAGCTGTTTATGTTGCTGTAAGTTTGTTCTTTCCCTTCTATTTTTTTCTTTAATTATTCGTTTTTTATTATTGTTATATGGCTGTTATAAGTTTGTTGCAAATAGCAATGTTTGAAAAAAGAAGAAAAAAATTAATGCAAATGTCTATAATGCATAATGCTAATGAGAGTAATTTAGAATTATCCTTTCGACATCAGACAATTAGAGAAAAACTATTTCAAAAGCCCTAACTTTGACATTGAGATAACTCTACATTGAAATTTAGTCATTTAGCTGAACGCTTTTATCCAAAACGACTTACAAGTTCTGTACGACAAGTCAGCAGGAAGGGTACAATGTTCATCAAACAGTGTTGAAACTTGGGTACTGCAATGTTGAGTGGATAGTAGTAGACGTATTAGTATAGTAGGTAGGTAGTAATAGGCAAGGAGGATTAATTAGTGGAAGAGTGTAATATAACTCTTAATAAACAACGGCTTGGATCTGGTCCTTAAGCACAAAGGAACCTCTTTATAAACAATTAAACACATGAAAACCCCCCAGAAAACTGAAAAAGTAGAAAACTATCATTTATTTGTATGTAGTACATGTTTCCCTAATGTGGCAGTGAATGTTTCAGCAACAACAAGGTCTCTCCTGCAACATTTTTCTTTTTTTTTCTTCTTTACATAGAAAACAAAAAAACTAAATCAGGGGTTCAAGTAATGCCCAACAGAAACACATACCAAATAAACGACACACAAAAACAGACACAGACAAAAGACAGGCAGAGAGATCCACCACCCCCCTATTGTATAAAAAAAAATTATCCATCCACTAAATGTACTTCCTGGTCTCTGGTGCGAGGAGCTGATGTGATTGGTCAGTCCGAGTCCTTTCTTCTTCTACAGTCTCTTGGGTCGTTTTGGTCGCCGCCAAAAAGGCCCGCCAGGTGTATATAGATACAGCCGAGACGAGTAAACACAGACAACAGACAACACAGACCCCTCTGACGTATAGGAGGGCTATCAAGGTGCTTTAACCGAAGAGAAAACAAGGAAAAACACAAAGGACAATGATGCGGAGTCTCGGAAAAACACACAATATCAAAAATAAGTCTCTAAAGTTGGTCTCTGGTCAGTTGGAACACAACAACGGTAAAAACTTTAACAAGCAAGAGTATTATTCTGTCTCCATGACAACAACCACCACCACCTATGGCTTCGGTTTGTCTACCTTTCACACGAACAATCGCCCGGAACCCCACAAAGAAAGAAACACAACCAAATGAACGCTGTAGTTGTGTGTAGAACATCATGTTGTTACTACACGACAATTACTGCCCTGCAGAAGGATAACCACAGTAACTACGCCAACACTGAAACTGAGTGTCAACATTTCCAGCCAAGTGTGTTAGGTAGAAGAGTGGTAATGCACTTATTAAATACATATGTATTAAGTAATTTCTAGGCATAAAAGCCATGACCAATGATTTGACCTATGACCCCAATAATGCAGATACCGGACTCTGCCTTTGTATTGCCTTAAAACAAGTATATAGGTAAATGCAAAGGAAAAGTGCAATAACTAAAAATGTGCAAGTCTTCTCGGTACGAGAGAAACTCGTTTTGATTCGTTTTAATACATTCCATTTGTATTTAAGTTATATTTAAAAATGCATGTTTTTTGTTGTTGAAATAGATAGTAATTGAGAAATATTTAAGCAACCACAAAGTATTACGTTGTTGCAATATCCACTGCATCACTACACTTACTGCGCTTTGCCTTGGGTTTCGGTTGGACTACGTGGTTACTGCTTTAAAAACACCCTATTTTCTCGAGAACAGAGCAGAGATTGAACAAGGGACATTTTTGTCCGGAGATAAAAACAAGAGGATCCAGGTTAAATGTCAAGTCGTTACTACATTTGGAGCAAAACTGTAGCTACTGCCATTAGCCTTTGCAGGGCAGAATACTGTAAACAGCTGTGAGTGCGTGCGTAGAGGAGGGTCCCTCGTTATCTCTGGAGTTCAGGTCCGCGGTGCTGCTATTGCTATGGTAACCAAGAAAGGTCCTGGTTGTAATTTGGCCAATCAATCAGACTAAGTGCCTATATCCCCCCCCCCCCCCCCCTGCTGAAATTACTGTAGATCTCACCACGCAGCCCTCGGAGCCAGCCAAGTGCTGACATTATCTGCCGGCCTGTACGGCACTCATTATCAGTCATACTCATTAGTTGCTGACAGTGCTTAAAGAGTTGGAGAGAGAGAGAGAGAGAGAATTAACGAGTGAGTGAGAGAGAATCAATGTGTTAGAAACAGAAGAGAGAGAGAGAGAAATGGATGGCAAGGCATACAGTCTAGTTTGACACGAGATGGTCTTCACACCGGATCAGTCTTGAGGTTGGTTCACAACAGGAGGGTCTCTGGAGACATATACTGGGTCCGGTCACCTGAAGCTAATGCCTATACCCCGGTGAACACAAGCGTGAATCAATACTGTGAGAATGCTATGAGAGGGGGGGGGGGGGGGGGGGGGGTGTCTGTGAGATATGAACGTGTAGATATATCGTCTCAATCGCGCACAGACCGTTATCCACATCCACACTCAAAGCGGCCATCTGTCCTCATGCGCACATACTACAACAAGTATAAAACCTGGTGTGGGGGTTCCTACTGCCTCTTATTTGCATGGTCCATGAACCCGCGAGCAGCTTGTACAGTACAGAACAACCCTGGGAACCAGACCCGCGTGTGTTTTATTACCATCGAGCAACGACAGACTGGCACCCAGGCACAATACAGGAGGAGGCTTTGGCATACCCATGCTAGTCTTCCTACCCGGCGGTCTCCAACACAAAAGAGTAGATTACAGAGACAATAAAGAGCAGGACAGAACATTAGCTGCCGTTAGATCGCCCCCTACCAGTGAGGGAGGGACATGTCATTTGACAGACAAACTGATCAGTTGTCAACATTCAAATCGGCACTGAGCCGTCTTTTATGATCCATGAGATCGAGTCCCGACAACACGGTCCCCGTCAGCAGTGGAAGCCGAGCTCCAGTCCGTCCTCGTAGCCGGCGTCTCGCGGGGGGCTGGGGGACAGGAAGGCCGCGGTGACGGGAGTCCCCGTCGCCGTGGCGACGTTGAGGAGGGCGTTGCCCCGGACGCTGGTGGTGGCCGGGTTGCGGAGGGCGGCGGCCGCCGTGATGCTGGTGAGGTTGATGCCCAGCGTGAGGCGCGTCTGCTCCAGGGCCTTCTCGGGCACGGCGAAGGCCTCCAGCTTCTTCTCGCCGTTGGCCATGTAGGAGTTCTGGCAGCCGCGGCAGATGCAGTCCAGACACGCCTGCGGACGACAGCCACGGGTCACACGCACAGTCAGGGAGCGTCGCACAAATACCATGTTTATTTTAACGTATAATACAACTGATGGGGCACACAGACCCTCACCTGCACCTTTGATCACACTGCCTACTTGCTCAGATGCGTATATACAGAGTTAATTATATTGTTTACACTGCCTATTTTTTACTTTTCTACTGTACTATTATTGCCTGTATTTAGGTCTTCTACTATTACCCTACCCATACGATTTGAAATCAAATCTTGACCCAAAGAATCAGAATCCAATCTAAGATTAAGTAAAACTATAAGTAAAAGTATATTATATAATGTATTATACTAAATTATGTTATATCAAGTAAAATTTTATGGAAGAAAACATTTAAGTGTAAGGGGGTAGGGATCAATAAGCTTAGCTTCCCTCTACTCCTTTTTTGAACATGTCAACTTGCTTGTTTATAATTTATTTTTCATTATGATTGTTTTGGTTGACGGAGCTTGATATTGTGATTTGTTCGGAGGAATATGGAGAATACATGTTTAAAAATTAACTTTTTCATTCATTCAGATTCACAAAAGATGAATTCCCACCCCTAATGCTTGGATGTGAGGAACATTATAGCACATAATAAATGTGGCTAACATTTTTATAGCACACAATAAACGTGGCTAACATTATAGCACACAATAAACGTGGCTAACATTATAGTACATAATGAATGTGGGTAACATGATAGCCCATAATGAATGTGGGTAACATTATAGCCCATAATGAATGTGGGTAACATTATAGCCCATAATGAATGTGGGTAACATTATAGCCCATAATGAATGTGGGTAACATTATAGCACACAATAAACGTGGCTAACATTATAGTACATAATGAATGTGGGTAGTAAGTAACATTATAGCACACAATAAACGTGGCTAACATTATAGCACACAATGAACGTGGGTAGTAACATTATATCACACAATGAATGTGGGTAACATTATAGCACATAATTAATGTGGGTAACATTATTATAGCCCATAATTAATGTGGGTAACATTATAGCACATAATTAATGTGGGTAACATTATAGCACATTAATTAATATGGGTAACATTATAGCACATAATGAATGTGGGTAACATTATAGCACATAATGAATGTGGGTAACATTATAGCACATAATTAATGTGGGTGACATAACAGCACTATGTGAGATGTTACAATAATAGGAACAGAATACTCCCAGGCATACGTTTCACAAGCTTCTCCATCTACAGTATGTTAGAGAAATGCAGCTACTCTTGGAGGCTGATGGATGTTCTGAAGAAAATCCTTTATTGGTACAGATCTCTGCACCTTGGTGAAGTTGTAAATGGCAAATGGTGCATTTATGTAGCGCCTTTATCCAAAGCGCTTTGCAATTTTGTTCCTCACATTCACCCACACCGACGACGGCAGGGGCAACCATGCAAGGTGCCAACCTGCTCATCGGGAGCAGTTAGGGGTTATTAAGTAGGGGTTGACACACTGCCCGGGAGGAGTGGGAATCGAACCGGAAACCTTCCAATTACCAAAACGACAGCTCTACCTCCTGAGCCACGGTCGATCCAAGTTGTGATGGTTATTCTCCTGGTCTACTCTACGCTGCCTGTGCGTGGGAAGCCTCTCGGAGAGCTGTGACAGTTATTCTCCTGGTCTACACTCAGGGATGTGATTGCGCCTTAAGAAAAAAACCTGAACATTTTCTAAACTATCTTTTTTTTTTTTTTTTTATAAACACTCCATTTGAATGAATGAACACATTTTATTTGTATAGATTGAACTGTTCACAGTGAAGAGGAAGGTGGGAAAGGAAAGGGACAAAGAAAATGAATCAAATATCTCAGTGTCCCCCTAAAAAATGTAAAGGGGGGGGTCGTCTTGATCCCTCCCAAGTCATCCTGGCTCAAACACTAACGTTAGGACCTTATCTTTTCTTCTTTGCAACCAGATTGTGCAACACCTGTAACCGCCTCCTCTGGAAGTCTTGCCTACTGCGAAGGGCTGCAGTTGGACTAATGGACTCTTTTGCTTTTCTTTTGCTCGCAGGTGGATTTTGAGAATGAAGGTGGTGACATTTCTCCATCTCAGCTTCTTGGTTATGTCTAGGTTGGCTTCTGTACCTCATGCTTGAGAGTTTGATGTTTCTACAGAGCTTCACATTAACTCGACAATGCTTGCTCTCCCTTGAGTAGAGTTGAGTGGCAGACTGCTGCACTGCTTGCAAGTAACCTTCCCTGGTTAGTCAGTTTTACAAAAGCATTTTACAAATTTTTTTTTTATGAATTTCTTTATTATCATGCTTTTAGGTCCGAAAAACCGGAAATCTGGCTAAAAAAACGGAGAAATCACATCCCTGACACTACTCTGCCTGTGTGTGGGAAGCCTCTCAGGAAGCTGGGACAGTTATTCTCCTGGTCTACACTGGTCCTGTGACAGTTATTCTCCTGGTCTACACTGGTCCTGTAGGGGGGAAGCCTGTCAGAGAGCTGTGACAGTTATTCTCCTGGTCTACACTGGTCCTGTGACAGTTATTCTCCTGGTCTACACTGGTCCTGTGACAGTTATTCTCCTGGTCTACACTGGTCCTGTGACAGTTATTCTCCTGGTCTACACTGGTCCTGTAGGTGGGAAGCCTATCAGAGAGCTGGGAGAGTTATTCTCCTGGTCTACACTGGTCCTGTAGGGGGGAAGCTAGAGCCATATGGAATCCGCGATCACGGAATCGCGGACGGAATCGCGGAATTGCGCAATAAAAATGGAATCCACTATAAAAAAATAAAATAAAAAATAATTTTATTTTTTATTTTTATTTTTTTTTAACTTTTTTTTTTATGTTGTGGGACTTGTACAGCACTTTGTTCAACTTTGTCAGTGCTGTAAAGTTTAAACCTTTTAAAATCTTAGACAAACAAAACACTTTGCTTTCATGAAATATTGTAAGCCGTCATTTGAGGCTTTATAAAAGCAGCACAATGAACACAAATCTGTCAGTGCCGAGTCCAACCTCATCTTAAATAACAAACAGCATTGCTTGTTGTAGTTAACAAAGAGAGGCAGAGTTGATTTTGCAAAAATATATATAATTTTTTTTTTTTTAATAATAATAAAATTTTATTTTCATATTCAAATCCCATGCCCATCGAACGAAGCTTCAAAGTATTTAAGACAGCCCTATTAAATGGACTGTTATATCTTATTAAATTGTGGACATTTATTCATTCCCACTTATTAGACACTATTTCTGATGGTAAAATGAGCGTACAAAGCAAAATACAGAATTCTGAAATATTAAAACGGAAAAAACGGAATTTGGAAAAAAATAAAATGGAATTTGGAAAAAAATAAAACGGATTTCATATGGCTCTAGGGGAAGCCTATCAGAGAGCTGGGACAGTTATTCTCCTGGTCTACACTGGTCCTGTAGGTGGGAAGCCTATCAGAGAGCTGGGAGAGTTATTCTCCTGGTCTACACTGGTCCTGTAGGGGGGAAGCCTGTCAGAGAGCTGTGACAGTTATTCTCCTGGTCTACACTGGTCCTGTGACAGTTATTCTCCTGGTCTACACTGGTCCTGTGACAGTTATTCTCCTGGTCTACACTGGTCCTGTGACAGTTATTCTCCTGGTCTACACTGATCCTGTGACAGTTATTCTCCTGGTCTACACTGGTCCTGTGACAGTTATTCTCCTGGTCTACACTGGTCCTGTAGGTGGGAAGCCTCTCGGAGCATCTCACCTTGCGGTTAGAGTAGCAGGGACAGCGCTGGCCCCGGCACGTCAACACAGAGGGGTTCTGGGTCGCCCTGCCGCACTTGCAGCCCTTCTTCTCCACGGGCTTCTTGTAGACGGGCTTGGCCGGGCTGGGGGGCAGCAGGCAGCCGGACAGCAGGCGGTGGTGGTCTCTGCCACCGCGGTCCTTGGCCTTGGGGCCCCCTCCTCCGCCCCGGGGCTTGGCGTGGGGCCTCTTGACCCCCTGCTGCTCCGGGTGCTTCTTCACACCTTTGCCGCCGGGGTTGAGGGCGGCGGGAGGCCGGCAGGGCTTGGGATGCCCCCCGTTGGAGACGGAAGAGTACGTGTGCACGGGTAGGGTCGGCGACGGGGCGGGGCGCTGCGCGTACTGCGCGTGGTGGTGGGAGGAGGGCGCGGGGGCCCGGGAGTGCGACACGGGGCCCTGCAGGATGGAGGCCAGGGGGAGGGGCTTCACCCGTTCCCGGTCGCTCTCGGAGCGAGAGCGCTTGCGGTGGAGGCGGACGGGCGGCGGCTTGGGGGCCGGGGGGGGAGGGGGTTCCGAGGAGGAGGAGATATGTGTGTAAGCGCCGTGGCGAGGCGCCACGTGAGTCCTGTCCAACGGGACCTGTGTGTAGTTGTGTGCCCGGTCCAGCTGGATGTACGTGTGTGCGCGCGCTCGGTCCAAGTGTGTCGTGTGCGCGTGACCGTGAGTCCTATCCGGCTGCGTGTGAGGAGAGTCTCGACCGGGCTGGAGGGGGTCGAGGGTCTGCAGCACCTCCTCCACGCTGAGGAGCAGCACCTCCCCCTCCTCCAGCTCCCGGGTGCCAGACCCGCCCTCCCTGAGTGAGCACACGGCAGTCTGAACCTGGGCTTGTTGGCCAACGGCCAGAGCCAGCTCCAGCCCGGGGCAACCGGCCACGGACGCAGACAGAACCTCCAGCGGCTGCTGCTCCTCGACCACCTCGCACACCTCCAGCTCCGGGGAGGAGGGAGCCAGGTCCTCCAGTATTGTTCCGTTACACTCCGGGGGGCCGTTGGAGCAGGGGGGGATAGGGGAGGGGGCGTGGGCGTTGGCCAAAGAAGACTCCGCGGGGACAGGCGCCGGCGCCGGGGTGAGGGGCTGCGAGGCGGGAGAGTCCACCACCACCACCTCCTCCTCCAACAGCAGCAGACTCGGCTCCTCCGTCTCCATCACCGGAATTGACCCCAGCACCTCCTCCAGCAGGGCTATGACCTCCGGAGACCCGCCCACGTGGCTGCTGATTGGCTTCAGCAGCGGGGAGTGAGTGACGTACAGGCAGAGCTGCAGATAGCACTGGACCAGCACAGAGAGCTGCTTGTTCTCCTGGAAGCAGGCGTAGTCCTTGCACCAGCTGCACGAGGGCTTCAGCTGCATCCTCTGGCCCTTGCAGCCCGAGCAGACGTAGTGTTGACAGGACGAGTTGGTGGGCGCCACGGGGTCCTGGAGCAGTTTACCTGCGACAAACACAGAGGGTAGACGGAGAGATTAATCCAGCTATCTGTGAACACATCCAACAGGGGTTTGCTACTAGGGGGCACAACTCATTGCCGACCAGCCGTTTCAACCAGATTGGGTTTATTAAATCGGTAGGCCTCATCCTTCTTGGATCACGTCAAATCATCCGCTACAATTACGCTTTTGTCGGTTGTGTGACAAGTACAATGAGAGCTCTGTGCCGCTAATCAAATTGGCACCAAATGTGTTACTCGTGGCTCCTGTAGTAAAACTGAACAACGGGGAGCAGTCTGTCGGAGGAGCACTGCTGCTGTCATGACAAAGCAGAGGGAGCTCATTCTCGCTTAGCAACGCAGGAGGCCAGCTGCTGCCGCGGCTCAGCCTCGCGGTTGCCAAGGAGTCGAGCAGCACGACGGTGGCGAAGATGATGACAAACCGTATCAACGGTGGCGCGCGCGCACGCACAAAAACACGTACACGTGAAATAAGAACATCGATGACCATGTTCATCAAAGTGGTATGAGAAACATGGTTAATGTTCACACCGCGGCTGCATCATGAATGAATGAAAACTTTATTTTAACAGATTGCAGAATGGGTACAATACAGTACGGCTCAATACACACAATTGTTAAGGGGATGCAGACGTGAGAAAGACGTTCGTCTTGTTTACATCAGGGTCCCCCATTTTCAAATCATAGTGATCACTGATCATTGATCATCATCATATTGACAACAGCTGCATGAAAACAACAACAATCAGTTGCACCATAAAAACACCACACTAAGTGATCACAGCTTTGAGGCTGGGTGTATGCTGCTTACTCACCGCAGACGAGGCAGGAGAGAGACTGGCGGAAGAACGGCAGCAGCTTGTACATCTCCGCGAAGCTGTGGGGCTGCCGCGGGTCACACTGCAGCACCGCCCGGCTGGCGGACACGTACAGCGCGGTGGCGTTCACCGGGTTCATGTCGGAGCCGTCTCCCTGCAGCCTCCTCGGGGGGGAAACAGCCAGGCCCGGCCGGCCACTCGCTTCTTAGACCGGGCTGCCCGGGTTAGACCCGGTTCAAAATATCCGTTCTCTCACGGATCAGAGTCGGACCCTTGTGTGTCAATGAGCAGCACGGATCAATAACTGATCAACCGAAGGAGCGAACATGGTGCATGATCAATAGAAGCGCAAACACATTATAGCTCGGCACATAGCTAGTAGCGACGTTAGCATCACCAGCTTGTGTGTAGTGTTAGTAACTAGTTACTAGTTTCGCCCACCAACAACAACGACGTTTTATTCTGTTACACTGGCGTTTCTGTTAGCTTGTTGGGAGAGAACCTTTAGCTAGCTTAAATCAAACGGCCCATAGTCACAGTTGTAGCTTTAGCTTTAGGCTAACGTTAGCTTGTTGCAATATCAACCAAACCCCCCCTGGTTGTTTGATTTGTTAGCTAGCTACTAGCTAACGCTAGCTAGCTTATTCGACATCCACAACACGTCTCTTCGTCGATGTCCGGCACGATAATCAGCTGCAGCTACGAGAGTAAAACACCATTAGTGCGCGATCCCACGCGCGCTCTTGATGTAAACAAAGCTAAACACCTAGCATAGCTGTTAGCCACTGTTAGCCGTTAGAGATAGCTGCTGTTGAATCGTCCCTTAAGTCCCGCAGACTTTCAACCGTTGCGCGCTCTTGTAGGAATATAATAACGCTAAACTGTTCAGTACAATTATCCTACGTTTTCGGTACCTTTTACTGTGATACTTTATGGACGTTTGTCGAAACATAGCTAGCTATCCGAATTGCAAACGCATCAATCATTTGATTTTCCTCCTTTTTCCTCATCAACCCACTCCGGGTAGTCACGCGAGATCTGTATCAGTTACCTTGGTTACCGTGTGTTTGATAGGGCGCGCATCTCGCGCGATCCAAACATGTCCCCTCGTTTACTTCCCTCCCAGCTGACCAAAGTCTCCATATAGACGAGACAAATTATAAATAATAACAAATCTATACGAGGCCAACCTAATAAATGGCACGAAACAAGAGTCCATTATGATGAATTGAAAATGGGGGACCCTGATGTAAACAAGACGAAAGTCTTTCTCTAGTCTGCATCCCCTTAACAATTGTGTGTATTGAGCTGTACTGTACTGTACCCATTCTGCAATCTGTTAATAAAGTTTTCAATCAATCAATCAAACCACTGGCCCCAGGGACCGCTATCATAAACAGAAACATTACAAATATATATATATATTGTACTTCTGAATTGTACTTTATATTGTATTGTAACTCAGTTAAAAAAAATTCGACTCTGTATTGTATATTGTACTGTATATATGTATATTGAACACTTTTGTTTTGAACACTTTTGTTTACACTTGTTGTTACGTACTTCTATTTTGACTTATCTATTTTATTTTTTATCTAGCACACTCTCAGGAGCAGAACAGGAAAAAGCATTTCATATAAAAGTATTCTGTATTTTTGTATGACAACTCATAAAGAAACTTGAAACTTGATATAATTATGTCTCACTATTCCAAGAAACATGGGACGTGTAGTTCACTTGAGTGTGACATTCAGAAAACATCCGCCCCGCCTGCCTGTATATTTTACCCAACGGAGTTTCACTTCCGTGTTCGGTTTGCGTGATCTGATTGGCCACTGACGTTTTTTTCAGCGCCAATCGCATTACTCCTAACAAACTGGTTAAGCTTGGCAACTCTTTCGAAGTCGCTCTCTTTCGAAGTTGGTTACGGTTAGGGTTAGTTGGTTAGGGTTAAGGTTAGGGTTAGTTGGTTATGGTTAGGGTTAAGGTTAGGGTTAGTTGGTTAAGGTTAGGGTTAAGGTTAGGGTTAAGGGTTAGGGTAACAGCCTGCTGGCGCGATTGTTAGGAGTAATGCGATTGGCGCTGGAAAGTGGCCAATCAGATTGCGCAAACCGAATGCGGAAGTGAAACTCTGTTGGGTAAAATATACACGCGCCACGCCTACATGTCCCTTCCGCGTCTATACTTTCCACAACAAACTCGTGTTTCCGGGTTCCCGATTTTTTTTTAAGTCTTATTAAGGCCTGATTAAACTTCAGTCAATTGATCATATGCTTATGCTTATACACACCGGATGTTAATGTTAGAGTTGCAGGCCTTCGTTGTAATGGTGCATTATATTCTAGAAGGTTGTAGAATACACTAGTATATACTAACAGACTGCTGTTATGTTCCAGAATGATCTTCCTACCCAGCATGACTACTAGTATTTTCGGGATATTTCTAAGTGACCCAGAGCAGTCGAGCGATGAGCCCAGAATATTCCAGATTGTTCTTAGTGTCAATGATATATTCTTGTCTCCACGGAGACCAGAGGTCTGAAAATATAATGCATTACGAATCATATTATACACATTATGCCTTGGTGTAGCCGGCATGCATATCATCTGCTACTTTTGTTGAGCCCGGATAAAGTCATTCTAATACTGATATACACAGAGAAAGAGAGAGATGAGAAGGCTTATCTGTTGATAGACAGTGTTTCGCTCTGCCATGGGGGTTCTGCTCCATGTAGATTCCAGTATTCCTCGGCTTCTTTAGGCGTGTGTAATCCTAACCTACGGCCGTCACTGCCCACAATCGATAATAGCGCTGGGTATACTAGCCTTGGTTTGAGGCCAGACTTGAACAATTTCTGCATCACCTCCTTGTAGGGGAAACGCTGAGCGATGGCCTCTTTGCAAAGATCCTCGTAGATAAATATTGGGTTTTCACCATGTTTCAGCTTTCCCCTTTGGTTGCGAGCAATTTTGATGATGTCATCTCTTATTGCCGTCTTGCGCAGAGTAACAATGATGACTCTTGGTCCGTTGCTTCTTTGATCCCGAGTACCGATTCTGTAAGCTTGGTCCACTATCGGCTCTGTGTTTAGAAAGTTGTTACCCAAAATCTCTGATAGCACTGTTGGAAACTTGTCGTCTGCGCAATTGACTGATTCATCTAGTCCTACAATGCGGATGTTATTTCGCTTGTAGTAGCGTTGGGTTTCGAGTAGCCTCTCCATCGCTTCATCTTTAACTTCTTGTATTTTCCTCCGGCATGCCTCTTCCACCCTTTTTATCTCCTTTGTTACCTCTGTCAAACCAACGTTGATGATGTTCTCGTTCTCTTTGACTGCCCGTGTAATTTCTGTCACCGTATTCTCCACTGTCGTGATTCGCATGGACTGTACAGCGACCGCTCTCATAACCTCTTCGAGTTTAGCATCGATGTGTTCGAATTTAGTATCGATGTGTGCAACGTGTAATTTGAAAGCGACCATCTGTTCTTTCATCAGGATAGTCAGTGAGTTGAAGTCGGGTTGTGTAATTGCACTGCTTGTGTCAGTTGATGTTATGGGTGCAGTGAGGGATCCGATGGATTTGTTTGCTATTATCTTCTCAAAATCACCTGCTTTATCTCTCACAGTACTTTTTCCTGTCGTTCCTGTTATGTTGTCATCTATTGTCTCCCTCTCGGGGCCAGTAGTCGTTGGTCCCGGTGTATTCTCCTCTATATTCCCCACGTCGGGGCTTGTCACCGACGGATCTGCCGCAGCGTCGCCTGTTATTTTTCTTGAACGTGTTTCAATCTGCGCCGTTGGAATTGCTGTTTCTTGTTTCTTTCCACTCTTTTTCTTATCCTTATCCATGTTGTCTTTTGATATAGTTAGTAGAAGGTCTTATCAATACATACGATGTGGTTTAATCTCTTTTGGTATAGTCCAAATAAGGTTTTTAAACTAAATTAACGTTAACGGGAGCGGAGCTATAACCAAATGCGTGCGCTACATATTGCAGCTAAACCGGAAGTCAATAACACCACCTTATGCATACTGCACCTTATGTGAATACTGTGATACTGTGAATACTGTATATTTCAGTTGGTTAGATAGTCAATTCTATTGACTTATTTGTTTACACTGCTTGTGTTGTTTTCACTACCTGTGTACCCCCCCCCCCCCATGCTGCTATGATGCCTGAATTACCCCAAGGGGATCAATAAAGGAATATCTTATCTGTGGATAAGTGGATAAATTAATTAACGTTACAGAAAAAAAAGAAGTATCCAAGAGATTCAACCCAGGGACCATATGGGCACAGGCAGGGGACTAACCAGTTGAGCTATACAAGCTGTCATGAATTGTTATTATAAAATACAATATTATAAAATCCTGTCAGGAAGCGTGCCTCAAAGCATGAATGAACCGGCATTTACCGGCATTTCTAAGCACTTTAAACTTACCAGAACTTTAGCGCACATAAAGTCACGCGGAAACAGCTGTTCTTGGAGGCAGTACTGTGATACGCATTTGCATTTCAGCGTCCTGCTACGCTCATAGCGAGGGGGGCGTACTAGCGTAGGTCAGTGGCCAATCAGAGCGCAAAACGGGAACCCGGAAACACGAGTTTGTTGTGGAAAGTATAGACGCGTCCCTTCCTTGTGATTGGTTATACTTATGTAGACACCTGAAAAGGTATGACTATTATTCAATGTGTCTAACGCTAATCTTTTGCATTCCCTGTGTTCACGAGGACGTTGTGTAACCGGCTGACCGCTCATCCCTACCCTGACATTGACACTTAACTTGCTGCTCTCTTTGATTCTCCCTATCCCAACATTGACACTTCATGGTGGGACAGGATACAGGTGCCGCCAGGGGCGCTGGTGGTCACGTTGGGCAGGGAGACACAGGTGAAGAAGAATGGGTTCAGAGCGCGGTGCCGAGGGAGGGGCTTCCTCTTCAGCGTTTTCGACAGAGGGAGGAGGACGCACGGAACGGGAGCTCCGGAGATTCAGCACGCGAGGGATAAACTCAGTTACAAAGCGGGTTATCCTAGAAGTATGCGGTAGCTTAGCGCTTGGTTAATGCGGAAGCGACATTGTGAATGAACCAGCAGGCAAGCGATTGCCGAAGACCAGGTGGTAGATATTGTCCACCTTGCCTTAGCTGTGTATAGGCGTTATGACAGGGGGTTCACCACGACCCACAGCTTAGCTTTGTTGCGGCTACGTGGCGTAGTGAGCAAGGCGCTCGCCACGAATGACGGAGACGCTGGGCTTGCCTGTTCGAGCCCAGCGCTCCACATTGCTTTCAGTTTAGCTGGTCGTTCATACTAATACACATTGGCCGTATTAGGGGGTGGGAAACTGATGGGTGGGGATCGGGCGTTGTGGACAGCGACTCCTACAGGTCGGTTGGTGCGCCTGCGCAGTAGAATCAGGAAGTGTCGGGGGCAGCGTGAGCCTCCCACGCGTTACTCCTCGCCACTGAGAGATCGAGCTGCGCAGGTGAAAAGATGCGACTGCTGTTACCTCAAGTACCGGAGGGGACTTGTGCTATGTATGACTTAGTCCACATTGCAGCCGGCTTGTGGGAGGCAAGAAACAGCGTTCGTGACAGGGGAGGGTTGAATTGGATGATACGAAATTGGGATGGGAGAAAATATAGAAAATGGGAGAAAAAGTGGATCAAAAAAAGCTTTGTTTAGGCTAGCACCACAGTTTAGCCCGCGTGTCGGCCCACCCCTTCAGCCCAGCAGCGGACGTCACTACACTGCACGCTCCTCCAGCCCCTCCAAGCCGTTACCCCAGCAGTCACCTGCCCAGCGTCTACCCCGCCCCGCGGCCTGTTATCGCGGGATCTCCCGACGGCCATCTTACCACCCGGACGGTTGGTGGTGAGAGCAGGCCCACCATCTTGGATAAGTACAGCGGCGCTCCGAGTGCTGAAACTTTATCGGTATACATTTCCACTGTGTGGCGCAGGCTCTCTAAGGGCGAAGATAAACGGTGCTTTGAACTAACGCTGGCAGCAGTGTCTAGGGGCGCCCCGACCATTTATTGTTTTGGGGAAAAAGCCGGCTTTAGATAAGACTTTTATTTGCTAACGTGGGCCCACTGTTAATTTCTTTTGAGTGTGATAATGATGTGTGGTTCCTTATAAAATTCCCATTGAACTCCTTTACTTCTTACCTTGTTCTCCACCTACCGCAAAGCGGAGCAGTAGATAACCCTTAAATGGAAGAGGTTCTTACTGTGTCTGTAATATAGAGTGAGAGCACTAGGTGCCCAGTGTGGAAGTAGCCTTGATAGGTATGCGATAATGTGTAACATGCTAAGCCGTCAGTAAAGGAGACGTAAATGGGAGCACTGTGTGTGTGTCTTTAATGTGCATTCTGTCTAACCCTTTTCTCTCCGGGTAATGCTCATTATTGTTTAACCCTTTCCCCACCCCCTGCCTATAGTTCATTGTAAAAGGTCTCCACTCGTCATTAAGGAAGAGTACTGCTTTGGGGAGCGAATATATCATCCATCTTACTGCCATCGGGTGTGGGAGGGCTCAGGAAGTATTAGGGGAAGTGTGGGTGTGTGGGGAGCTACTGCTGATCGCCCTGGAGGGCAAGAAGGACCAGCGTACCATTCCTAGGTCAGTGAATCCTAGGCCCCATCCACTCCTGCTGCCCGACCTCCACTTCAACATTCCTGGCCTACAGTCGGGGACCCAGCTGGACTCAGCTCTGCTGCGTTCTCGCTACCAGGTGGCCGTGTACAACCACTCCCATAAAGCAGGGATAATCCACCCTGCTACAAGGGGTTTTACGATCTCGCGATTGGCCTATACTCCTGTGCTGGGTGCTTGAGACATGATCCAAAACGTAATGTCAAGGCTATAATAATAATAATAATAATAATTAGTCAAGGCTCTCATCAACATTCATTAATTTTCTCCCCGAGCTCTCCTCCTGGCTCGCTGATAACAAACTATCATTAACACCTGGGTAAAACAGAGTCCATTCTCTTCGGTTCAAATAACAAACTCAGCAAGACGACGGCTTCTCAGTTACATTGTCACAAGGAAAGATGAAATTACATACCTAGGTTCCATCCTAGAGGCAAATCTTTCCTGTGACAAAATGGCATCCAATGTAATAAAAAAAAGTCAACCAACAAACTCGATTCTTGTACCGGATCTCCTCTCTGGTAAACAAGAATACCCTGAAGACTCTGGCAGGAGCACTCATTCAAGGGTACTACGACTACCAAAGCACCTCAAATGCGCTAAAAACTAAATTACAAACATCACAAAACAAACTGGTCAGACTACTGCTTGACCTTACTCCTAGAACCCACCTCACCCCTGCCCACTTTGACAACCTAGGATGGCTTAGAGTAGACGACAGAGTACAGCAACTTGCAATGGGCCTGGTCTACAAGATACACTACACGACTAAGGTACCCATGTACATGTCAAAATACTTCCCAAAGGTCAGTGAATACCATGACCACAACACCAGAGGGAGCTCCACAAATCATGTTAAACCCATATTCGGCTCAAACAAGGGACTAAACACGTTTCACAATTATGCCACAACAATGTGGAACGCCCTACCCAAAGCTGTAAAGGAATGTGAATCACTACCCACTTTCAAAACCACTCTCAAGGAGCACCTACGGGAGACTGCAATTCGAAACTGGCCCCTGTAAATATCCTAACGCAACCCCCTCCAATGTACAATAAATGTCCTATTAAACCCAATAATACACAAGACCCTCTTCTTGGGACCAAGTAAGGTTTCGTCGATAATCCAATGTACAGTTACCCCCCCTCCCCCACCCCACCTACCCAAACCCCCCTCCACCCCACCTACTAACCTCCTACCTACCAACCTCCTCCAATGTACAGTTTTTTCGTCAAATGTATACTCAATTTTTTAGACTATTTTTGAAAGACGAAAGTCTTTCTCTGGTCTGATTGATTGATTGATTGATTGAAAACTTTATTAACAGATTGCAGAATGAGTACAATACAGTACAGCTCAATACACACAATTGTTAAGGGGATGCAGACCAGAGAAAGACTTTCGTCTTGTTTACATCAGGGTCCCCCATTTTCAATTCATCCCCTTAAAAATTGTGTGTATTGAGCTGTACTGTATTGTACCCATTCTGCAATCTGTTAATAAAAATGTCAATCAATCAATCAATCACTCTCCATGAGCTCAATTTAACACGGAAGTGCAGTAATAGACCACCGCAACATTTCTGGTAATTTGAGCTCATGGGAGAGGCGGGTGGGGTACAATACAAATCGATCTGCACTTTCTTGGCCGACTTGGGGTTGGTCTCTCCGTGTTCAGCAGACTCAGGCATAACGCATAATACAAAGTCTATTGGATCATGTCTCCAGCACCCCCACAGCCGTAGCTACAACAACAACCACTTACGCCAAGGCTCTTTGATTGATTGATTGAAAACTTTATTAACAGATTGCAGAATGGGTACAATACAGTACAGCTCAATATACACACAATTGTTAAGGGGATGCAGACCAGAGAAAGACTTTCGTCTTGTTTACATCAGGGTCCCCCATTTTCAATTCATCAGGACATATATGACATACATGACATACAGATAGATAGTACTGCTACATCTATACATTTATGACATACCAGATTTGCAAATACAGTACTGTTTGTGATACAAAAAGAGTCCAGAAAAGGGAGTATATACATTTGACGTAAAAACTGTGCATAGGAGGAGGTTGTTGGGTGGGGTTGTGTGGGGGGGGGGGTTGGGTAGGGAGGGGTTGGGGGGAGAAACACTGTACAACTGTACAAGCAAAACTGTACATTGGGATATTGACAACCATACTAGGTAATTTACATTGGAGGGGGTTGGGGGGGGGGGGGGGGGGAACACTGTACAAACAAGCAAAACTGTACATTGGAATATTGACAAAACCATACTAGGTACATTTCTGTACATTGGAGGGGGTTGGGTTAGGACATTTACAGGGGCCAGTTTCGAATTGCAGTCTCCCGTAGGTGTTCCTTGAGAGTGGTTTTGAAAGTGGGTAGTGATTCACATTCCTTTACAGCTTTGGGTAGGGCGTTCCACATTGATGTGGCATTTAGAGCAATCTGCTCTAAAATTCGTTCATTAATTTTATCCCTGTGCGCTCTCCCGCGTCTATACTTTCCGTAGCCGCATTTCTGGCAAGACGCTCTCTGATTGGCCGATGCCTGTTTCTACTCTGGTTAAGCTTAGGCACTCTTTCGAAGTTGGTTAAGGTTAGAGTTTGTCTTAGGCTGCGGTTAGACTGACTGATGTTTTCGTTTCGTTTTGAAGATGAGTTTCGCTTTTCCAGGTCGCAACGTAGTGGCAGCCGAGTTAGACATTCGTTTTGCAACCTGAGCACAGTGATGTAGTACAATGCCAAAGCAGTAGGTGGCAGTAGGTGGTGAACATGAAGGCAATTTTCAACCAATCAGAACTTGAATGAGGACACTCCACATCCTGTTCAAAATCTCAAAAGCCACCATCTTTAAATGCCTCCGCGAGCCATTTTAGCCAATGAAGCATTATTTTTCAGCAAGAAATAAAGTGCAATAAACAAAAACGGATACATTCACTGTGTGTTCTGCCTCATTTGTTGATGATTTGTTGATGAAACAAAACTAACATCAACACAAGTGACCACCAAGAGCGGATAGTTTAGTCTCAAAAAAGATCGCCGATGCTAACGTGAATGGAATATGCCATTATAACAGTATAGCATTGTGGCTAGTAGCAGCTAACGTTAGCTCACGTCAGTTAGCCAGCCAGCACCAAACTGATATCGGGAGCTATCAGTAGCTAGATAACATTAGAGACAACGCCTCATGTATTAAACAAAAGTGAATAGATGACTGGGCCATTTTGTTTAATGCTTGTTATGTTGAAAGAGGGGCTCTGAGCTAACAGGGTCTGGTAGCTAACGTTAGCTCACGTTAGCCAGCTGCTCATGCAATCGTTAATGCTAGCAGAATGAATGGATGTAAACTTTATTTAACATATTGCAGAATGGGTACAATACAATACGGCTCAATACAAACAATTGTTAAGGGAATGCAGACTGTTGTAGCTTGGACTGGGGTCCTTATAACAATAACTTGACAACACATGGTAGCTGCAGCTATTTGGGACAGCTCTGTTGTCACCGGACGTTGGTGAGGGCACGCAGATGTCGGTATCTACTGCCCATGGGCGTTGAGCAACAACGGCTCCGCGCAGATTACACAACACGTTGTCGGCGAGTTTTGGCGAGGAAAACACCTTTTCAGCGTTCCCGCTAGGGCAACCCGTTTTCCTGCCAAAACGGCATTTCTATTGTAATGGGAAATATTAAAGGACTAAACGATGAGCCGTTTACAAATCATTCTGAGTCATTATTAATAATAATAGGAACGTTTATTTCACCGTGGCCACAATGAAAGGACAGTTTACAGTCAGAGACAACATGTTAACACAGTAGCGTCTACGCCATAAACTGACCCAGAGCGCTGTTCACACGTATGTTAAATACACAGTTGTCAGACGTAACATAATATCAGATATGATGATGAAAATGGCCCAGTTAGGAGAATCAACCTTGGCTAGGCGGTGCCATTGTTGATGTTCCCAACCGGAATGTTAAACAATCTTGCTAGGCTGGGGAGAAGATTTAAAGAGACAGTAGTGTCTGCCATATCTGAGCACATTATATAGCTGGTCAAAGTGTACCAGTCAAGCTGTCTAATGACATGATAATATATTCCACGACACTATTTAACAGGGACAGCAAACGTATTCAAAACAGCAACAAAACAAAAACAAAAACAGTCTGTGTAACTGTGTATAGCCGCTCTCCCGCGTCTATACTTTCCGTAGCCGCATTTCTGGCAGATGCTCTCTGATTGGCCACTGTTGCCCAATCGCGTGACGAGCTGTGTCTTTGCCCATTTCCGCGTCGAACAGCCTGCAAACTACCTGGCGTTCTATCGCCATGCTCTAAGACAAGCTCTAACCTTAACCAACTTCGAAAGAGTGCCTAAGCTTAACCAGTGTAGAAACAGGCGTCGGCCAATCAGAGAGCGTCTTGCCAGAAATGCGGCTACGGAAAGTATAGACGCCGCTTTCCCCCCTCCCTATCGAGTTCCATGTAACGCGGAAGTGTAGTTCCATGTAACGCGGAAGTGTAGTTCCATGTAACGCGGAAGTGTAGTTCCATGTAACGCGGAAGTGTAGTCCACTAACTTCACTTGAGTGTGACATTCAGAAAACACTGGGAAGCGAGTTCGCCGTCCATGTTCCGCCCCGCCTACCACGTCCCTCCCTTGTGATTGGTTGTAAGGGTGTTTTACGATCTCGCGATTGGCCTATACTCCCGTCCTTCAGCCATCGCCTCCTTCCTTCTGGGCTTCAGCAATGGCGGCGTTCACTGTCGTTCGAAGCAGCTGCGGGCTGATAAACGGGCTGAGGACCTCTTTTAGAAGTTTGGCACATTTAAAACACGCCGCTGCGGCCACACAGACGGGTCTGCAGCCCCGGTGCCGGTGGTACTCCGCCGGCCACCTGTCCGTTCAGGAGCGGATCGACCACAAACGGAAAGCGGCGCTCTTAGGGGGAGGTCAGCACCGGATTGATGCCCAGCACAAAAAGGTAACGTTATCTAACAACAAACAAACACGCAAAAACTGACAGACATGATGCACCTGTACCTGTACTGTACCCATTCTGCAATCTGTTAAATAAAGTTTTCATCCATTCACACCGGTTATTAGTTTGATACGCCAGTTCTGTTAGTACTATTATAGCCGTTCTGTTGCTGCATGGGACCATTAGCTGTTTCTGTTCGTCCGGACCTCTGGTCTACTGTCTGGGGTCAGTGGTAGTTGAAGATTAATATAATATAAGTACTTTATTAATCCCGAGGGAAATTCAGCACCTTAGGGGGACCCTGATGGAAACAAGACAAACGTCTTTCTCAGGTCTGCATCCCCTTAACAATGGACCTGTCTCAAAATAAGGGGATGCAGACCTGAGAAAGACGTTTGTCTTGTTTCCATCAGGGTCCCCCTAAGGTGCTGAATTTCCCTCGGGATTAATAAAGTACTTATATTATATTCTATTAATCTGTTGTACAGTTCAGTGTATTGAGCCGTACTGTATTGTACCCATTCTGCAATCTGTTAAATAAAGTTTTCATTCATTCATTCATTCATTCATTCACCACAGATTGGCACACAATAAACATTTAGGTAGTAAAAAATAAGAATATACAGTCAAAGATATACATTCTAAAATATACAGTAAAATGTACAGGAAGATATACAAGGAAGGTATAGGTATAACGGACCCCACCGTTCACTAGAGGTTAATGGTAACGACGAGGGTGATAGACTGGTGGGTATACATTTCATAACATTGACCTATTTCCCCCTCAAGTCAAACACCCCCACAGGGATAATACAGGTTCTGTTACTTACTTTTCTTATTGGCGCTCTGTGTTTCAACTATACCTGTACCTGTGGCATTATATAAACATTGTACATATCTGTCTCACAGGGTAAGCTGACGGCCAGGGAGCGGGTGGAGCTGCTTCTGGACCGCGACTCCTTCGTCGAGTATGACACGTTTGTGGAGCACCGCTGCTCTGACTTTGGGATGGAGCAGGACCGCAACAAGGTACCGGGCTGACATGTTGTTTTAACCCTTTCACTGCCAATACGGTAGTGTGATAGTAAAGGGTTAACCTTCTGTAGTGTGGCAGTGAAAGGGTTAACCTGCTGTTGTGTGGCAGTGAAAGGGATAACCTTCTGTGGATTGTCGCAGTGAAAGGGTTAACCGTTTGGCAGTGCGGCAGGTTAAATGTGATTACAATCTCTTGTGTGATCTTTATTCAGTTATAAATATGCCTCCGTCTTCTCTCACTCTCTCTTTCCCCCTGTAGTTCCCAGGAGACAGTGTCGTGACGGGGCAGGGCAGAATCAATGGCCGCCTGGTCTACGTCTTCAGTCAGGTACAACAACGTGTTGATCATAATATGATGCATGGTGATGAACGACAAACTTTATTCAAAGGAACAGACCAACGTGATGTGGAAATGCGCTTCGCCCTCTTCTCCAGAGTCCGACAAGAAGATGGATACCAATTTCCTCTCTGCGCTTTCAGTAGAATGCTATCTGGCTGGTTGCACGTTAGCCTAGCTTAGCACAATGTATGGAAGCGGACGTGACCGGTTAGCCCTAGGCATTGTCCAACTAACGCCTCTCCCGAAGGCTAATCGGTCATGTTCCGCTTCCATTCATTGTGCTAAGCTAGGCTAACGTGCAGCCAGATAGCTTTCTACTGAACGCACACAGAGGGGAAACTGGTATCTATCTTGTCTCTCGCTGGAGAAGACGATAAGCTCATTTCCCAAAATGTTGGCGTGTTCTTTTAAAACTCCGGTAGAGGTGTTTTGGGCCAACAGCTAGGCTAGTGGTCCGTATCCGCTTCCATTCATTGTGCTAAGCCAGGCCAAGGTGCAGCCGGATAGCTTCCTACTGAACGCTCAGAGGAAATCGGTATCCATCTATCTTCACGTCTGACCCATAATGTTTGTGTTCCTTTTTAAACGCGTATAATATTCTCACTCCCTCTTAGGACTTCACAGTGTTCGGAGGCAGTCTGTCGGGTGCACACGCCCAGAAGATCTGTAAGGTAGGCGAGCAAAACCATTAGTGACATCATCATCATCACAGTTTCATAAAGGCACTGGTGGATCATTATGGAAAAAATCACGTGTTCACCTTCCTTGTGTAATATTCCTTTACTCCATTTACGATAAACCAGCTTACCGGCATAAATTCTCTAGCGTACAGACTACAGAGAGCATGTTTTGTCTGGAACAACTCTAATGACCCAACTCTCTCATAACAAAATATTAGGGACTCCTTATATCCTGCTAGCCAGGTGCAGCTTATCAGTATTCATCTCACACTGTTATGAGAACTGCCTGACTTTTTTTTTTCTGTATGCAAAACCTTGATTTATTTGACTATAATGGTAAAGTAAAGTAAAAGGAGGCCTCGTGGCTCACTTGGCAGATTGTCTTCCGCTCTCTGTATCGAACCGAGACTCTGTGCACAGAATAAATTTTTTTTTTCCTATCCATCGAGTTGATCTCAAATTCTATTAAGTTCACTGGACTTGGTAAAATAATTTTCCACAACAGGACACCTGTGTGGGTGTGTGGTAGACCTGCAGCCCCAACATCCACTACTCTCTTGTTTGTTAGATCATGGATCAGGCCATGATGGTTGGCGCGCCGGTCATCGGGCTGAATGACTCTGGCGGAGCGAGGATCCAGGAGGGGGTGGAGTCTCTGGCTGGATACGCTGATATATTCCTGGTGAGTGTTGAGACTAAACGTGGCCGCGTGCTGGAAACTTAACATACTTTCCCCAAGTAGAAACGCAGTGGAGTAAACACCGCCTCCAGTAGACTCCTACGTGGCTCCGTGTCTGTCGTAGCCTTCCGTCCAGACGGAGGGTGATGATGAATGCTGACGTGGTGTAAATGCACGCAAAGTTGTTGGACAGAGGCACGCAGCTTCATTATTGGCGATGTGCATTGAGGCGTGACCTGAGGCGTGACGAGGTGTGTTGTTTGTATCGTAAAGGTTTCTACTCACTTGAGCGAGAGATCTGCCTGCTGCGACAAAAGCAAACGTGGTCATGGTTTCATAGACTCACATATTCATTCATATATTCACATTTTCAATCTCATTCGTATTTTCTTTAACTTTTTTTTTTTTTGTGATCTTTCCCCCCCTCCTTTTTCCTCCGATTTTCTCCGATCCCAATGTTAGTCGTTATGCCAATTCCCAATCCCCTTCCTGGTCGCTGCGCACTTACGCCCCACAGTCGGTCTGGGAGAGTGGAGGCTATCACGTGCTTCCTCCGACACACGTCTAGCCAATCAACCGCTTCTTTTCACCTGGCAGCGCGGACTCTCACTGAGAGGGTGTAACGTGTGGAAGGATCACACTACCCCCCCTTAGATCCTATCCGCGCTGAGCAGGCGCCCCGACCGAACTGTAGGAGTCGCTGTTTACAACGACCCGGACCCACCCCGCCAGCTTTCCCACCCTCTAATACTGCCAATTGTATTAGTGTGAACGGCCAGCCAAGCTGGTGACAACGCCGGGAGCTGGATTCGAACAGGCGAATCCAGCGCCTCCGGCGTTGGTGATGAACGCAATCTCCGCTACGCCACCTGACCCCCCTTTTCTTTTAACTTTTATATTTATTGATAAGAGGGAGATCTGTTTTAATCTGTTATTTATACTGGGATAGTCTTAGTATGAAGTATTGTATATTTGTACAGGGTATACTTCAAGATTTGTTTTATTTGTCATATATAAGGTACATACACATTACAGCTTGGTTCTGTATGAGCCTCCTAAGATTGTGCTTCATACAGTTAAAAGAATAAAGACCAAACACTACAAAATATACAAAACTAAAATGTACAAAATGCAAGAATTAGGTAGAAGAGGTAGTGCAAATTTGTAGGAATAAATAGATCAAATATGGTGCAATGATTAAAAAGTGTCTAAAGTGAATGGATGTGAGTGTTTACAGTGAGTGTGTGCATGAGGGTGTTGTGTGCAGTGAATGTAGAATGGAGGAGTTAGTGTTACAATGAATGTAGAATGGAGGAGTTAGTGTTACAGTGAATGGAGGAGTTAGTGTTACAGTCCACATTAGCTATATCCTATTTGTACCTGTGGTAGACTTAGGATATAGTCTGTATATTACTATATACCAGGGTTGGCTGTGCATAAGCGCATAGTGACATTATTATTACTAGAGTCTCACCTGTTCACTGACCCAGAGATCCAGTGCACATCAGATGTTTATTTTCTATTTATAGTTTGTCCTTCCTCCTACCTGTGCCTCTCCTCTCCGTTTCAAGTTTCAAGTTTCTTTAATAGTTGTCATACAGAAGTACAGAATACTTTCATACAAAATGCTTCTTACTGTTACGCTCCAGAGACTGTGCTAGACAGTCTGTGCCGTTTCTGCAATGACACCTGAATAAAGGTTTATCTTGCTCACAACACAAGGAATATGAAATGGACAGTAAAACACATGGATACTAAATTGTTGTTTTTCTTGTCATTTTAAATCTGCGAGAGGTACTTGGTGGTTTGTTGTCTCCAGTATGCCTCTTGCTTTCAGAGGCTGTGTGAATCAGAATCAGGAAGGTCCTTATTGCCAAGTAGTTTACACATGCAAGGAATTTGATTTGGTCATTTGGTGCGACATTAACGGACAGATAATTACGGTAGAATAAAATGGAATATACCGGTAAACTAATTTAAAATGGAAGTAGAATGTAAAATAGGACGGGGCCCTATTCCCCGTACCTGGCTAACTGAGTTAGCCGGATAATTTTCAGCATAGCTTGACTTAAGCCAGACATTTCTGTTCCCTGACGTCAGAAGTCGTTATGGCAACAGATCGAAAAGTTTGAACCTGCTCCGGAGCAGGGTTTAGTTCAGTTAGCTGGATGAACCATGGCCACACCCTCGCAAAGAAATGCCAGCTCGCTTCCTGAAATAATTATCACAGTGTAGATCCCATTATACCATTCTGAATTGTTTTTGTGCTTCGTTTTCCTGGGGGGGGGGGGCTTTTGAAATGTAAAATAATAGACTTAAAATGCTGACACTAAATTAACTTTGTCCTAAATAATGCACGTTATATATATGGCGCTCGGAGTCGCGATACACACTGCATGTGGATGTGGTTATTTTTAGAACGGCGCATTGCAAATGTGAATCCCGCGGCGATATTTTTAATGAATGAAACCTATCGGCGTTTGGCTCTGATTAGTTTCATATTCTCTGCTGTGGATGTATTTGCTTAACGGAGCGCCCGGATTGTGTTTCATTCAAGCATAAATTGAAGTGTCTATGCGTGGACTGTGGATTATGAATTACAAGGAATCTGAATCTGTGGATTGTTGAATTGTATCACTGTCACTCACACATTATTGTGATATTGTAACTGGGATTAAAATGTCTGAGATGCGCTGTTTGACGGATTTGAGAAATTGAATGAGCCGTTGACATTAATGCATTTGAGAAAATGCATTTATCTGTGATCAAGCACTGTTATCTGATGATGAACATGTGTCACTGGTATAAACCAAAGGTTAATCAATTCAATGCATGTATGGATGATGTCCGAAGATTAAAACCTGATTAACAGTGCAACTGTATAGCCTCCAAGCCTCTCTGACACGTTATTTCGGGTCACGCCTTGAAACTTTGGGAACCATGTATTTATATATAAAGTACATGATACCTAAGCCGAGCGCATACACTGTACAGATATCCTCATAAGTATCTATTCATTCGTAACAATTAGATATTCTTTGGGCTTGTTTGTATCTACTTATTCTGAAAGTTGAACTAATTATTTTCAGTTCATATATCAACGTATACTATCCAGTTCATATATCAACTTATACTATCCAGTTAATTTTTATATAGTTTAGTTAGCTCGCCAACGTTACTGTGATTAAAGCTAACTTAAAAATTTTTAAAAATAATTTTTTATATATAACTTTCTTTTTTTTATAATTTTTTCAGGGGCGGCGGGGGGTCCCGTTGGGCAATGGTAGGGGAAACACTGGAAGTGGTGGAACCCCAGGCCATGTGAAATGCATGTGGAACTCTTTAACAACAGGATCAATGAAACGCATGTGGAATTCTTGACCACAGGATCAATTAAACTTAAAAACAGGATCAATGAAACTCATGTGGAACTCTTGACAACAGGATCAATGAAACACATGTGAAACTCGGCGCATGTCAAACTAGAGACATCTGCCGGATGGTAGGCGCTAGAATAGAAATGACGTCTGCACATCCACTGAAAAGAGCCTTGGATTCAACGGATGGATCTTGGGGATTTTAAGAATCAATATAGTGATGAAATGAACGTCTTTCTGCAGAGGAACGTGCTGGCGTCAGGCGTGGTCCCTCAGATCTCCCTCATCATGGGTCCGTGTGCGGGCGGGGCCGTCTACTCTCCTGCCCTGACGGACTTCACCTTCATGGTCAAGGTACGGAGCTTTTATCTCATCTCAGCCGAAGATCGATCTTTTTGCTCTCTTATCATCTTGACTGAGTGTACGACTGCATTTATTGATGTTTGTTGATGCGTGGGTCTTAAACCTGCTCTATTTAAAATGCAAAGAGGCCATCCTTGGCCCATGAATAAGGTCTATTTTAGAATATGGATACCTCCATGGTTCATTGACAGAATGGTAAATGGTGCATTTATATAACTGCTTTTATCCAAAGCACTTTACAATTTTGTTCCTTCATTCACACACCGACGGCAGAGGCAACCATGCAAGGTGCCCACCTGTTCATCGGGAGCAGTTGGGGGTTAAGTGTCTTGCTCAAGGACACTTCGACACACTGCCCAAGAGGAGTGGGAATCGAACCGGGAACCGAACCGGGAACCTTCCGACTACCAGACCACCGCTCTACCTCCTGAGCCACTGTCGCCCCCGACAGACTCACACAAGCCTGACTCTGCACTGGGGTGGAATAGTAATATGTGTGTGTGTGTGTGTGTGTGTGTGTGTGTGTGTGTGTGTGTGTGTAGGACACCTCGTACTTGTTCATCACGGGGCCTGATGTCGTGAAGTCTGTGACCAATGAGGACGTGACTCAGGAGGAGCTGGGCGGAGCTAAGACGCACACCACCGTGTCTGGTCAGTTACCGTCTTTGTCTTATAACGGGACTCACTAAAAACTTGGTACCTCTCAAAGGAACACGGCAACATTATAGGAAATGCACTTACTGTCTTCTCCAGAGTTGGAAAAGAAAATCTATATCTGGCACTGAGCTTTTAGCCTATGGCCAATGGAAACGCTAGAAATGGTCACATGGGCTGGGAGACCAGTGAAAATGTCCTGCTGCTATCACGCTATCCCTGGTTTTATAATACAATGGCAAAAAGACATGAAAAGAGGTATAATGTTCTACAACCATTGGAACTTGTTGAGGATGATCCAGATAATATAAATGAAAAGGACTCTTGAGTCAGAATGCTGGACAGTGATGATGACGATCATAGTGAAGGATTTGATGTTTGAAGCTATGGTTTGAAGTAGTAGCCTACTGTTGTATCAATTGATCTGACGACTATATAATTTATTGTGCAGCTTGAATGAAATCACCTGTTGATGATTCATGTAAATTATTGCAAGATAAATTGGAGATATTGATCCAAATAGGCAACACCAGAATTTATATATTTTCACGTTATACGCCCAGGACCAAATCCCAAATCCAAAAAAAACAACGATACAGATGGATGATATCTTTATATTGTCCAGTGGCTGTCACTCACTTGAGGAAAAGGTGTATTTGCACCAAATGTCACATGGAGGTTCAAAACGGTTACAAAAGAGAGGTTATACAGCCAAAGGAAAATATAAATACAGTAGCAGCAGTATCATGCAATAGTAAGAATCAAGCCAAACAACTACAGGGTGACAGTGGATGGCCAAGGACCATATGGTTTCTTAGATTATGAGAACGGATCTAACTGTCACCAGCGTTTAGCTGACTGGCTGTTTAGTTTAGTTAGTTTATTTATTTAGCACATTATAAAAAAAAAATAAAACAGTGCTAGGAGGGAACGAAGCCCAAAGGGCTTGTACAAAGTTCCACTCTAATCTCATTGTTCATAAACAATATGAACGAAGTACATGTAAGCATGGTCTACAAAATAAACTACAAAACAGGATCAGAGACATAAGGCAGACACTATAGCGAAAACATGGAACATTTACACAAGTCAGTAATGAGAACAATATATATATATATATTTTTTAAAGAGTACAAGAGGGCAAAGGAGAGGAGAATAACATATTAACAGTATATAATGAGTAAAAAGAAACAAGCAGTCATACTAACCGTAGGAGTAACCTAATGTGATGGTGATTTATGATGAAATTAAATTAGATTTTAATTGTTTTTTAAATATAGATAAGGAGGTTGTTGACCTCAATGATGAACTTGGAGTGTTCCAGAGTTTAGGACCTCTAAAGCTAATGTTAAATTGATGGCTAGATGTCTGACAGAAAGGTAAGTGGAGTTTATTACTATGGTTTGTATCACCAGTGTTTAGCTGACTGGCTGTATCACCAGCGCTTAGGTGTTTCTTTTAAAAAGCGTGTCTGTGTCCCGGTCTCAGGCGTGGCTCATCGGGCGTTCGAGAACGACATCGACGCTCTGCTCAATCTCAGAGACTTCTTCAACTTCCTGCCGCTTAGCAACCAGGACCCCGCCCCCATCACAGAGTGCCACGACCCCAGGTATGTAGCCAATCGGACGGCTTCTAACGGGAGATCATCCAATAAACTATTTTTACATTTCCATGATTTATCCCCCCCTCCTTTTTTTCAGAGACCGTCTGGTACCTGGTCTGGACACCATCGTTCCAACAGAGTCCACTAAAGCCTATGACATGCTGGACATCATTCATGGGGTATGACACACACACACACACACACACACACACACACACACACACACACACACACACACACACACACACACACACACACACACACACACACACACACACACACACACACACACACACACACACACACACACACACACACACACACACACACACACACACACACACACACACACACACACACACACACACACACACACACACACACACACACACACACACACACACACACACACACACACACACACACACACACACACACACACACACACACACACACACACACACACACACACACACACACACACACACACACACACACACACACACACACACACACACACACACACACACACACACACACACACACACACACACACACACACACACACACACACACACACACACACACACACACACACACACACACACACACACACACACACACACACACACACACACACACACACACACACACACACACACACACACACACACACACACACACACACACACACACACACACACACACACACACACACACACACACACACACACACACACACACACACACACACACACACACACACACACACACACACACACACACACACACACACACACACACACACACACACACACACACACACACACACACACACACACACACACACACACACACACACACACACACACACACACACACACACACACACACACACACACACACACACACACACACACACACACACACACACACACACACACACACACACGGGTTTATGCTACATCGTGGGGACCAATGACTGTATACAGCCTGATGGGATCCAGCCTTTCTAAAGGGTCTAGAGACATGATTTTAACTGCTAAAATCATTATATTGTTTTGTTAACACAAAAACCACTTGACATTTTGAAAACTCTCCAAAAAAAAAAAAAATCTGATATCTACTGGTTTATACTACCTCATGGGGACCACATGACTGTATACAGCCTGATGGGGTCCTACTAATCACCCCAAAGTACCAGAAAATACCAGAAAATACCAGAAAATACCAGAAACTACCCCCCAAAGTACCAGAAAATACCATAAAATACCAGAAACTACCCCAAAATACCCCAAAGTATACCCCAAAATACCAGAAACTACCCCAAAATACCCCAAAATACCAGAAAATACCAGAAAATACCAGAAACTACCCCAAAATACCCCAAAGTATACCCCAAAATACCAGAAACTACCCCAAAATACCAGAAAATACCAGAAAATACCCCAAAATACCAGAAAATACCAGAAAATACCCCAAAGTATACCCCAAAATACCAGAAACTAGCCAAAAATACCCCAAAATACCAGAAAATACCCCAAAATACACCAAAGTATACCCCAAAATACCAGAAACGACCCCAAAATACCAGAAAATACCAGAAAATACCCCAAAATACCAGAAAATACCAGAAAATACCAGAAACTACCCCAAAATACCCCAAAGTATACCCCAAAATACCAGAAACTACCCCAAAATACCCCAAAATACCAGAAAATACCAGAAAATACCAGAAACTACCCCAAACTACCCCAAAGTATACCCCAAAATACCAGAAACTACCCCAAAATACCCAAAAATACCAGAAAATACCAGAAACTACCCCAAAATACCCCAAAGTATACCCCTAAATACCAGAAACTACCCCAAAATACCAGAAAATACCAGAAAATACCAGAAAATACCCCAAAATACCAGAAAATACCAGAAAATACCCCAAAATACCCCAAAGTATACCCCAAAATACCAGAAAATACCCCAAAGTATACCCCAAAATACCAGAAACTACCCCAAAATACCCCAAAATACCAGAAAATACCCCAAAATACACCAAAGTATACCCCAAAATACCAGAAACGACCCCAAAATACCAGAAAATACCAGAAAATACCCCAAAATACCCCAAAATACCAGAAAATACCAGAAACTACCAGAAACTACCCCAAAGTATACCCCAAAATACCAGAAACTACCCCAAAATACCAGAAAATACCAGAAAATACCAGAAACTACCCCAAAATACCCCAAAGTATACCCCAAAATACCAGAAACTACCCCAAAATACCCCAAAATACCAGAAAATACCAGAAACTACCCCAAAATATACCCCAAAATACCAGAAACTACCCCAAAATACCCCAAAATACCCCAAAGTTTACCCCAAAATACCAGAAAATACCCCAAAATACCCCAAAGTATACCCCAAAATACCAGAAAATACCAGAAAATACCAGAAACTACCCCAAAATACCCCAAAGTATACCCCAAAATACCAAGACACTGAAGCCCAAATGACTCCAATAAGCAGGCTAGCACCTTGCATGGCATCTGGCTGCCATTGCTCTGTGAGTGCATGTGTGAATTGGTGAAGGAGAGGCAATTATAAAGCTATTTGTGCAGGTAGGAAAGTGCTATATATGTGGAGTCCATTTCCCATTCCCAAAGTACCACATATTTTCAAAACAAATGTTTATTTTAATATATTATAATCTCCAAATGTAATAACATCTGTATTGAACACTGAACAAACAGTATACATTTTTTTTATCAATTTTATTTTAAATGTTCAACAATAACAAAACAACATCAACAACAATAATAACAGAACAGTATAAAATTTTTGAACAAATTCCAGTAAGGACGGAAGAAAAGAGACAACTATAGGCTATACATGACAACATAACAGGACATTCTAACTGTGTCATTACATTACATTCAGGTCCACAAGATGGCTACTTAAAAAACTAGAATACACACTGAACTAGGAAGAACAGCTTTTTCAAGCTTCACACCTTGGTCATGGAATGGGCTACAAGACCATATCCACTTAGATACCCTGGTCTCTCTCAACAAATTTAAATCTGTATTACATAACTTCCTACAAAAAGAATTTCGCTGCTTTCTGTAGTCGGGTCCCAACTGCAAAACTGCTAAATTACTGTATTACCCTGTATTTTACTGTCATACACCTTTACTATTATGTAGACTATTCTGTTTTGTGTTTTTGTATTTACATGTATTGTATATTGTATACATCACACAAGAACATAATAAAAGTGCATATATACAATATACAATACATGTAAACACAAAAACATTGCTGTCTGATATATTGCAAATGTTATTGCTGTCATCTTGGCCAGGTCTCCCTTGCAAAAGAGATCTTGTATCTCAATGGGACTTCCTGGTTAAATACAAAATAAATAAAAAATTATGTGTCATCTAAAAAAAAACACATATATAAAAAAATATAAAAAACGAAATCAAATCTCTTATGAGCATGCATGAAGTGAACATACTTATGTCTTCACTTTTCTTCTTTTTGAAGTTGTTCGCTAATTCTTTGCCGTTCTGGTATTTTGGGGTAGTTTCTGGTATTTTGGGGTATACTTTGGGGTATTTTGGGGTAGTTTCTGGTATTTTCTGGTATTTTCTGGTATTTTGGGGTAGTTTCTGGTATTTTGGGGTGTATTTTGGGGTAGTTTCTGGTATTTTCTGGTATTTTCTGGTATTTTCTGGTATTTTGGGGTAGTTTCTGGTATTTTGGGGTATACTTTGGGGTATTTTGGGGTAGTTTCTGGTAGTTTCTGGTATTTTCTGGTATTTTGGGGTAGTTTCTGGTATTTTGGGGTATACTTTGGGGTATTTTGGGGTAGTTTCTGGTATTTTCTGGTATTTTCTGGTACTTTGGGGTGATTAGTAGGACCCGCCTGAGGGGATCCAGCCTTTCTAAAGGGTCTAGAGACATGATTTTAACTGCTAAAATCATTTGAATTTTTTGTTAACACAAAAACCACTTGACATTTTCCCAACTCTTAAAAAAAAAAGAAACCTGAAATCCCTCCCCCCATGGGGACCGGTCCCCATGGGGGGGGAGGGATTTCATGTTTCTTTTTTTTGTGTGTTAACAAACAAATATAATGATTTTAGCAGTTAAAATCATGTCTCTAGACCCTTTAGAAAGGCTGGATCCCATCAGGCTGTATACAGGTTATAGTCAAGTCAAGTAATTTATTTATAGAGCACATTTAAAAGCTCGAGAGCCAACCAAAGTGCTGTACAGTACAGTCAAAGCATAAAATCAATGTCCTATAAAATACACAAATATAAAAAGGCACAACAGGACAGGACAGTACAAAAGGACAAGCGGATAGGGGAGCACAAAGTACAGTATAGCACACCAGGGACAGAGGAGCACAAGAAGAGATACAAGAGGGAGGGGCCAGGATAAAATTGCATGGGAGTGTGTGGGTTAGGGTATCCGAGAATCAGGATTAATCGAAGGCTAGGGAATAAAAGTGGGTTTTTAAACGGGCCTTAAATGTCTCCAGCGTAGGGGCAGATCGAATCTCCAGGGGAAGCTGGTTCCATAGTTTGAGGGCTACGGCCTTGAAGGAGCGATCGCCTCTCTTTTTTAGTCTGGTGCGGGGGGGGGGGGGGCCAGCCGAGCCTGGTTGGAGGATCTTAGTGACCTGGGTGCTACGTAGGGGGTGATGAGCTCGGTGATGTATAGGGGTACTGCACCCGATAGTGCCTTGAAGATCAAAGATTACACCCAGGCTCTTGACGTGGGGTTTGAGGTGGGTGGAGAGTTGTCCTAGGCTGTTGGAGAGTGTTTGGGTGGACGAGGGGGGGCCAAACAAAATGATCTCTGTTATGTTCATTGGCATACTATCAACACCACTGTTAGGCACTGCACATAACATACAATCAATTCAAAACAATACACTACCTTCCATTGTTTGGGGCTCTTGTTACAGTTTTTTACGACTGCTTTGACGCATTTTGCACATCAGAGTTTCAATGTGCAAAACTCAAAATGCGAATTGCTAAACTGACTTTAAAAATGCATACTCTAAGATACTAAATGCTATGCTTACATATCAAGTGCAAAACTGTTAATACAAAGTGCAAAACTCTAAATCATATGCTCCAGTCTCAGAATACAGCCACCTAATACTACATCAATGTTCAATTGCTTATTGCTACACAGGCAGATCACTAAATCAATTCCAACAGGTGTTTGTACTAATGTCTCATTACCTTCAACAGCCTTGCCCAGGTGAGTAGCATTGCAATACAATTGATAATATCTTCACCACTACATAAAAAGCTGCTTATAAACCTGAAGAAAGGAGCAACATGGAGCAAGTTGGTGCAGCTGAGGTTGCACAACGAAGGACAGGGTCATGGACGGGGTCGTGGCCAAGGAGGCAGAAGAACATCTGTCTCAAATGAAATTATAACCACAATTGTTGACCATGTAATACAGTAAACCGAGGTCTTACTAGTGTCTCATAAAGACAAACAAGTGGTTGAGCAGATATTGAGTGCAGAACTAGAGATGGTTAGTGACTGGCTAGGCTACAACAAGCTGTCCCTCCATGTGGGGAAGACTGAGTCCATCCTATTTGGGTCAAAGGTCAGGCTCAGAAAATCACCAGGTTTTAACATTAGAATAGGAGATACTGTTCTCACCGACAAAACATCTGTGAAATATCTTGGTTGTGCCAGTCAGATACAGGAGTTGTATGGGGAAGGAGTAATTTTTGTATTCTGCAGCTGTCTGCCCAGTGACCTGAAAATCATGGTCAATGCTGTTAGATTCAAGTCCAGCCTGAAGACATGGCTCAAAAGGGACTATAATGGTAAATGGTAAATGGTATATGTGATGTGCAGTGGCGGCTGCTGACCAAATTTTTTGGTGAAGCAAACATTTTATTTTTAAAACATCCCACAATGTGTGTGTCATTGGTGGCTGGTGCGTTAAAAAATTGGGGAGGACGGGAGAGATTAAAAGTAATAAAGAAGTCCGAAATTCAAGCTTTCTTTAACTACAAGGCATTTATTCATCATATATATTTTTTTTATAATATCAAACAGAAGACTGACTACACCGAATACAGAAGCCATGTTCGCTGGATTTTGGGGAAAAACAATATCTTTGACCTGTATTGGTCCCCTTGATACCACATTGTTGGGTGTGGCCTACTTGGCCATAGTGCAGGGTCTTGTGAGGTCAAACCTTTAGTGGTGGTGGTGGTGGTGATACTGCTGCTTGTAGAGGTGGGTGACACGTCATCTTCATGATGGGCAGGTGTTATGGTCTCACTGAAGGTGGATGTTGACGGACAGGGTTCCTGCAAGTTTCAACAGGTTACATTTAAGACCTTTTAAGACCACTTTCAATATAATCTAATATGTTGCCATACCAGCAAAGAACTATTAAGGACAATTACTAAGAAGTAATTCCATGTATTCGCTATTACCATACTGCTTACTTTTCAGCCTGTACATTTCCCCCCCAAACACATTTAAACATGATCCAGAGAAGTACAGTACGGCTAAATACACACAATTGTTAAGGGGATGCAGACCAGAGAAAGACTTTAGTCTTGTTTACATCAGGGTCCCCCATTTTCAATTCATGATGAATTGTAAGTAATGGTGCAATTAGCACCATGCAATCCATTCTTTGTGGATCTAGCCCAAAGTGTTTGTACACGTATAATATTGGGAGTTGTGCCTATAATTGACTCTTTGTTACCGGCTCTGACCTGGTGAACAATCATGGTTGCTCTGGCCTCCAGTGGCCTCTGCTATTGGGCTCTCAGACGTGGACCGGCTGTGGCTGTCTGAGGTCTCTGGGTCAATAAATGCTGCCTTTGTGGGCTCACATGCTGCAGACTGTGCTGTCGTCCATCTGTAGATTGTATAGGTACACTTGAGACACCTTCTTGATGAGTTCTCACCTGCAGGCACAGTCAAACATGCATGGATACAGTTAGACAGTAGACAATTCTTTTTTTTTTAAAACATCCCCCACTGTGTGTCAGTGGTGGCTGGTTAGTTAAAAAAATTGGGGAGGACGGGAGAGATAAAAAAAAGAAATGTAATAAAGAAGTCAGAAATTCAAGCTTTTTTTTAACTACAAGGCATTTATTCATAATATTTTTTTTTTATAATATCAAACAGAAGACTGAGTCTGTGCTAACCGAATACAGAAGCCATGTTCGCTGTATTTTGGGGAGGAAACTATCTTTGACCTGTATAGGGAGGTGTAGTGGTTACGTCATTTTCGTTTTTTTCCTGTTCCACCCTCTGTGGAATGCAATGTATTTCCCCATTTACCATTTCTAAATAGTCTCGTTTTAGATAAATAAAGCATTAACGTTGGCATGGTGTACCTTTCTGTGCGTATTTATCCACAATCTATAGCTCAAGATGAAAATATTTGCAATTAATCGTAAAAGGTAGCAAAATAACGTTTATTACAACATTGTTGGGTATGGCCTATGACACTTGGCCATTGTGCAGGGTCTTGTGAGGTCAAACCTTTAGTGGTGATGGTCATACTGCTGCTTGCAGAGGTGGGTGACACGTCATCTTCATGATGGGCAGGTGTTATGGTCTCACTGAAGGTGGATGTTGACGGACAGGGTTCCTGCAAGTTTCAACAGGTTACATTTAAGAATTTTTAAGACCTTTTTAAGACCCCTTTCAATGGAATCTAATAAATATCTAAAGAACTATTAAGGAAAATGACTAAGAAGTAATTCCATATGTATTGGCCTGATAGGCTGTTACTCTGCAGCCCGGACGGGTGAATACTTTCAACAACAAATGTTTGTTTCCGCATGCGAGTTTTGCGCTCTGATTGGCCAGGTCATGTGACATGTGCGCCAATCGTGGGACAGCAAGTTCTGCGCCTATTTCCGGGTCTAACAGCCTGCAAACTACCTGGCGTTCTATCGCCATGCTCTAAGACAAACTCTAACCTTAACCAACTTCGAAAGAGTGGCTAAGCTTAACCGTCGAAAGAAGGGCAGGTGTTCTATCGCCATGCTCTAAGTCTAAGACAAACTCTAACCTTAACCAACTCCGAAAGAGCACCTGAGCTTAACCAGTGTAGACACTTACGGTCCCACGATTGGGCGTACATGTCACATGACCAGAAATGACCTGGCCAATCAGAGACGCGGAAACAAACATTTGTTGTCTAAAGTATTCAGGCAGCCCCGACATTTCCCCCCCAAACACATTTAAACATGATAGAGAGAAGTTATCGCAACATAGAAGTCATTTCCTAATCAATACCATTTAAGACTGACTTTTTAAGGCCCAAAATTGTGATTATTAAATGTAAGACTTTAAGAACAGTTATGAATATGAGCACTTTGAAAGGGATCATGTACCTTGGCTAGTGTGTCCTCCTGAGCTTGGTCAATATCCACCTGTGCTGGTATATCCTCTGCACATTATAGGCAAGAGGTGGGGTGCCAAAATACTTCAATAATGACCCTAGGAGAGATTATATAATTATAGTAAAAAGCATTGCATTCATCATGATAGCTTAAAATGACAAGAACAGCTACAGTAGCTAAGTTAATAATTATGCTCAAGTCACCAACAGTGTTTATGAGCTTTTGAAAAGCAAATATATTACAAAGTGCATTTTTCACAAAATGAAACAAAAACATGATAATTGACTGTTCCTGTCCTTTACAGTTAGCTAGCTAGGATACCTAACACTGCCAGTGATACTGCCCTGCAGAAGCTAACATCAGCTAACGAATTTGGCTAGCTAACAGTGATACTATTTTAATGGTCAATTGAAGAACAACAACAACAACTGAAAACTCTTAAATATGCCAAGTGTTCTAATAATTTTGGCCACCACTGAGCAAACTGCATAAATGTATTACACCTTTCACCCTAGGGTTAGGGTTAGAGTTAGGGTTTCTATAGTCTGAAATGACTTGATGTGCTTGTATAGTTAGTTACTGCATAGAGCTATAGCTTGTGATGTCTAGCAAATAGCTAGTTCCTTTGGCCAGTTAGCATGATCCTTTAGCCTGAACAGTATATCTAGCAAGCTATTACTGTAATCTAGTCTTACTACCATTATGTATTACTACCATACAAGTTATAGCTGTGTCGCTAGCTTGCAACAGCTTCCTGTTTAGCAAGCTAGCTTGCGCTAGCTAGTTAGCAAGTCAGCTTCCTATTTAGCAAGCTAGCTTGCGCTAGCTAGTTAGCAAGCTAGCTTGTGCTAACTATGTAGTTAGTAAGATAGCTCATGCTAGCAAGCTAGATCGCATTAGCTAGCTACCAGTTATGACTAACGTATTCGGCCGAATTCAGTATAGTCTAAACAGAAACTAGCTTAGCATGCTAATCGTTGTTTAACCAAGTCATGAACCAATCAATTCAACCAATATACTGGCCCAACATATTTAGCTTTTTTTTAATTGGCTTACCTTGTCTTAGCATTCCTTAGCAATAATGTATCTTCATATATTGGTCTCTGTGAGTACATGCTACTGCCCTCTCAGTCCAGTCTGAACTGAAAGTACCTGCTCACAGCACCTTCTCACAATAAAGCTGGGAACGAGGTTACTGCAGCCTCGACTCCCTCGAGGTGAAGCTAAGTTGGGGGATGGGCATAGCCATGATGGGGACCGGTGTGTGTGAATTGCACCTGGATGGGGGATGGGCGAATGCGGTTAGAGCATTGGTAAACGTGGGGACCACAGAATTCAGTATATTTTTAAGCAGCTCTGGTCTTGGGCAAAAGTCAGGACATGTTCTTGACGACGTGTGCTTGTTTGTTTGGAGAGATAACGTACAGTTAATGTGCTCAATGGACAACATTTTTTATTTGTGTAGGTACATATTACATATTAATACATATTAATATAATAATATAATAATAATAATTTTATTTGTATAGCACTTTTCATACAGAAATTGCAGTTCAAAGTGCTTCACAACAGTAAAAAAATACAGGCATAAACTTCTTTGCCTACATCTATAGTTGATTGGCTGCTACAGCTTTTGTACAATAGATCCGGGAGACTGCAATTCGAAACTGGCCCCTGTAATTGTCCTAACACAACTCCCTCCAATGTACAGTAAATTACCAAGTATGGTCTTGTCAATATTCCAATGTACAGTTTTGTTTGTACAGTTGTACAGTTTCTTCCCCCTCAAATGTATATACTCTCAAATGTATATAATGTAACAGTACTCTCTTCTTAGAAACGGTCTATTAATCAGAGTTTCCAACGCCAGGGTCTACAATATATGACAGGCATTGTACTCTTAAACAGTACTGTACTGTATATTTGTAGATCTGGTATGTCATAAATGTCTGGATGTAACAGTACTGTCTATCTGTATGTCATGTATGTAATGTATGTTATGATGAATTGAAAATGGGGGACCCTGATGTAAACAAGACGAAAGTCTTTCTCTGGTCTGCATCCCCTTAACAATTGTGTGTATTGAGCCGTACTGTATTGTACCCATTTAGCAAGCTAGCTCGCGCTAGCTAGTTAGCAAGTCAGCTTCCTGTTTAGCAAGCTAGCTTGCGCTAGCTAGTTAGCAAGCTAGCTTGTGCTAACTATGTAGTTAGTAAGATAGCTCATGCTAGCAAGCTAGATCGCATTAGCTAGCTACCAGTTATGACTTGGACCAATGATTCTGTCAATATATGTGTTTTTTTATGATAAGCTTTTGGCTTATCATACTAACTAGCAATCTAGCTAGCGAGCTAATTAGAGTGAGCTAATGCAAGCTAACTAGACAGCTAGCTTGTATGGTTTGATTGATTGATTGAACATTTTATTTAACAGATTGCAGAATGGGTACAATACAGTATGGCTCAATACACACAATTGTTAAGGGGATGCAAACCAGAGAAAGACTTGTTTACATCAGGGTCCCCCATTTTCAATTAATCAAGTTTCTTTATTAGTTGTCATACAAAAATACAGAATACTTTTATATGAAATGCTTCTTTCTGTTTTGCTCCTGAGAGTGTGCTAGATAAAAATAGATAAGTATAAAATAAGTATAAAATAGAAAGTGTAAACAAAAGTGTTCAATATGCATGATATATACAATATACAATGCAGAGTAGAGAAAAAGTTACTGAGTTACAATACAATATACAGTACAATGCAGAAGTGGGATGAGGTACAACTTAGGGTAAGGTGCAATGATGTATCAGTTGTAGTGCAAATCTCTTTACCAATAAATATAAAGTGTGTTAAAGTGTCTAAAGTGGGTGCTACAGTGAGTTGTTTATTTAAAGTGAGTGTGTACGTGTGGATGTGTGTGCTGTGAGTGTATTTGATGGTTTGTTACATAGTGTTATTGTCGTTGAGCATCGATCCTGATGGCCTGGGGATAGAAGCTCCTTCTGAGTATCTCTGTGGTTTCCCTGAGACTCCGGTATCGCTTGCCTGAGCAGTTCAAAGAGGCAGTCAAATCATAACATTTATGACATACAAGATATACAAATATACAGTACTGTTTATTTACAGACAGAGTCCCCCCCCCCCACCCCACCTACTCACCCCCCCCCCCCACCCCACCTACCCAACCTCCTCCAATGTACAGTTTCTTCCCCCTCAAATGTATATACTCTCAAATGTATATAATGTAACAGTACTCTCTTCTTAGAAACTGTCTATTAATCAGAGTTTCCAACGCCAGGGTCTACAATATATGACAGGCATTGTACTCTTAAACAGTACTGTACTGTATATTTGTAGATCTGGTATGTCATAAATGTCTGGATGTAACAGTACTGTCTATCTGTATGTCATGTATGTAATGTATGTTATGATGAATTGAAAATGGGGGACCCTGATGTAAACAAGACGAAAGTCTTTCTCTGGTCTGCATCCCCTTAACAATTGTGTGTATTGAGCCGTACTGTATTGTACCCATTTAGCAAGCTAGCTCGCGCTAGCTAGTTAGCAAGTCAGCTTCCTGTTTAGCAAGCTAGCTTGCGCTAGCTAGTTAGCAAGCTAGCTTGTGCTAACTATGTAGTTAGTAAGATAGCTCATGCTAGCAAGCTAGATCGCATTAGCTAGCTACCAGTTATGACTTGGACCAATGATTCTGTCAATATATGTGTTTTTTTATGATAAGCTTTTGGCTTATCATACTAACTAGTAATCTAGCTAGCGAGCTAATTAGAGTGAGCTAATGCAAGCTAACTAGACAGCTAGCTTGTATGGTTTGATTGATTGATTGAACATTTTATTTAACAGATTGCAGAATGGGTACAATACAGTACGGCTCAATACACACAATTGTTAAGGGGATGCAAACCAGAGAAAGACTTGTTTACATCAGGGTCCCCCATTTTCAATTAATCAAGTTTCTTTATTAGTTGTCATACAAAAATACAGAATACTTTTATATGAAATGCTTCTTTCTGTTTTGCTTGTTTTGCTTCTTCTTTCACAAGAGCGCACACACACACCGCAATATCGTGTGTAACCACAAGAGCGCACACATGCAATACCGTGTGTAACCACAAGGGCACACACACACACAGATTCAGGAACCGGACCCCGCCAAGCAAACTCACACACCGCAATACCGTGTGTAACCACAAGGGCACACACAAAGTCTTGAAAATTTACTTCCAGGGGACCTTTTTTTTTCTCAAAAAAAATAGCACCAGGCATATCAGCAAGCTGTTTTCTATTGATTGCAATGCTCGTGCCCGTGGGGACCAGGACTCGGTCCCCACGGGAAAAATGGGTCCCCACGGCGTGAGTGATATGTCAGGTCATGGTCCCCAGCAGGATAGAAAAACACACACACACACACACACACACACACACACACACACACACACACACACACACACACACACACACACACACACACACACACACACACACACACACACACACACACACAAAAAAAATATATGTGAAGAGCCTGGTGGTGTTCAGACTCGTCACGGTTCAAAAACAAACAAATTCAAATGTCCACACAAGTGCAATATCAATCAATAAGAATATGTATTGATTATAGGCAGAATATAGTTCGACAGGCAAATAGAATGGTCGTAATACAGTCCGATGGTCAAAACACAAAACAGGCTCTCGTACAAAAAAAAGAGATTGTTCAATACTCCGAGTAGTCATCCGGTCCAGGGTCAGAACACAAGGAGGTTTCTCAGCCAGTCCAGGGTCCAGTACACAATGAACATCTTCTCGCCTTCACCTCTCCTCTCACTACCTCTCACCTCACAAAACTCTGTATACAACAATCTCTCTCTCTCAATGCAACAACTCCAACCTCACCTCTCTCACTAACCAAGTGTATTTGTAGTGTGTGTGTCTGGGGTGTGTGAGATGTGAGATGTGGGTGAACTAATGATGCACAGGTGTGTTCTATCAGTACTATCAGCTACCTAATTGTTTCCACTCCTTCCGTGGCAGTAATATCTCCCATCCTTCACATATCCATGAGAGAAGGGGGGGGGTGATATCTGCCACAATATATACATACACACACACACACACACACATACATATATATATTAGTGCTGTCGGGCGATTAAAAAAAGTAATCTAATTAATTACAGGATTTGTAATTAATTAGGTAATCTAATTAATCTCATTTTAATCACATGCTATTCTATAATCATATTTCAAATTGCATGTGTCCGGATGGCAGAATTCAGTACTGTATCTACAAAACCTTCGATCGCCGGGGTTAAATTCATAATTTACCATCCCTCGCCAGCCCTATTTAACATGGAGAAGTTCCCCTTCTTTGCAGGGCTATAACTTTTTAAATTGTATTGCTAAATTGACATTACCATGGCCCATTCAACGTCCTATATCTATTGTTCAGGGTGTAGCAACGTTATACTTTTTCATTCACATATTCATACTAAAATACGGTCTAAAGTATAAGTATGTTTTTATCGTTTTCTGCAGCTTTCTCCAGAACTTGATTTATAGCCCCAAATGCATTATATTGATGATGAAATACAGTTTGGTAGGAATCTGTGCGAGATAAAAAATGTCAACTGGACGTGCTTCTAGGAGTTACTACGTATGATCTGATGATGACCGGATGGGCGGGGGGTCGTTTATAATTCCGTGGCCAACGTTAGATGATTCATCTAGTGTGGGTGATATGATCATTAGAGCAATTAGTATCGAAGACGTTAAAAAAGAACGCTGAAACTCACCGTAGCTTCCTCGCGCCGTTGGGAGATGAGCGTGGAACAGAAATTTTTCTATTATGGGATGTACAAATATCCGATCCATTTCCAGGTTGTATAATAGTATATACGTCCAAATCATGTTGTTTATCGAGTTATTGGTAACGGATTGCTATCCGTTGTGATCAGCTCGAGTCCTGGGACTATTAGCGAGTGATCGGACCGAATTGAAATGAGCACCAGCTTCCACTTCCTGTTTCTGCCCTGGGCGATCCGCCGATCGGCCACCAGATGGCGCTCTTGAACCGTTGGAGAGTTGAGAGGGGCTCAACAGTACATCTCATGTCTCCGGGGGAGAAATATGTATTATTAAATATATATTTCGATCACAGATTTTTGTCCAGCGTCTTCGGCAGAATGAGCATGGCGGGGAAAGACGTGTTTCAGCGTTTTCGGCGATTAAAGTGTTAATCATCTTCCATTTATTCATTTGCTTAGATTTTTCAGGTCTGGTCAATTTTAGCATGGTGTTATTCACAGTCAAAGATAAAAAAGATTGGTTCATATTCTCATTTGGTTCATTACAATTTACTCAAGCCTAGTAACAGACACAGTATTTCTGACACTGGGAATACATTCCCTGAGATCCATAGATGTCCCTAGAATCAGATACCAAGAACATGCAAAAAAAAAAGAAAAAATATTTTGAGTTATGAATTTTCATAACGAGATAATTTGCTGTGTAATTAATCTAATTAACGTGATAAACTGACAGCCCTAATATATATATATATATATATATATATATATATATATATATATATATATATATATATATACCATATAGTACATACTAGGGGTGGGACGATATGAGTAACTCACAATACATTGAATACAATATGAGTAACTCACAATACAATGAGTAACTCGCAATACAATATGAGTAACTCGCAATACGATACTGATATTTGGCCATCGATAATGATAATAATATCACGATACTCTATCTGATAATCAATATATTATTGCAAGAAATCTCATCTACGATACATCACAATGTCTGTGTAATTGAAGAAGAAAAAATACCCATAAAAAGGCAAAAAGCAGGAATTATGTATTTATTATTGACATAATAGCTGATCAGATTCTTAGTGTGCATCACTAACTGGCCAATTACACACGTACAGCAAATTGCACAGTGCCTCGTTAACCCTCTGAAGCCGAGCGCCCACACGGCACTAGACATGTTTTGCAAAACATGAAATGTCTTTGGAACCGTTTGTGATAAAGACTCGCTTTAAAGTGTATCGATATATTGCTGCATCAATTTCTTTTCCCCACCCCTAGTATATACATGCATGCATATGTAGGTACTCACTCACTCACTCTCTCACTCTCTCACTCTCTCTCTCCTCACTCTACTCACTCACTCACTCACTCACTCACTCACTCACTCACTCACTCACTCACTCTCTCACTCTCTCACTCTCTCACTCTCACTCACTCACTCACTCACTCACTCACTCAGAATGGCAGTTCACCCATACCACTGGTTGACCCTTGCTTGCTCTTTGTAACCCTGCAGATTGTGGACGAGAGGGTGTTCTTTGAGATCATGCCCAGTTACGCCAAGAACATAGTGGTGGGATTTGCACGTATGGACGGTCGCACCGTGGGCATCGTGGGTAACCAGCCCAAGGTGGCGTCCGGTGAGTAGAGAGGTGGTGGCAATATGAGAGAAGGAGAGGAAGCTATTCAGTATATCAAGAGACCTTTTATAATGTAAATATCTCCGCCATTTCTCATCGGATTGCAACGTGTTTTTTTTGCTAGACGTTCACAGAAAGGTAAAGAAACAAACCACGTTATATTTTATGGGAGATATGATCCCAAGAATAATGTAAAAAAAGAATAATAATAATCACACTGGAAGTCAGATGATTGACAGGGGCTGGCGTGTGCTGCGAAGTGTAGTTTTATGAAATTAGGTTGCGTCAATATATATGCCGGTTTCCGTCTCAATGCGCTGAGATTTCTATAAACTCGTATGTATTCATACAACACTTAAAATCATTGGTAAACAAACGTGCCTCTGTTTTTCGGTTTGAGACACCGGAAGAGAATGGTAACATCGTACTACTGAGCATGCTAGTGGAACGGACGCCGTGAGGCAGGAACGTTGCTTAGTAATATAATTTGGAACGCTTCACGTTCTCATCAATGACCTCCACTAGCATGCTTAGCCTGATGCTAACAAATGCTAACATTGTCTGCTTCCAATATTTTTTATAAACATGGCTACCTTTGACTCTAATCTTCCCTGGTATCTTCAGGTTGTCTGGACATCAACTCCTCTGTGAAAGCAGCGCGTTTCGTACGCTTCTGTGACGCTTTCAACATCCCCATCATCACCTTTGTGGATGTGCCTGGATTCCTGCCGGGTATACTCACTCACTCACTCACTCACTCGCATACATACACGGGATGGTGCCATATTCAGTTTCAGTAACTATAGTATTATAACCAGACCTGCAAACTGATAAGAGGTGAGAAGATGACATGTTTACAAACCTGTAGGGGTTTGTGGGCATTGTCCCCCAGAAGAAAATGGTTGTGATTTTAACATGTAACTTGTGATTATTATCAATTTCCGACGACAACAACTATTGGCGTTAGTTAGTTATTTCCTGGTTGACGTGATTCGGGACGTGATGTCTGCGCCAAGCTCTTTCATTTGTATTTTCGCCACCAAACTTCTCCTCTCAAATGCGTTCATCATTGCCGTCATCACGTCAGTCCGCACCCCCTAACACACCAATGACTCTGCTTGGGGCGCTAAATGAATCGCCCTTTAGGCATCATATTTGAAGACGCTGATTGGCTAAATTGAGTTGCTAGCTGCATTTATGTTGCACTGTGCATTTTTCAATTGGCTGCGTTGTGCACTGACGCCCAGTCAATGGGGCGATGTTTCTAGTGCCCCAGAAGAGAGAGGGGATGAACAGGAAGCACAAACAATGATTTATATTTGATATATTACACGTTATTGTGCATTTTAAACACAAACATACTTAAAATGAGTAATTATTATTTATTTGAAAAATGTTTATTATATTTTTAGCGGTTGAAATCTACTATATTAGAAAAATCCAAAACCACTTTCCACCAGGGGGGGCGGCGGCGCACTAGCGCCCTCTATGGACCAGCCGCCACTGCATACAGTCTTACTCGCACTAATCTTATGCTCTACATTCTCTGCTGTCCCCGGTGGCAGGTACCGCTCAGGAGTATGGAGGCATCATCCGACACGGAGCCAAGCTGCTGTACGCCTTCGCAGAGGCAACGGTCCCGAAAATCACCATCATCACTAGGAAGGTGTGTGGTTTAGATTCACCATCATCACCATCATCACTAGGAAGGTGTGTGTGGTTTAGATTCACCATCATCATCATCACTAGGAAGGTGTGTGATTTAGATTCACCACCATCATCATCATCATCACTAGGAAGGCGTGTGGTTTAGATTCACCATCATCATCATCACTAGGAAGGTGTGGTTTAGATTCACCATCATCAACATCACTACGAAGGTGTGTGTGGTTTAGATTCACCATCATCACTAGGAAGGTGTGTGGTTTAGATTCATCATCATCACTGGGAAGGTGTGTGGTTTAGATTCATCATCATCATCATCACTAGGAAGGTGTGTGTGGTTTAGATTCATCATCATCATCATCATCACTAGGAAGGTGTGTGTGGTTTAGATTCAACATCATCATCACTAGGAAGGTGTGTGTGGTTTAGATTCAACATCATCATCACTACGAAGGTGTGTGTGGTTTAGATTCATCATCATCACTAGGAAGGTGTGTGGTTTAGATTCACCATCATCATCATCATCACTAGGAAGGTGTGTGGTTTAGATTCACCATCATCATCATCATCACTATGAAGGTGTGTGTGGTTTAGACTCATGGTCTCCAGCAGGGGGGCAGGTGGGTTGCAGGACGAAGGCAAAAAGTTAAATGTAACTCAAAATTGTTGCTTAAAATAATACAGCATTACTTGGTACATTCTCTTCACTTGGACACGGTTGTTAGGCCACTCAGCACTCCTCTCTAATCTTGCTGTTTGCCTTAGTGATGCATGTTGCACACTGGTACCTAATGTAGCCAAGAAACCCATCTAGTCTGCAATGATATTGGAGAAGCATATATATGCTGGCTGGTAATATCTGTCTTTTTATTTCCCCCAGGCTTATGGAGGAGCCTATGATGTGATGAGTTCCAAGCACTTGAGAGGAGATGTGAACTACGCCTGGCCCTCTGCTGAGGTGGCTGTCATGGGGGCTAAGGTGGGTGCTGCTCACTGGGTGCTGCTCACTGGGTGCTGCTCACTGACAGAGCTACAGCCATCCTTCTCTTTATCTGAGACTCACTCTTGTTGATGTATTATGATAATGTGTGTCTCTCTCTCTCTCTCTCTCTCTCTCTCTCTCAGGGTGCGGTCCAGATCATCTTCAGAGGGAAGGAGAACCAGGCGGAGGCAGAGGCTGAATATGTGGAGAAGTTTGCCAACCCCTTCCCCGCTGCCGTCAGAGGTCAGCTCTCCGTCTTTCTAGCTGCTCCCTATGCTGCCTCTTGTGCTAAGCTAGGCTAGCGGCTCCCTATGCTGCCTCTTGTGCTAAGCTAGGCTAGCGGCTCCCTATGCTGCCTCTTGTGCTAAGCTAGGCTAGCTGCTCCCTATGCTGCCTCTTGTGCTAAACTAGGCTAGCGGCTCCCTATGCTGCCTCTTGTGCTAAGCTAGGCTAGCGGCTCCCTATGCTGCCTCTTGTGCTAAACTAGGCTAGCTGCTCCCTATGCTGCCTCTTGTGCTAAACTAGGCTAGCGGCTCCCTATGCTGCCTCTTGTGCTAAGCTAGGCTAGCTGCTCCCTATGCTGCCTCTTGTGCTAAGCTAGGCTAGCTGCTCCCTATGCTGCCTCTTGTGCTAAGCTAGGCTAGCTGCTCCCTATGCCAATAGTATCCAGCTGCAGAGCGGCGCTCTCAGGGCCGCTCAGCAGCGCCACCCACCCAATGGCTGAATTGGAGTATTGCACTGTGCGGGCCATTCAGGCCTCTCTCCCTCTCCCTCTCCCTCTCCCTCTCCCTCTCCCTCTCGACAATGTTGACGTCCTATCGCTGTTATCGACCAAAGGACATTTAATAAAATGAAACTAACGTATTGATGATAATATACATTATAACTACTGTTGTGATAGTTATGTTTATTCTTGAATACGTTTGAAAAATAAAACGATAAAAAAAAAAAAATCAGGAATCGAACCAGCTTTTTGGAACGTCTGTGTTTCAGAGACAAGGATACTGCCGCTGCGCCACGCTCTACCACACAAAACATAGTTCGAATTTGTTCATCTTATAGTACACGAATAACAATCGTTGGTAAACGAATGTGATTTGACACGTTTTACTTATTCATTCTTTAATTCAGCCACATTAATTCATAGTCTGTAGACATTGTAGCGTGAATGAAGTCACCAGCTGTAAAATAACTGCAATACTCCAATTCAGCTGAGCGGTCCTGAGAGCGCCGCTTGCGCTCACTCTGCGGTGCTGCAGCTGGATGCTTCTCCCCTATGCTGCCTCTTGTGCTAATCTAGGCTAGCGTGCACCTGGACCTCTCTGGAAATTGATATCCATCTTCTCGTCTGACTGGGGAAGATGGCAAATACGTGTATTTCCCAAAATGTGGGAGTGTTCCTTTTAAGTGAAAAACGCTCTACTCTTCATCACCTCTCAATTCACCCGCCATAATATTTTGTACTATTTTATCTGTGTATATATTTTGTACTATTTTTATCTGTGTATATACCTGCATGTAATCCTTTTTACATACCTGTAGATACTATATCCAAGTTATCTGTACACATCCCTTGCCTACTGGCCAGTATGACTTACTACCAGTGTCTGTACAAACATCTGATTTGCACTATTACTCAGTAGTACTCTTTTACATGTTATATCCAGTTTAATCACCCATATATTGCTGTTGCACTTTACTGTTACATCCGCACTCTGGTTAGATGACAAACGTCTTTTGTACTGTACCTGTACCTGTGCTGTATAATGACAACACATTTTGAATCTAATGTAATGTTGTGTGTTTCAGGTTTTGTAGATGACATCATCGAGCCGTCGACCACTCGCAGGAGGATCTGCAGGGATCTGGAGGTGCTGGCCAGTAAGAAGCAGGTCAACCCCTGGAAGAAACACGCCAACATTCCTCTCTAAGAAAGACTCGTTCAGTACTGTGTACCCGAGTCACTGAGGGAAGGTACTCTGTGTGGGATCCTCACTGAATATATCCTAGCTGTGGTGGTGAACTGGTAGAGGTAGTGTCTAGATCCCATCGTCCAGGAAGACGTTTTGATGGTGGTCATCACTTTTTAACCAAGCGGCAAAGCCGGAACTAATCGTAATTAGTTGGTTAATAAGCCTAACCCAGGTTTAACCTAAACCGTGACCATTCCCACGACATGCAGATTAAAAATACATTCCAAAACGTCCTCGTGGGGGATGTGATCTAGACGTTGTCCTGGTGAGATGGACGAGTGACATGAGCCCTGCGTGGTGTTTGCGTGTGTCGAATATTTCAAACTTTAGGGAGAAATTCGCCTGCTGCAATAAAGCCAACATTGGAATTTTCATTCATTCATTCAACCTTTTATATAACACTCAAGGAATGCATTGAGGGTGGGCTCTCATTTTCAATGCTGCTCAGATTACATTAGGCACAACGAATAATAAACGCATTATAGACATAATTAAAAATGCAAACCAAACAAAAAGAGTCAGGTAAAACGGTTACAAACTGATGCAGGGAGCTCTCGAAGCATGTTCTTAAATTGACCAGGTTAAATTGCAAGTGTGTTGAAGCTCATTCCAAGAAGCTGCGGCATTAAAACAAAAGGCTGAGTCTCTGTTCAGACCGCTAAACACCAGTAGAGACGAGCTGTCATTTGATGTTTCGCTGAATCCAATTGTGAAACTAACATATGAACGCATAAAGCTAAATGAAATGGAATTTAGTTACATATGTATGTAGGATGGAATAGTAAAAACTTTCCGATTTATACATACCTGTTAGAATTCCTGCATATCGGGTAAGAAGGATTAGCATAATATTTTAGGATTATTCTAAATCACTAACCCTAAAATCATGAGGATGCTACCAGTAACTACAATGGAGACCAGTGAGAGCTTAGCTAGGATACATACAACATTCTGAAGACGGTGGGTCTGACCCAGGGCTGCTCGATAATGGCAATCCTACACATTGTACCCGTTTCCTCCTTCTGGTCTCGGTGTCCGGTGCTTCCCCAACACTGCTGGCAGGCCAGGGACGCTTAGAACCATTACATGTTCCCACGGCGACCGTGTTGTTGGTAGTGTGACATAATTTGATGTGATTAGGTCAAAGACACAAACCACTCTGCTGCTACTTGGAGCTGTGCCTTCTCATGGGCCCATTATCTTTTTCAATCATGTAAGTGCATCCGTCTCAAACCTGTAGCTAATGCCCAACAATTATCCAAGTTTCTTATATTTTCTTGATTTTTTTAGAAAAAACTCATCCGATCTAAGCGATTGATCTAACTTATAAAAAAAATTATAATCGGTTTGTTTAATTGGGTGTGATCGTATTGAGCCTAATTCATCAATGTATCTGTAAACAATAAAAATATGCTGACGTTTTGTCCTCCCAAGAGATGGAATAAAATATATTTTTGAGTGATCAGTTTGTTTTGTTATTGTACTCTTATTGAGCCTAATTCATCAATGCCTCTGTAAACAATGTGCTGAACTGCTCAATAGATTGTATAATGAATCATGTATGCAAATATATTTTGTGTACAGACTGTAATATGATGTTCAAATCTCTAAAGAGCATATTGTAAAAATGCTTGTATTTTGACCTAAGGACTAACTGGAAGTAGTTTGTACTTTTCAAAAAAAATCTATAATTTCAAAGCTCATCTATATGAAATTTGATAAAGAAAATAAAAAAAATCTATGACCAGCAATGTCACTACTCACTCAGTTAGCCACTCTGCCCCTGGTGGCGGCTCACAGCAAATGCACTTTGCATCTATATACTGTGTCCACTCCACTGTTCTTTCTGCAGGATCAAAATTGCATAGTTCACCATGTTGCTTTAAATGAATGGTAATTAGTTTATTTGCAGATAATGGAACATTCATTTATTTGTCATGGGTTGGACAACCCTTTGATGCCATATATATATATATATATATTTTTTTTTAACAAAATCCACTTCCTGAATTGATTGCATTGAACCCCGACCGTGGCATCCAAATCCTACCTCGACCCAATCACATTCTCGTGTCTGCTCAGCTGAGCAGGGATGGACTGAGAGACTTAAAAAAATATATCCCAGTACTGCTTAGTGCTTATAAACCATTCATCCAAAAGAGATGCAACAATGAAGAAGAGAGACACGAACACTGGTCAAGAAATCGATTACAGATTTTATTTTATTAAAAAGAATTTAATTAAGATCACAGAAAAAAGAGGCTTTTTAGAGGATTTAAGGGGCAGGCGTTTGTCAATCGCGCCGCAAGAAAGAGCCAATCATCTCTTTGATATTTACAGGACTGCCGAACCAGCCAATGGCAAAAACACGTCTGAATGATGGACTGAACAACCAGCCAATGGGGGAGCGACGGTTGTGTGATGACGATGGTTGGGACACGCATACGAACTCAGTTGGCAAATCCATAAGACCAACACAATCATACAGATCCATCAGTGCACTGGATATGGACAATGTTGACGAGGATGAATCTTCATTTTTGGGGTGTTTTGGTGGATCGACCCAACGACCGCTTACATGATTTAGAGTTGGATCGTGTACCATGACTGGTGTTTCCTAAAGTAGCTAAACTGCACCGGATAACATCACTGAGGTTAGTCGTGGGAATAATACCGCTGTGACAAACAAACCGTCCCAAAGACTTACAATCGAACCGTAGAGTGCCGAGTTGGTATCCCATAGCAACAGTGTTGGCTCTGAACCGTTATAAGATATGAATTACGAGAAGGGAGGGCGCCGGATTATAAGGACGTAGGCCACAGTTTGGCAACGAACGAGATACATATTATCCAAGAAAGAGCTGTACAAACATCAGACACAAACAAAAAAACACACTTGATTTTTAAAACTTTGTACTAAAGCTACAGAGTTCAAAATATGTTTATTAATCATCTTTTTTTTCTTCTTGAACCTTTTACTTTAAAAAAAGCCAAGATTCTTTCTGTGTTGTGTGTACAGTATGTGTTTTAGAGTTCTGAGAACGGGGGGGGGGGGTCAACTGCCTGTCCATCGAAACCACTACCCAATGACGACGTTCCTCCCTTTAGCTTTGATTTCACGACACTAAATACATCACTTCCTCTACGTCAGTCTAAAAACACACTGGTTTCTGCGCAGGCTGGGTGTGTTTTTATAGCCATATTTCAACCGGATCACCACCACCGACACCACGATACACGTCACAGACAAGGATTCAGATGGCAAACAGAGAAGAGAGAGAGGGGGGCCATAGAGTAAAGATTTATAACATTTAATATTGTATTGAGATCCTCTCTGGTGTGAAATAACCAGAGGGGTCTGAGTGTGACACAACAAGGGGGGCTGTACACTGTGTTACAGGCTGCTCTGTGCCGCTGAATGGCCTGGAACCTTGAAACCGTACATCTGTGTGTGTGGAAGGGGAGGGGGAGAGGCAGCGGAACACAGTCGTTATCAGAGCCGTCGCTAAACAAGAAGCTAAACCAATGGGTGCGGAGGATGGAGGGAGGGAGGGACAGACAGCCTTCTCTACGCGTTTCATAGTCGACTAGATGCTGCAGGGTGTTCTGGGATCGCCGACGGATCCTCCAGCCGGCCTGAAGTGAGCGGATCCCAGCTGGCGGTTTTGAGAGGGGGTGGGGGAGGAGAATTCCAACTGATCCCGGATCCATCATCGGATCCCACCATGTCCATAGAGTTAGAGTTTGATTGGCAGGTGATATCAGGCTAGGCATCCCTCCCACCCCCCACCCCCTCTGCTCCTGATTTGGGTCTTGGTCTCAGCAGGAATGCTGCATTTTCCCAGATCAGAACATGGGCATGGTGAATCCCTGCAGGAAGGACGAGAGAGGGAATGTTACCGAGTGAGAAATGGATTCAGGTACAAACTACTATGTGAACATGGCAACATTGTGGGAGATGCGCTCTCCAGAGTCAGACAAGAAGATAGATACCAGTTTCCTCTCTGTGCGTTCAGTAGAAAGCTATCCGGCTGCAAGCTAGCTTATCTTAGCACAAATGGATAACAGAACAGCGGATACGGACAAGCTAGCGTAGCTGTCTGCCAAAAACAGCTCTCCTGGATTAAATATATATATTTTTTTTTTAAAGAAAATAATTTTTTTTGCATTTATTGCTTTTTCATGGTCAGACATGACCGACAGAGGAGGAGAGGGTGAATGGGAGAAGAGGTGGGGAAGACATGTGACAAATGATCCCCCGGGAGCAGGAGGCGAACCCGGGACGGCCGCGTAGGTGTGCAAGGCACTATGCGGTGCACCACGAGGGCGCCCTCTCCTGGAGTTTTAACATGGGCTAGTGGTCCGTATCTGCTGTTCTGCTTTCTACTGAACGCACAGAAAAAGATATTTCTTGTCTGACTCTGGAGAAGACGCTGAGAGCATTTCCCATAATGTTGGCGTGATCCTTTAAGAAATGTTTACTATATGCTGAAAATGACACCAGTCGGCACAAATGATGAGACCAGACAATGAAGCATGTATTGTTGTCCAAATACTTCCAGAGCTCACTGCACTTCTACTGACAAAACAAGTTCAAGTTCAAGTTTCCTTTTATTTGTCACATGGGTTAGTGTTACAGTGAGTCCACATTGAGCATCCTGATGGCCTGGGGATAGAAGCTCCTTCTGAGTGTCCCTGTACTGGCCATGAGACTCCGGTAGCGCTTGCCTGACCACAGCAGTGCAAAGAGGCAGTTGTTTGGGTGGCTAGAGTCTTTGACTATTCTCTTAGCCTTGGCCCTGCAACGCCTGGTGTAAATGAGTGGGAAGCCCACCTCCAATTGTGTGTTCGGCTGATCGAGCCGCTCTGTGCAGTCTGCTGCTATTCTGTCATCCCTGGTTCTACTCACCGACTCATCCTCGATCATGGCTGCAGAGTCGAAGAAGTCCGGTCTCAGCTCCGCCCTCTCGCGTCTGTTCCTCGATGGTGGCTGAAATTAATTAAATAAATTAAGAATAACAGACAAATCCAACCAAAAAAATTTAAACCCTAGCTCTCTCCCAGAGAAGAATTTGTGAAAATGTAAAAAAAAAAATAAAATAAAAAGGTTACTGTGGACAGGAAGTGAGGTCACACTCACCAGGTCGATCACCATGGTGTCCTCAAACTCCTCGTTCATGTCCTCTAGCTGACCCCGTGACGACATCATCACGTCCTCGAAGATGGGCTCCGCATCGTCCTCCATCAGCCCACGCCTGGAGAGACGGAGCAACAAGAACATCCTTAAAACAATCATTCAACTAGTTCTTCCTTTCTTTTCTGTAATTTCATAACAATTTATTAAGTGGCTGAAAGATTATCCACACCTGGCGTCATCACGCCAGGTGCAACTCGTAAAGCTCTGAACATGACACTGTGTTTCTGTTATAATTAAGTTGTACAGCCGGTCCTATATTATATTCTATTGTACTTCTATTCTAATGGAGTGTATTTATTTTACTTGGCAACAAACACACACTTACAGTCTGTCCCACAAACACACACTTACACAATCTGTCCCACAAACACACACTTACAGTCTGTCCCACAAACACACACTTACAGTCTGTCCCACAAACACACACTTACAGTCTGTCCCACAAACACACACTTACAGTCTGTCCCACAAACACACACTTACTTACAGTCTGTCCCACAAACACACACTTACAGTCTGTCCCACAAACACACACTTACAGTCTGTCCCACAAACACACACTTACTTACAGTCTGTCCCACAAACACACACTTACTTACAGTCTGTCCCACAAACACACACTTACAGTCTGTCCCACAAACACACACTTACAGTCTGTCCCACAAACAACACACTTACAGTCTGTCCCACAAACAACACACTTACAGTCTGTCCCACAAACACACACTTACAGTCTGTCCCACAAACACACACTTACAGTCTGTCCCACAAACAACACACTTACAGTCTGTCCCACAAACACACACTTACAGTCTGTCCCACAAACAACACACTTACAGTCTGTCCCACAAACACACACTTACAGTCTGTCCCACAAACACACACTTACAGTCTGTCCCACAAACACACACTTACAGTCTGTCCCACAAACACACACTTACAGTCTGTCCCACAAACACACTTACAATCTGTCCCACAAACACACACTTACACAATCTGTCCCACAAACAACACACTTACAGTCTGTCCCACAAACAACACACTTACACAATCTGTCCCACAAACACACACTTACACAATCTGTCCCACAAACACACACTTACACAATCTGTCCCACAAACACACACTTACAATCTGTCCCACAAACAACACACTTACACAATCTGTCCCACAAACACACACTTACACAATCTGTCCCACAAACACACACTTACACAATCTGTCCCACAAACACACACTTACACAGTTTGTCTGACACCCTGGTTGCTGCGCGACTTGATGTAATTCATGGCTGTCCGGTCCTTTCTGCTCACGTCGTCTATCTTCTGCTGGCCAAGCCACGACATCTGCATCTGAGGACTGCGAGACACATTAGAGACACATCTGAGGACAGTAAGACACATTAGACTAGGGCTGGGCGATATGGCCAAAAATGATATCACGATAACAATATGATAATGTTATCAAATCACTATAGCTAATTATCGATGTTTAAAAAAAAAAATTAAACAACATAATGTATGTTTATTGTCGTTGCCGCCATCTTTAGTGTTACAGCCCCTCACACTCCAGTTCTCAGGCTGCAGCTGGTTTGAAAGCGAAAGTAAACCGGCTTCTCTGCTGGCTGTGGCTCCAGGGGAGTTGAACAGTTCTGGCTCTGCTAGTTTCTTTTCTATCTTTTGGTGCTTGTTTGGTGGACAAACCACCGCACACGTGCACCGTGACTCGGGACTGGAGACTAGCACACATACTAACATAGCCTACTGTGTACAGACGGTTTCAAACTATTTTAAATTAGAAAGCAAACAAAATAAATGCACAAGAGAAAAAGATATCTCAATTTGGTCAGTATTGTCATTTGGACAAGCAAAGCCAGTACTTTAAGTTGCAGGCAAGAAAGACAAGTCTGTCCACTGTCTCTGGTTTTAAACCTGCCCTGTTGCAGGTCACACCAAAAAAAATTACATTTCTTTATTGATATTTATTATTATTATCGTTCGATATCGATTATTAAAATATATTGCGATAATTATCGTTTTATCACCCAGCCCTATTAGACACACAGCTAACATCTGAGGACAGTAAGACATTAGAGACACAGCTAACAACACGTTTAGCGAATCTTGAGGACAGTAAGACACATTAGAGACACAGCTAACAACACGTTTAGCGAATGTATGAGTATATATATACGGTCAGGTTTCTCTTTATTTGAACATATTATGCTTTAACTTTAAGATATGCTTTAACCCTCTGAGGCCGCCAAACCCGTAGGCGTGTTTACAATAACGACGCGGCACGGCGTATCAATAGTGAAAGTTAGAACCGTCCTTGTTGCACACAACAGCTGTAGGCGCTGCCAATAAACGTAAAGCCACAAAGGCTGTGTGTGTGTTCTTACTTGTGTACGAAGTCGTTCTCCGAGTTGGGTTCGGAGTCGGGGTCAGGCATGTGTTCCGCTGGTCTGCTCTCTCGGAGCACCGTGGAGGTGAGCTGAGGGGTCTGCAGTGCCCCCGGTGTCTGGAGGGTGTCGTTACGCATCAACCACGAGCCCTCCACGCTACCCTCCTCTGAGAACACACAGGGAAACACATCACACGTTACATAGGGAAACATAATATATCATTACATGGGGAAACATAATATAACATTACATGGGGAAACATAATATATCATTACATAGGGAAACATACCAATATACCATTATGTATACAGTAACCTATATGTGTCTAGCCTCCTATACGTGTGTCCAGCCTCCTATACGTGTCTAGCCTCCTATACGTGTGTCTAGTCTCCTATACGTGTGTCCAGCCTCCTATACGTGTCTAGCCTCCTATAAGTGTCCAGCCTCCTATAAGTGTGTCTAGTCTCCTATACGTGTGTCTAGTCTCCTATACGCGTGTCTAGTCTCCTATAAGTGTGTCTAGTCTCCTATACGTGTCCAGCCTCCTATACGTGTGTCCAGCCTCCTATACGTGTGTCTAGCCTCCTATACGTGTGTCCAGCCTCCTATACGTGTGTCTAGCCTCCTATACGTGTGTCCAGCCTCCTATACGTGTGTCTAGTCTCCTATACGTGTCCAGCCTCCTATACGTGTGTCCAGCCTCCTATACGTGTGTCTAGTCTCCTATACGTGTCCAGCCTCCTATACGTGTGTCCAGCCTCCTATACGTGTCCAGCCTCCTATACGTGTCCAGCCTCCTATACATGTGTCTAGTCTCCTATACGTGTCCAGCCTCCTATACGTGTGTCCAGCCTCCTATACGCGTGTCCAGCCTCCTATACGTGTGTCCAGCCTCCTATATGTGTGTCCAGCCTCCTATACGTGTGTCCAGCCTCCTATACGTGTGTCCAGCCTCCTATACGCGTGTCTAGCCTCCTATACGTGTGTCTAGCCTCCTATACGTGTGTCCAGCCTCCTATACGTGTGTCCAGCCTCCTATATGTGTGTCCAGCGTCCTATACGTGTGTCTAGCCTACTATACGCGTGTCCAGCCTCCTATACGTGTGTCCAGCCTCCTATACGTGTGTCTAGCCTACTATACGTGTGTCTAGCCTACTATACGTGTGTCCAGTCTCCTATACGTGTGTCCAGCCTCCTATACGTGTGTCCAGCCTCATATACGTGTGTCCAGCCTCCTATACGTGTGTCCAGCCTCCTATACGTGTGTCCAGCCTCCTATACGTGTGTCTAGCCTCCTATACGCGTGTCCAGCCTCCTATACGTGTGTCCAGCCTCCTATACGCGTGTCCAGCCTCCTATACGTGTGTCTAGCCTCCTATACGTGTGTCTAGCCTCCTATACGTGTGTCTAGCCTCCTATACGCGTGTCCAGCCTCCTATACGTGTCCAGCCTCCTATACGTGTGTCTAGCCTCCTATACACGTGTCTAGCCTCCTCACCCTCGATGCGCTTCTTGTGCGTCAGCGGCAGCCGTCCCTTCTTGCTGCGGATGGAGCCGGTCTTGCTGCTGGAGCCCGAGGTGACGGACATGCGGTCCCCCTCGTCTCCACCCGTCTGCAGGCTGTTCCTGTAGGAGATGAGCGGCAGCCACACGTCCTCCCGCCGCTCTGACATCGACTCCGACATGAACTTCTCCAGGTACGAGTGGCTGAGGACAGACGGTGCGCCTTTTAAAACAACAGCTTCAAGGCGGGCGCGATGTGGTGTGAATGCATGGTGAGTGGTTAAGGTGTGAATGCATGGTGAGTGGTTAAGGTGTGAATGCATGGTGAGTGGTTAAGGTGTGAATGCATGGCGAGTGGTTAAGGTGTGAATGCATGGTGAGTGGTTAAGGTGTGAATGCATGGCGAGTGGTTAAGGTGTGAATGCATGGCGAGTGGTTAAGGTGTGAATGCATGGCGAGTGGTTAAGGTGTGAATGCATGGTGAGTGGTTAAGGTGTGAATGCATGGTGAGTGGTTAAGGTGTGAATGCATGGTGAGTGGTTAAGGTGTGAATGCATGGCGAGTGGTTAAGGTGTGAATGCATGGTGAGTGGTTAAGGTGTGAATGCATGGTGAGTGGTTAAGGTGTGAATGCATGGTGAGTGGTTAAGGTGTGAATGCATGGCGAGTGGTTAAGGTGTGAATGCATGGTGAGTGGTTAAGGTGTGAATGCATGGTGAGTGGTTAAGGTGTGAATGCATGGTGAGTGGTTAAGGTGTGAAATAGGGATGTTCGATATTGGCATTTTTTTTTTGCCGATATCCGATATACCGATATTGTCCAACTCTTAATTTCCGATACCGATATCAACCGATACAGATATATGCAGGATTTCCCCCCCCAAAAAAACGGAATAATTTCATGTAATTAACATTACATATCTCTTGTTGTGGAATTAACACAACATTATGCGTACTTTTGACAATACATTAAATAAGAATTTGTTCTTATTTGGGTAAATAAAGGTTAAATAAATGTAAAATAAATAAACTGGAAAACCGATACAGATAATTTCCGATATTACATTTGAATGCCAATATCGGCCGATAATATCGGTAGGCCGATAATATCGGACATCCCTAGTGGATGATGAGTGGTTAAGGTCTAAATGCATGATGAGCGGTTACTGTTAATCAGTTATTACTTCCTGGAATAATATACATCATAAGGACATCACACATTCCATCTCTTTCAATCAATAACTCAAAACACATTTTGTTTTTGTAGATTTGGGGTATGAGTGAGATTACAGGCACAATACGTTGTTGTTGTTTTGTATGTGACTGGATCCCAGGGTGAGACTACTTCACTAAGTTTGGGTCCACTGCTGGAAACTTTTAAATGAAACGACTGTAAAACTACTTAACCTTCCATGACTGTCTATGACCTATTCAACATAATGCATCAATACTTTGATAGCTATGTACACTGAACTACACACAGTTGTATTGGACTATCTATCTGTGACCAAGTGTGATCAATAGGAACCTTTTCTCCCCATAGTGAACACATGCAATGGTTCAGTGTCCCTGACCCCGGTAACTATGGTAACTACGGTATTTGGTTCATACATTTCCTATGTTCTCCTATTCCTGTGGGATGTGTTTTAAACATTGGGCTCACTAAATGTAATTCCATGCACTGGTTGGTATGGTGATCAATACAGTATCTGAAGTCTCTCTGTATTGCACACTCGCTTAATATGCAAAGGATAATCAGGATAGAGAAGAATATACACACACACACACACACACACACACACACACACACACACACACACACACACACACACACACACACACACACACACACACACACACACACACACACACACACACACACACACACACACACACACACACACACACACACACACACACACACACACACACACACACACACACACCACACACACACACACACAGCTGTACTTACACAGTCTTCTTGTCCTGGCGCAGCAGCTTGGAGGAGAACTCACTCAGGACCTCCAGGAAGGCCAAGTTAGGAGGAGGGAACTCTGCTCCACGAGGATTCTGGTACTTAAACGCAAACTCTATTCCATCCCTGAGGACAGGAGAGAGGGGAGGAGAGATGACAAGGGTGGACAAAAGAAAAGAGATGAGAAAAACGAGAAGAGACACGAGGAGAAGAGAGGAGAGAAGAGAAGAGACACGAGGAGAAGAGAGGATAGAAGAGAAGAGAAGAGACACGAGGAGAAGAGAGGAGAGAAGAAAATAAAAAGAGAAGAAAAGAACAGAGAAGAAAAGAGAAGAAAATAACAGATACGGAAAGAGAGGATAAGAGTAGAGAAGGGTAGGAAGAGGAGAGGCGATGGGGGAGAGTAGAGTAGAGAAGAGAAGAAAATAAGAGAAGAAAAGAACAGAGAAGAAAAGTAGAAGAAAAGAACAGATAAGAAAAGAGGAGTAGAGTAGGGTAGCGTAGAGTCTGTCTCTTACTTGTGCAGCGTGGCCACAGCCTCTCTGGTCTTGATCTGGTCCAGGCCGAACGTGAGAGCGAAGCGTCGAGCCAGCTCTTTAATCCCACTGACGTGTGACGAGGTCCTGTCCAGCTGGGGACCCTGGTCCTGGAGCAGCTCATTAAACAGCTACACACAGAGAGAGGGAGGTCAGAGTTTAATTAAAGAGAGAGAGAGAGGTAAGAGTTTAAATAAGGAGAGAGAGAGGTAATAAGGAGAGAGAGAGAGAGAGAGGTAAGAGTTTAATTAAAGAGAGAGAGGTAAGAGTTTAAATAAGGAGAGAGAAAGACAGAGAGTTTAAGAGTTTAATTAAGCAGAGAGACGTAAGAGTTTAATTAAGCAGAGAGAAGTAAGCGTTTAATTAAGGGGATGGGGGAGAGAGGGGGGGGGGGGCATTTACATTTAGTCATTTAGCTGACGCTTTTATCCAAAGCGACTTACAAGTTCTGTACGACAAGTCATCAAAGAGAGAGAGAGAGAGAGACAGAGTTTAAGAGTTTAATTGAGAGAGTGAGAAAGAAAGAGAGAGGTATGTGCGTGCATGTGTGACAGGTGTGTATGAGTGAAGAAATATGAGAGAATGTGAAGGTGAAATTGTGAGAGAAAGTATGTGTCTTTGTTTTTGACACAATGTGTGTCTCACAGTGTGTGTGTGTGAGAAGTAGGGTTGGGTACCGACCGAATTACATCGGTACTACCGAGTACCAATTCACACTAGATCAGGGGTGGCCAACCAGTCAGAGACTAAGAGCCACAAAAATCACTGTGGTACCACAAAGAGCCACACCATATATCAGCGTTTCTCAACCTTTTTTTTCAGTCACGGCACCCTTCATGTGTTTATAGGTCTCACCCTCTGAAGTTGCTAATGTCTTTTTTATTTGGGCCTCACAGGGTTAAAAGTACCCTGTGAGACCCACGGTTGCAAAATTACAAAATCACTTTTAGCCATTTAAAAAAATTATGTTTATTTAAAAAATGTTAAAGGGGAACTATTTTACTATTTCTTTCACTATTTGGGCACTTTTACACAATTCCTGTGAGTCTATGGAACACCTCTGTAATATATATATTTTTTTTATTCATTGTTTTGTATTTCTAATCAAGTACTCAAAAACAGCATTTTTCTACCTCAAGATCTTAAGCCGTTTTGAGGCTGGGCTCCAACCACTGTGTGGCCTGGTGCCAACTGCCACATCAACTGCCACATTATTATGCAGCTGAGAAATCTCTGACATCACAGATATGCACATTTTCAGATGACTCAGTTCAGTGAGGGTGAATATTGTGAGAGGAGAATTGGAAGAATGCGCCAATATGAGAATTAGAGACATAGATCCTATTAATATAAGTCCACATAGCTAAGAAACAATGGTAAACACTGAAAAAGGCCATTTATAAGATAGTTCCCCTTTAAGTACATGTATAGTCAATTGGTCCTGTTGTTCAGCCTCACAATGCTATTTGATAGTAAATGTGTTTATATGTCCCACCCTCTGGCCTCTGAAGTTGCTAATGTCTTTTTAATTTGGGCCTCACAGGGTTAACCTCTTAAGCCCGAGATATACAGTAAAAGTGTATATTTTCAGCATTACGTTTGTTTACCAATTATTTTAACTGTTATTAGTGAAATATAAGATTATAGAAATCTCAGGGCATTGAGTCGGCGCATATTGACAGGAGGAAGTGGCACAGCCAAATGTGAGTGCAGTCTTTTGAAGGAAGAGACTCAGGGCTTTCAAATTTCGAAAAACTACCCCACCTAGCTCACACCAGCCCCTGTCAATCATCTGACTTCTGGATTTACTTTTTTATTTCTCTTATTTTTTGGGATTATCTCCCACAAACCTGAACGTTATTGCCATAAAACAGAACGCAGTTAGTTTCTCTACCTTTCTGTGAACGTCTTGCAAAAAACGGTGTTGCAATATGATGAAAAATGGTGGAGAAAAAAGATGGCAGAATTCAGTACTGTATCTACAAAACCTTCTGTTTAATCATCTTCCCTTTATTCATTTGCTTAGATTTTTCTGGTCAATTTTAGCATGGTGTTATTCACAGTCAAAGATAAAAAATTTTTTAAATAGAATTTATATTCTCCTTTGGTTCATTACAATTTACTCAAGCCTAGTAACAGACACACTATTTCTGACACTGATCCATATGTCCCTAGATTCAGATACCAAGAACATGCAAATGGACCATTTACATTTTTTTTGTAAATGTTTATTCTACGTCCTTATGGAATGAGTGAACATAAAAAAAAAAAAAGTAAAAAAAAAAAAGTTTTTTTTTTTGCCACACATTGACGGGCAAAGAGCTGAATGTGGCTCGCGAGCCGCGGGTTGGCCACCCCTGCACTAGATCAATCGGTACCAAATCTGGGTACCTTTACATTTTAGTGTAATATACTAGACAAGAGGGCGATTTTTCCACAAATATCTATATTACTGTCCGTCCCGTCTCTTGGGTCTTTGGAAAGACCAGACGAGGTCAGAGGAGTTTGATGATGAATGGCCAGATAATGTTGGCAATAACGTTCAGGTTTATTCCCGCTGTGAGATATGATCCCGAAAATAAAGAGGGGAAAAAAACGGACAAATAAGTCAGATGATTGACAGGGGCTGGCGTGAGCTGGGAAGTGTCGTTTTTCTTTTATTTGAAAGCCCATGGAAAGTTCTGGGTCTCTTCTCTCAAAAGATTACACGCAAGTTAGGTTGCGCAAAATCCTCGCCTTTTTCGATGCCCTGAGATTTCTATAACTCATATTTCACTAATAACACTTAAAACCATTGGTAAACAAATGTAGTGCTGAAAATATACACTTTGACTGCTGTTTTGACAGGGTTCAAGTCTTTTCTCTTGGGAAAAAAACGCAACGTTATTAATTCATACATTCTGTAGAGATGGATTTATGGCGTGATGTCATTCTCGTACCGGTACCGGACCGCTCGGGCTTAAGAGGTTAAAGACATGTTTAGACCCCCAAATACGTGGGTTGTGCCAGAAAAGTTATACGGTGGGGGTTCAGTTAGTCTCACCTGCTGCTAGGGCTGAGCCCAAACGTTCGAACCTTCGTTCGTTACGTTGGCATTCAAATTCTAAATCAACATTTGAATTTTTAATAAATTATTATAATTCTTTTTTAAATCTTTTTTTCTATTAATTCCGTTTAAACCAATGGGGTTTTTCTTCACAGTTTAATATTATAGTATTAAAAGAAACTGATGAGTTATATTCATTAAAGAAAGTTGATTTAATTGATTTAGTTGGGCTGGGGCTTCTCCCTGGGCTGGGTCTAGGGCTGGAAAGTTGATATAATAATAAAAAAGACTCATTTATCACTTTATTAAAATTGACAATCTTTTTAATAACGTTTGTTCGAAAAACCCTGACGAAGTTCGAATCCCAAAAACAGGGTTCAGGGACAGCCTTACCTGCTGCAGACTGAGGATGAGAGTCTTGGCACACTGGATCTTGTCCGTCTGTCTGGTCTTACTGAGAGTCTCCTTGATGATGTCTCCGTAGTCATTATAGTACTGGAGAGAGAGAGAGAGAGACAGAGACAGAGAGAGAGGTAGAGAGAGAGAGAGAGAGAGAGAGAGAGAAAAAGAGAGAGACAGAGAGAGGAGGGAGAGAGAGAGAGAGAGACGGTCAGTTCTCCCAGGACATCATCTCATGTGATGACGTTAGTGATCTGAAGAATCAGGAGGCCTTTTCATCACTTCAATACGGTCTCGTGAATTGCTCGAGTTGCCATCTCAGCCTAAGGAACTTAACCCACCTTGTGCAGTATGCAGATACTGGAGGAATACAGACCCTCATCGGCACCTTTGATCACACTGCGTACTTACTCAGATACATATATTCAGAGTTAATTATAGCACATGCATTGGGTCTCGAGTTACAAGACGAAATATCCGGCGAGCGTCATTTGACAAGCCATTCGGACGAGTGACCACGTCCGGTTGTGAGCGGTCCTGAACTGACCAGTCACCGCTAATGGCGAAAATGACTGACCACCCTTGTAGCCAAGAAACTTCAGAATGTTACCTTTCAAAAGAGACCAGACTCATGCATGTGCTATAAGTATAAAGTATAATAAATCGCAAATTACTTTGGGTATGCAATCGACAGGCGTTTTATGCTAAATGTTATGTGCCAGACTGTTAAGAGGTTAAAGGGATACTGTGTAGCAATATTCATATCATGAGGTTTTAAAGGGATACTGGGTAACAATGCTCATTACGGTGTGAGGTTTTAAAGGGATACTGGGTAACAATACTCATGACAGTGTGAGGTTTTAAAGGGATACTGGGTAACAATACTCATGACAGTGTGAGGTTTTAAAGGGATACTGGGTAACAATACTCATGACAGTGTGAGGTTTTAAAGGGATACTGGGTAACAATACTCATGACAGTGTGAGGTTTTAAAGGGATACTGGGTAACAATGCTCATTACGGTGTGAGGTTTTAAAGGGATACTGGGTAACAATGCTCATGACGGTGTGAGGTTTTAAAGGGACATCAAGGCAGGCCCACCTTCATGTAATGCTTGAAGATGTCCGCAGCAGCAGGCATGTCTACGATGTCGTAGATGATGAGCTTGCAGAAGGCTGCCAGCAGGTTCCTCCTCTTGTGGAGCGCCTCGATCTTGTTCGCCTCGTCCTCCTCGTCTCCTTCTACAGACGGGAGGAGAGAAGAGGAGAAAGGAGAGATTGAAACCATCCATCTAGATCTCATCCCTACTCTTGGCCAAAGTATGGCGAGGAAGAATACGTCAGCGAGCGAGTGTGTGTGAGTTTGTGTGAGTGAGTGTGTGAGTGAGTGTGTGTGTGAGTGAGTGTGTGTGTGTGTATGTGTGTGTGTGCGTGCATGAGTGCGTGTGTGTATATATCACAGGAATCATGTGCCCCTTGGGTAGTAAAATCTTTCTTGAATTCATCTGTTTTGGAGGAATAGCCTGAATCCTATTTTGCGTTACAGTGGCTTCACAACTCTGCAGTTCAGAGTTCAGAGGCATGACAGAAAATCACCCCAAGAAGCCATGTGATCACGTGAGTCAGCCTTTCTTTCTGGATATCATTTTGAGTTCTAACGGAACATGTGAACACAATGTGAACGGACTGTGATCTCCACTTTGGCCTCACAGCTGTTATGGAATACTATAAGTTTGAATCATCACGTCTGTGATTATTTAGAGTGAGCTCTCTCTCTCTCTCACCCATGCTCTGATTCTCGTCGTCCTGATCGACGAAGACGTGGTCGAGGACGAAGGTGAGCAGCTCGTTCTGCAGCGCCCCGTCGGGGTTGAAGACCAGCGGCTGGAGCCCCTCCCGGCCCCCAGAGACCAGCTGGTGGCTGAAGATCATCAGCAAGTCGCACAGCAGCATGAAGGCCTGGAGGACAGTTATTATCAGGGATTATAGTCAGTTATTATCAGGGATCATAGTCAGTTATTATCAGGGATTATAGTCAGTTATTATCAGGGATTATAGTCAGTTATTATCAGGGATCATAGTCAGTTATTATCAGGGATTATAGTCAGTTATTATCAGCGATTATAGTCAGTTATTATCAGGGATTATAGTCAGTTATTATCAGGGATTATAGTCAGTTATTATCAGGGATTATAGTCAGTTATTATCAGGGATCATAGTCAGTTATTATCAGGGATTATAGTCACGGTTATTATCAGGGATTATAGTCAGTTATTATCAGGGATCATAGTCAGTTATTATCAGGGATTATAGTCAGTTATTATCAGGGATCATAGTCAGTTATTATCAGGGATTATAGTCAGTTATTATCAGGGATCATAGTCAGTTATTATCAGGGATTATAGTCACGGTTATTATCAGGTATTATAGTCAGTTATTATCAGGGATTATAGTCAGTTATTATCAGGTATTATAGTCAGTTATTATCAGGTATTATAGTCAGTTATTATCAGGGATTATAGTCAGTTATTATCAGGGATCATAGTCAGTTATTATCAGGGATCATAGTCAGTTATTATCAGGGATTATAGCCAGTTATTATCAGGGATTATAGTCAGTTATTATCAGGGATTATAGTCACGGTTATTATCAGGGATTATAGTCAGTTATTATCAGGGATTATAGTCAGTTATTATCAGGTATTATAGTCAGTTATTATCAGGTATTATAGTCAGTTATTATCAGGGATTATAGTCAATTATCAGGGATTATAGTCACTGGTTATTATCAGGGATTATAGTCAATTATTATCAGGGATTATAGTCAGTTATTATCAGGTATTATAGTCACAGTTATCAGGTATTATAGACAGTCACGGTTATTATCAGGGTTTGTCAATTATTATCAGGGATTATAGTCAGTTATTATCAGGGATTATAGTCAGTTATTATCAGGGATTATAGTCAGTTATTATCAGGGATTATAGTCAGTTATTATCAGGGATTATAGTCAGTTATTACCAGGTATTATAATCAGTTATTATAGTCACAGTTATCAGGTATTATAGTCACAGTTATCAGGTATTATAGTCAGTTATTATCAGGTATTATAATCAGTTATTATAGTCACAGTTATCAGGTATTATAGTCAGTTACTATCAGGTATTATAGTCACAGTTATCAGGTATTATAGTCACAGTTATCAGGTATTATAGTCACAGTTATCAGGTATTATAGTCAGTTATTATCAGGTATTATAGTCACAGTTATCAGGTATTATAGTCAGTTATTATCAGGTATTATAGTCACAGTTTTACCTCTTCATATACATTACTCCTCGTCTTTGTGGGCACGTAATTGTTTGTGTGAGCTTTTACACCCAAATGAGGTTTAAATTCTGGATCAGAGCTGCTTCTTAAAATTGCATTAACCCTTCAAGAGGCGGTAGAAGTTGTGTGATGCATGATATTAAGCCCACAAATTGTTTGAATTAGCTATACAGCCTCAAAAGGATTTCACACAAACAGGTTATTAATCAAGACTGTAGGTCCTCATTTAAGTGACACAGTGAGTTAAGATCAAGTAAAAATAGAAAGACTTCATTAATAAAACCATTATCATCCTCTCATACCATGGTAATCATGGATAATTGCTACAGGGAAGAAAACAATGTTTCTAAATTCATCTTCATTACAAAGTCATCATCATAACAATTATTACCAGGATCGTCATGACGGTCATACAAGCAGCTTAAGCACCAAGACATAATTATTATCATTACCATGTCTAGGCTACTGCTAGGACTCAGAGCAGGCTAGATCACATGTGTCGTGTGACCCGTCAGGCTGAGAGCAGGCTAGATCACATGTGTCGTGTGACCCGTCAGGCTGAGAGCAGGCTAAATCACATGTGTCGTGTGACCCGTCAGGCTGAGAGCAGGCTAGATCACATGTGTCGTGTGACCCGTCAGGCTGAGAGCAGGCTAGATCACATGTGTCCTGTGACCCGTCAGGCTGAGAGCAGGCTAGATCACATGTGTCGTGTGACCCGTCAGGCTGAGAGCAGGCTAGATCACATGTGTGGTGTGACCCGTCAGGCTGAGAGCAGGCTAGATCATATGTGTCGTGTGACCCGTCAGGCTGAGAGCAGGCTAGATCACATGTGTCGTGTGACCCATCAGGCTGAGAGCAGGCTAGATCACATGTGTCGTGTGACCCGTCAGGGCGAGAGCAGTTACCTGTTCTTTTACTGGCGTGTTGACGTTCGACAGGCACTGCTGGCACACGGCCAGGAAAGACTTCACCACTCTCCTCAGAGCCACCAGGTCATCCTACACACACACACACACACACACCATACACACACACACACCACACACAAAATGAGCTGTCGGCAATAAATAATTACAATCAGCACTTTGCCTGTAATGGTTCTCCGGCGGCTGCAGGGCGTCATGCTGTGAAGAGGCTCGCTGGATAACAGTATCATTAAAAGGACATTAAGAGGCTTGAATATGAACAGGGTGACTCAACAGGCAGAGGCCGTCCCGGGGGCCTCAGAGCGCACAGTGTACCAATAATAGCCACGGAATGATGTCATTAGGGCTTTAAATACTGATATTTAAGCACATAATTAGATGCATGCTTAACCCCGACAGTGACATATGAGAGTACAATGGAACGCACCATGACGTTGTCACCACTAGAGACAGACAACGTTGTGATTTGAATTTTGGCTATATAGACCAGCCCTTTTTGGGAGCTCATATATTTAAGCAATAGCTCACGACAGGCCATGGTATATGGTTATTATATGACAGCTAAGGGGCGTAGTTCACGACAGGCCATGGTATATGGTTATTATATCACAGCTAAGGGGCGTAGCTCATGACAGGCCATGGTATATGGTTATTATATGACAGCTAAGGGGCGTAGTTCATGACAGGCCATGGTATATGGTTATGGTATATGGTTATTATATACCATATGTGCCTCAAATAGATCAGCTCTATCTTCAATCTTTCAAAATGTTCAGTTGCTATCGCTATCAGCTCTATCTTCAATCTTTCAAAATGTTCAGTTGCTATCGCTATCAGCTCTATCTTCAATCTTTCAAAATGTTCAGTTGCTATCGCTATCAGCTCTATCTTTAATCTTTCAAAATGTTCAGTTGCTATTGCATGCACTCATCTGTGTTTCACTACACACATGAGTGCATGCTTACCAACTGTACCAACACTACTATCACCGACATCTAAGAAGGGAGATCCCCCCTTGAATGGCCCTTCTAAGGTGTCTCTCCTCCACACTGCCTGTGGAGCATTTTTCCCTATTGTTAGGTTTTAGTGAGTTTTTCCTTACCTTCGCGTGGGGTATGTCTGGGAGTGCTTGCATTCTTTCATTTTTTTGCATTTATTTTAAATTTGTTGGACCTTATGGCGTTCTTGTTCTGTTCTTGACTTATTGTTATGTTTTCTTCTTGACTTGTTTAAAGAAGACCTGTACGGCCCATGGGGACATTAACGTGTGTTGTCGGGCCTTATAAATAAATTTGATTTGATTATATGACAGCTAAGGGGCGTAGTTCATGACAGGCCATGGTATATGGTTATTATATCACAGCTAAGGGACGTAGTTCACGACAGGCCATGGTATATGGTTATTATATCACAGCTAAGGGGCGTAGTTCACGACAGGCCATGGTATATGGTTATTATATCACAGCTAAGGGGCGTAGTTCACGACAGGCCATGGTATATGGTTATTATATCACAGCTAAGGGGCGTAGTTCACGACAGGCCATGGTATATGGTTATTATATCACAGCTAAGGGGTGTAGTTCATGACAGGCCATGGTATATGGTTATTATATCACAGCTAAGGGGTGTAGTTCATGACAGGCCATGGTATATGGTTATTATATCACAGCTAAGGGGTGTAGTTCAGTTCGGACAGCCCCTTATAGCTGTGATATAATAACCATATACCACAGCCTGAAGTGAGCTATTGCTTTTATAAGGCGGTTACCAAGTAGGCTATGGCAATATGAAAGTAAGATAAGGGTGAAGAAGCCTTGCTCTAGGGCAGTGGTTCCCAAAGGTGGGCCGCGAGCAGCCACGGGAGGGCCGCGAGATGATTTTCAAAAAATAAATAAATAAATAATTGTCAGGCCACTGAACTTAGAAGCAGGCCAGGACAGTGTTTCTAGTTGTATTCTAAAATTCTATTCTATTGTATTCTAAAATGTGACTATATGGTTTTATATTAACTTAATAAATAAACAAAAACGAAAAATCTACTTATTTCAACGAACATTTCAAACTAAATAACAGATTATGCACATAAAAACGCTGAAAACAACCGAAGCAACAATAGTATTTTAATGAGGCTATTATTATTATCATTATTATTTTGCAACAAGTTAGCCCTCTCATAAATAGCACATATAAATTAATAACTAACTTGAACTAACTTAATAGGATTGAAGTGATATTTGGCTTAAAAAATCGGTCGCCTGGCAAAAAAAAAAGAAAAAAAGCCTGACGATGTGCATTGGGCCGCGGCTCTCTGACGCCTTATTTTCTGGGTCCCGGCCTGAAAAGTTTGGGAACCCCTGCTCTAGGGCACGTGGGCCGAGTATGGCACCTTGCTGGGGGCTCCCTCTGTGACCTTGACCAGCTGCCACAGGATGGAGTAGTGCGAACACTGCAGGGCCTGGACGGCGATCTGCTCCGGCATGGAGCCCTGCTCGATACCCGCCTTCAGCAGCCGGTAGCAGTTCCCAAACAAGTCCCACCGCGTCAGGTCATGGGCACTGAGACAGAGACACACAGAGGACAGGTGTATTAGAGAAGACAACAAGTCCCACTGCGTCAGGTCATGGGCACTGAGACAGAGACACACAGAGGACAGGTGTATTAGAAGACAACAAGTCCCACTGTGTCAGGTCATGGGCACTGAGACAGAGACACACAGAGGACAGGTGTATTAGAGAAGACAACAAGTCCCACTGCGTCAGGTCATGGGCACTGAGACAGAGGCACTGAGACAGAGACACTGAGACAGACACTGAGACAGAGTATTATAGAAAACAAGCTCAATCAAACAACCAACTATTTTTTAAATGTCTACCCATCCATCCATACATCCATCCATCCATCAATCTATAGGAGGGAGAGAGAGACAAACAGAGAAAGAGGGAGAGAAGTGGATGGATGGATGGATGATGAATAGTAGGGGTGTAACGATGCATCGATTAAAATGTGTTCGATTCGATGCATTGATTTGAATATGTTAGAATCGATTATAATCTAAATAATTTTTATTTTTTATGTTTTTTTTGTGTGTGTATTGTTTTTATTGACCTATAGTCCATTCATGCTGAGTGAATCAGTTCCCCCAGCCACATTTGTGTATTCAACATTTTTTGGGGAATTAACTGATGGAAAATTAATCGAAAATTTATCGAATCGTGGTCAAATTAAGAGATTTCATGGTGCATTGAATCGTTGCCTGAAGAATCATAATCGAATCGAATCGTTACACCCCTAATGAATAGATAGATGGATGGATGATGAGTAGATAGATGAATGGATGGATGGATGAATAGATAGATGGATGGATGGATGGATGAATAGACAGATGAATGGATGGATGGGTGATGAATAGATAGATGAATGGGTGGATGGAGAGGCAGACTTACTTGTGGAAGGCGGTGAGTCTCTTGAGCGTAGACAGGACGTTGTAGATGTCGTCATCATCGGCCTCCTCAGCCTGCAGCAACACAAGACTCCAGTCAGGACACGTTTTAAACCTTCATATTGTTGGATTCCTTAATCCCTCCAACAAATGTACTGAAACAGGTTGACACATCACTGGTTATGTTCCAAGATAATGTCACTAGTTATGAGAAACTCCTCGACACAGTCCATCAAAAATACATCTCAACCCATCACTTCACATATAATACATATACTGTACACATACACACACACATATATATTCAGTTCTACAGGAGTTGACAAGGTTGGGGGCTAAGCTCAGAACATCTGGGGCTGTGAATGTTTTTCTGTGCGGTTCCTGCTGTTCTGCCCGGAACACTACTGCCTACATTTAATTTAATTTAATAAAGTGATAGTTTCGGTGCCTGGTCTATTTTCTCCACGCTCTGTGAGTGAGTCTGACATACACATGGTTTTGGGTGGTCTCTGCTGTTCCGTCTGGAACACTACTGCCTACATTTAATTTAATAAAGCCATAGTTCCATGTCTGGTCTATATTTTCTAGACACTTTGTGAGCAAGTCGGACATATACCAGATTAGAAAACCATTAACACTGGATAAACAAAAACGTTATTGAGGTTGATGAAGATGAAGTGGACTTAGGGTGTTCTTTGGTTTGTCATTCAAAGGGATACATTGTCTGGTTCAGCACCTTGGAGAGCTCATTTTCTGTTCCAGAAATTATTCGAAATATGTTGGGGCACCAAACAGGAAGACACAGCTTCGCTAAAGGTAACTTTTGATGGCGGACATGATGGAGGGAAATGTATTTTTTCTGTGCCTAAAGGTAAAAAAATACAACCGTTTTTTCAGCCACCATGCATGCAGCAACCCGCATTTCATTGTATGCCCTGGTATGTATGCGACAAATAAACCTCTTGAATCTTTTCATGAAACCCAAGGTCGCTTTACATAGGGCAATAACAAACAAGAGACAAACATGGTAGACAGACACACATTAAATATAGGAAGCTAGGGGTCAAAGGTCATGTTAAAGAGGTGAGTTTCTTGAAGCAGTGTTGGGGCGTTGCGGAGTTCTGCGGGGAGGGAGTTCCAGAGGGTGGGAGCTGCCACGCTGAAAGCTCTGTCCTACGCCGGCGTAGGAGTGGAAACTGAGGCTGCGGGCGGCGGATTGAGGAGGATGGTATGGGAAGCCGTGTCAAAGGCTGCAGAAAGGTCCAGGAGGATGAGGATGCTGATGTGGCCAGAGTCAGCTGCAAGGAGGAGGTCGTTGGTGATTTTGATGAGGGGGGTCTCTGTGCTGTGGTGAGTTCTGAAGCCGGATTGAAGAGGCTCATGGAGCTCATGGTTGGACAAATGTTGATGAAGTTGGGAGTCCACCTACAAAACCCTCCTCATCACTTACAAGTCCCTCCATGCTCTGGCATCTCACTGACCTCCTCCACCCCCTCACTCAGTCACGGTCCCTGCGATCCTCAGACACCGGCCGGCTCTCCATTACCCGAACCAGACTACAGACTTTTGGGGACAGAGCTTTCAGCGTGGCAGCTCCCACCCTCTGGAACCCGCAACGCCCCAACTCTGGACTGCTTCGAGAAACTCCTCAAAACTCACCTCTTTAACATGGCCTTTGATGGCCTCTAGCTTCCGATACTTAATTTTGTGCGTCTGTCTACCATGTTGTCTGTCTCTTATTGTCTGTTATTTCCCTATGTAAAGCGACCTTGGGTCTCATGAAAGGCGCTATATAAAATATAAAATTAAGTTATTATTATTAGGGATGTTCGATATTGGCTTTTTTACCGATATCCAATATACCGATATTGTCCAACTCTTAATTAACGATACCGATATCAACCGATACCAATATACGCAGGGTCCCCCCCCCCCCCCCCCCCGCAAAAAAAGGAATAATTTCAGGTAATTAATTAATTAATTAGATTAACATATCTCTTGTCTTGGAATTAACACAACATTATGCATACTTCTGACAATAAATAAAATAAGAATTTGTTCCTACTTGCTTGCCTGGGTAAATAAATGTAAAAAAAAATATATATATATATATTTTTTTAAACCGATACCGATAATTTCCGATATTACATTTTAATGCCAATATCGGCCGATAATATCAGACATCCCTAGTTATTATTATTATTACCTCCTGCAGCAGCTCCTCCACGGAGTGAGAGAAGCGGTCCGTCATCTCGTCGATGAGCTGGGAGCGGGCGATGTCCACGCGGTTCATGATGGTGTACTCCTCCGAGCACAGGATGCTGTAGGTCTTGCTGCAGGCCTCCAGCACCTCCGCCTCGATGTGCTTCTCCACCACCAGGCGGATCTGCTTCAGCAGCGCGTCCAGGTGCTTCTCCATGCGCCCCGCGCTGTACACGTCCAGGTCGAAGAACTGAGGGATCTGCAGCAGGTTGGCCACCTTCTCCGAGTCTGCCTGGTACTGTGGGGCGGGGGGGGGAGACAGGAGAGAGAGAGAGAGAGAGTCAAGTCAAGAGTCAAGAGTTTTATTTGTCACGGCATACAAGCATACAGTGAAATGCGGGTGGTCATGCTCGCAGCGATTGTGCAATAATACAAGTAATAAGAATAAGACATAACAGGTATAATGTACATAAAGTTTACAAAAAGCATGGTAAAGACAGAGAGACGGAGAGAGAGAGACGGAGGAGAGAGAAGAGAGAGAGAAAGAGAGAGAGAAAGAGACAGAGAGAGACATAGAGGAGAGAGTAAGAGAGGAGAGAGCGAGCGAGTAAGAGAGACAGAGAGAGATAAGAGAGAAAAAGAAAGACACACAGACAGAAAAAGAAAGACAGACAGACACAGAGAGATAGAGAGAGAGATACAGGAGAGAGAGAGAAAATAAGAGAGCGCAAGAGAGAAAAAGAGAGACAGAGACACAGAGAGAGAGAAATATATAGAGACAGAGAGAGAGACAGACATAGAGAGGAGAGAGAGAGAAGGGAGGAATGCACAAGGGTCAATCAATCAATGGGTCGATGTTTTTTTTTTTCTTTTTTTTTTTTTACTCTAGTGTCTTCATGGGTTTATTGCACTCTGGGCATTTAGCCGAGCCATTTATCCACCGTGACCTGTAATAAGTTAGTCAATAAGACTTTGTGTTTCGACACGTGTAACACATCAATCAATTAAGCAACCGATCAATGAATCAATTAAAAGTCAGCCGACCAGTTAGCTAATCGGAGACCTTGGCAGCCCTGTGGAAGCGGCAGGCTGACCCGCAAAGTTAATGAGCTCGTTTTCCCCCCCTAAAGGACTGTGGCCAGTACACTCTAATTTCCTTAATGGGAATGTATAAAGGCAGGGAGGGAGAGGAGGCCAGCAGAGGTACAGGTGCTTCTAGAGGCCATCAGAGGTACAGGTGCTTCTAGAGGCCATCAGAGGTACAGGTGCTTCTAGAGGCCAGCAGAGGTATAGGTGCTTCTAGAGGCCATCAGAGGTACAGGTGCTTCTAGAGGCCATCAGAGGTACAGGTGCTTCTAGAGGCCAGCAGAGGTACAGGTGCTTCTAGAGGAGGCCAGCAGAGGTATAGGTGCTTCTAGAGGCGTGGAAGTGGGTCTTTTAAAGCTGCACAACAGCCAATGGTTGTGCGAGATATACGTTGGCAAGGAGATTAAAGGGAAATGCCACCCACTTTAGGAATTATCATATCATATCATATTATGTTCTTCTTGTGTCCCAGGCCAGTTCAGACAGTACTTGTGAACATTGTCCTACATCGGATTTGTCATATCCGGGGCTGCTCCATAGACAAGTGACAACATGGGACACTGACTTCATGGGTATGAGAGCAGAACTTTACCGGTTATGGTTCCACAAAGTCCACGCAAAAGTGAGTGATGCTTTATTCAGAAATGTTCACTGAACTGTCCCAGGAATAACAGGAATAACATGAATAACGTGAATTCTTGACGGGTGACATAAGGATGCCCAGTGTTTAATGCAAGAGCTACTCTCCTTGGGTCCACACAAAAAGAAAGAAAGAAAGAAAGAAAGAAAGAAAGAAAGAAAGAAAGAAAGAAAGAAAGAAAGAAAGAAAGAAAGAAAGAAAGAAAGAAAGAAAGAAAGAAAGATAGTTACCTTGGACAGGAGCATCGGCAGGGCCATGATGAAGTGCTCTGTCAGTTTGTTCTTGTCGTCTATCTGAGTCTTCCTCTCTTTGGCTGTCAGGACCTTGGGTTGACAGACACACATTACAGCACAATCATTAATACCGTCACTCACAGATAACTCAGAATGACTGCTTGGACATGAAAGATGAGTGCTTGTGACAACTTTGGATGATCAAGGGAGGGGCGTTTATGTGAGTTTATTTTTTACCAGGTCCTTAGACTTGTGGCTTGAGAAGAGTTTGTTTTTAAAAAGGTGCAGAAAAGAGCCAAACCACTAACAACATTCTGTTCAGGAGGCCAAGCCATGTGGCTGAGACATGGACCAAAACCTCTGAAATATTAAAATGGTATGTGTATGTGTGTGATACTGTGTGATACTGTGTGTGTGTGTGTGTGTAATATGCTCACATTGTATTAATTCTACAATTCAGCTCTCAGTGTGAGAATTTTCTGAGGACATTTCTTCATCCTTACTTAAAAAAAAAAAAAAAAAAAAAAAAAAAAAAGGGGCCATTCCATGTTTGGGTTAGAATGTGGGCTAGTCTGTGTGCAACCTACCCTCTTGCTGGTGCCTCTGCCAACAGGAGGATGTGCCTCTGCTGCTTGCCGTATGGTGCACACTGTCAACTCTATCAGAGCACTCTCCTGTCTGTCTGATAACACTACAAAGAGAGGGAGGGGGGGGGGGGGTAGTTACAAGTGTGTTTCAATGAACCAGAATGAATTGCATCATATCACTGTATCATATCATATAACTGGATTTCAGATAAGAAATGCTTTTTGTGTTTTTGTGTCACAGCCTAAAACAATTATAATAGAAATGTGTGAGAGACCAGTTGTCTCTGCCTCTATATGTTGCTTTTAGCAGCTTAGACCATAAGGTGCTTTAGCCTTAACTCACATTCAGAGCCACGCCAATGACCAAATTAGGGCTTGTATGCCAGCGCTTTAGTCAATGGGAGGACAGGGATATTTGCGAACGCTTAAACTATATCTTAAATTATGGCTATGGGTCTAATACACCCGTCGCTTATCAATGACTTGCTTGCAGTCAACATGTACGAAACGGATTGTTTTTTTCATCGGTACATTTCCGTTTTATACCGTTTTGAATATGAGTATAGTTCTGGAGATTTCTAGTAATTCCAGAGAAAGACACGATAATAGCCCTTTAGTGGAATACACAAAACACGTTGTAATTTTTCGGCTGATTTATGAATCGTTTTTAAATAAACGCTAGATTATCGATAGTATACAGTATGTGTCCTCACGTACGAATTGAAGCGGGGTCTGAAAAGTCGCTTCTCCGTACTTTGGTCGGCGCGAAACTCACACACACATACACACGCTCCGATGGCGGAGAAAGGAACATCCGATTACCCCAAGATTCGTAACATAAAGGCCTTACCTCACATCTGATGTCATGCAAAAAGATTAATCCAATTCCTGATCGCCATTCCAAATATCGATCGCGTCCATTGATCCAACGTTATAGTCCAAAACACATAATCCACGATGCTCCCAGTGGGGGGACTCAATGCAATAGTATCCAGCTGCATGCCTGAGAAGTAAAACCTGGACCGGACTTATTTTTTTGATGCAGTCCCAGCCAATCCAATCCAATGATGTGATGTGCAATACCATCCGGGAGACGATAGACGGCGGTATTTGCCCTTTGCGAGCTCAGACCCATTCCCAATGATAACGTCAGGCTGGATGGATGAAAAATTAATGGATATCGCTAATAAAAGAAATAACGATTAAAACCTGACTATACTCGTGATTGGCACTCAACGCATGGCGAGTTAACCTGACTATACTCGTGGTTGGCACTGAATGGTTTAAAGGAAGGCAACACCAAAAGAAACAGAGAGAATAATAAGTCACATTGCGTCACACAAAAATGTAATAGTAAAAAAATAATAGCTGTAAATTCTCTGATTGGCTCTCCCGTGTTGTTCCTCCCCCGCCCCTTTTTTGTATTCCCGCAGTGTAAGCAGTTGTGTCAGGAAAAGGGGAAGTGGCCGGTTGCTGAGGAAGTCGTTTGTAACACCGTTGTAATATTAGTATGAGAAGTGGTAGGAATCTTTTCAGAATTTCTTTTTTTGTATTTGTTCGTTATTTGTAAGCAGTTTGTGGATGTGATGTTAAGACAGGTTGTAAGGGTTTGTATGAATACATAGGGCTAGATCCACAAAGAATGGATTGCACGGAGCAAGTTGCACCCTTACTTACAATTCATTATGAATTGAAAATGGGGGACCCTGATGTAAACAAGACAAGTCTTTCTCTGGTCTGCATCCCCTTAACAATTGTGTATTGAGCCATACTGTATTGTACCCATTCTGCATTCTGTTAATAAAAATTTCATTCAATGAATCACCGTGCAGATTGATTGATTGATTGAATGAAAATTGTATTAACAGATTGCAGAATGGGTACAATACAGTACGGCTCAATACACACAATTGTTAAGGGGTTGTTATCGGTCTATCCTACATTACGCGCGCGCAACCGTCTATCTGATGGCCACGGACCGGTTTAATGTTGAATGTTTAATGTTAAAACTATCGATTTATATGGAATTCGTTAAACTTATCCGTTGTCTTACTTATTATTATACTTATTGAATCTCAAACAAGCCTTGTCTTGTTAAATGAGACGGTCTGGTCTACGGAGGAGACTGGGGCTGACGCATCCAGATTGGGGAATCCCCCGCGATCGATTATTGACACTTCCGCTAAATATATTAATCTAGCTACTAACTGGGGAGACTGATCAATTACGGATAAAGGAATATAGTGGGACGATCGATTATGATAGTTAACCTTGTTAGATGAGGCTGCACTGGAAATGGAGCTAATGGACTTCCGAATGGAATGTCTCGTAATTCAAATACCTATAGCGCCGTCATTTCAGGAGCTTCTTCAAGCACTCTTTTTGTTTAAAGTTTAATTGCATTGTTTTTGCATTGTTTTTAATTGCATTACTGTTCACATGTATGTGTGGTGCCGTCAGTCATGAGTAAAGATAAAGCTTGAATGACTTACTGAACTGGTGTTTTTATTTCATGGACTGTGTTTCCCATTTCAGCACCACGCGCTGTCCACCTCACTTTGAGCAAGCCTATATATATGGTACATTGCACCTCACTGCCTATACCCATTATTCACTCTCAACATGGATAAAACATAAAGTATTCATATAATAAAAATAATATGATGAACATTTAATAAATATCATATTCTCAAAATAAACTGACGGGCCAGAAATGATTGCTGGCGGGCCAATTTCGGCCTGCGGGACGCCTATTGCCGACCCCTGTACTATTACATGATTAAACTACTATAAGCGCACTTCTCATGACATACAGAACACCATTCATTCACAAGGAGTTGAACAATAGTTTTTAATGATTATTTTTCCACTATTAAATGTATGTGAGGTCACACCATTTTGACAGGATGTGACGAGAAGAAGAAGTCTTTATTTGTCATGCAGTTTTTTAACACACACACGCATGCGATGGGCAACCCACAGGAACACACACACACACATCCAGTCATCCTTCCCCCCAAGGGCAGCTGGGAGCAGACAAGGGCTGCAGCGTGAGCCGCGCCCCGGGGACCAATCCAAGTGCTCCTGTCAGTCTTCGTCAGGGATGCGACAGCGTTAGCGATCTGTTGTGCATGTTTTTCCATTGGGTTTATCTTATCGGGAGGGGAAACCCTTGCGAGCACGGAGAGAACATGCAAACTCCACACAGAAAGGCCTGGGAGATACCCCACCTGGGTAACTGGCAACACGGCAACCTGGTCCCCAAGCGGGAATCGAACTCAGGACCTTCTAGCTGTGAGGCGACAGTGTTAACCACTACACCACAAGTCGCCTAATCGACTATTTATTCTCTCTGACGCTTGAACACTATGTATTCATACAAACCCTTACAACGTCACATGTCTTTTAACATCTCTTAACACCACATCAACAAACTGCTTACAAATAAAATAATGAATGCACACAACAACAAAAAAGATCTGAAAGTATTCCTGCTGACATAACCACTTCTCATACTAAGCGGGGCATCAGGAGGCGGGACAAACACGGGAGAGCCAATCAGAGAATTACAGCTAGTATTGTTTTTTTTACTATTTTTCTTTTGTATTTTATTTTTTTATAATTTTTTAAACAAACACATAAACAAACATGACAACACACAATAGGATATACAAATACACATATGCTCCAGCTCGTACCCCCCTCTCCCGGACCCCCCATTGGATAATCCAACCATTATAATTTGTTCCTAACCAGACACTACCATTATATGCTGGCTTTTATTCTCTCCACCACTTCTAACCACATTGCCATTTTTTTTTTTTTTTTTTTTTTTTTACTATTGAATTGATGTTACGTCAGCACTTTTTGTGTGTGTGAGAATGTGTGTGTGTGTGTGTGTCTTACCCTCCTCTCCCTGTACGGGCTCCTCTAACAGTAGTTCAGTCATACACTCCCAGTCCTTTAGTAGCTCCTGAGAGCTCTCCCACAGAGAGTCCACCAGGTAGGCTGCATGCTCATGGAGCTGGAACACACAGACAGACACAGACAGACACACACACACACACACACACACACACACACACACACACACACACACACACACACACACAGACACAGATAAAGAGAGACTTGAGTATGCATGTTTGTATGGATGATTATGTGTGTAATGTCACAAGTGTTAAACTTAATCTTTTATTTGCTTATTTTATTGTACATACTCAACGTCACAGTGAATGAGGAGGTGCAATCTGTGGTTTTCGATTCGTTCAAATAAAAGGTTTGTAGGGCTGAGCCCAAACGTTCGAAGGTTCGGACCTTCGTTAGTTACGTTAGCACTCAAATCTTAATTAATGGGTTAGAACCCTTCATCTTTTTTTTGTATCCACTTTTTCTCCTCCTATTTTTCTGTATTTTCCTCCCATCCCAATTTAATCGTTATGCCAATTCCCCCCTCCCCTTCCTGGTCGTTGCGCGCATGTGCCCCCCACTGGGTGTCTTGCTTAAATCATAATACAACGTTTCCGAATGGACGTTTGGATTAAACCAAGTGTATGCAGTGATGCTGAACTTTCCCAGTGGAAAACACGTTACTTAACGTTACTCAGTTATGCTATGCTCATTAAGCTATGCACGTTTAGCTTGCTAACGTTAAGATAGCAGGAGCCATTGGCCAACAAAGATGTTGTTTCAACAAATGAATTCACAAAATGGATTACCATCCAAACGTTATTGAAGCATCCTGTGACCAGTAAGTAGGTACTACTACATTTAATAAAAAACGTATTTAGGAGCAAATTTTTTGCATGATTAAAAACGATGGTTCGAATGTCCATTCGAAAAACCCTGCCGAAGTTCGAATCCCAAAAACAGGCTTCGGGGACAGCGCTAAAGGTTTGAATTGAATCAATGTGCGTGAAGTACTGTGTGGCTTCTTATCTGTGCATTTCTACCCGTGTGCGAGAACAGCAGCACACAAAGTGTATGTTTGTGTGCATTTCTGCCTCAAAAGGTTAAAGGTTAAAACATGCACATTTGCATGTATGATATGCAGAACACAAGGTGTGTGTGTGCGCGCGTGTGAGTGTGTGTGTGCATGCATGCGTGTGAGTGTGAGTGTGTTACCTCACTCTCCAGGAAGAACAGCACCAGCATGCGGATGAGGTTTCCATTAGGACTGCTCCTCCCTCTGCGCTTAGCCAGAGCCTCCTCCGCCAGAGGGTCATGTCTACTGAACAACCTGGGAGGGAGAGAGAGAGAGAGAGACAGACAGAGATAGAGACAAAGATGGATAGAGACAAAGATGGACAGAGAGAGAGAAAGGGAGATAGAGACAAAGATGGACAGAGACAGAGAGAACTATGAATTATTCAGATCACAAAAATCTAAAAGGACAAGCAGACCTTTTCAAAACAAACTTTAGCCGCCGACCAGAACCTCAGTGAAACAGACAGCGGGTCCAGTCTGATCCACTTCTTCTACCTGACAGCAGACAAACTCCAGTACAAACTGAGGTGACATTACCACACAGTCGGGACTCACTTCCTGTGTAGGAACTCTCCCGCGGCGACCGCCACCGGTCGGTGGGCAGAGTAGACCAGGTGGTACACGTTCTCACAGTCCTCATTGGACAAGGCATCCTCGCTGCCCCTGGAACAGCCAATCAAAAAACACCATGGTCATCAAGGCCTATTGGGTTTCAGTAAAGGTTACCAAGACACAATGAAGTGAACATAAGAAGAAGATGTGTGTAGTGTGTAGGTAAAGATAAGTGTAGTGTGTATGTAAACATGTGGTGTATTTAAAAGCAGTCAAAGAGCAGAGATAATGGGGACATTTCACAAGCAGAGCCTTATAGATAAATAAAATACAAAGCAAGTCCCTTCTCTCTCATATAAAACACAATGGTGAGTGAGAAATATATCTCCAGTGATAAAACAGCATGTACGGTGCAGGGAGAGGCATGCATGTGCAGAATGTCACCATAATCAAATAATGACATAAATGTTGATTGTACAGTGGTCTCCCAGTAGAAAAGCATGATCTGAATAAATTTTTTACTTTCAACCTTTTTTTAAATAAATGTATTATTATTATTGTATTTCTTTTGAAAGGGTGTCTCACATGGGTGCATCATTACACCGGTTCCTGACAGGCAGCAAGCGAGCGAACTGGAGACGAAATCACGCGCGACACTGTCCTGATATGACACAGCGCGTGTCCGAGTGTGTCTGTGTGTGTGTTACCTGGAACAGGGGGCAAAGCAGCCTGCGATTCTCGACCAATAAAAAGTGTTTAGGGGCGGGACTCGGCCGCGTAATCGCTCAACTAGAGACACAGCGAGCGAATATTTGAGGGGTGAGCGACATCGCTGCTCAGTTCGCTGTCGCTCACGGCAGGTCAGGATAGTCTGATTGAAACGAATACATTTTAATCATTTTCGCAATCACGCTCGCTCGCGTCGCTGCCTGTCAGGAAGGGGTGTTACCTGGTTCACAGACTCAGTTTGGGCCCATGGGTTAATAAGTTTCCCTACGGTAGACATAAAACAGGTGTGTATAATAATAAACATGCAGGGTGTGGATGGATCAGCGAGCTACTCACTGGAGGATGAGGGTGACCAGTCTGATGGCCTCCACAGCCACGTCATACTCTTTATCCAGCGTCATGGAGACGATGCGGTCCTGTCAACACAAACCATCAGCAGTCAGAAGGGGGGAATCGTCAGCATAACGGGAGGTGATGAGTGATGAGAGACGCAAACCATCAGCAGTCAAAAGGGGGGAATCGTCAGCATAACGGGAGGTGATGAGTGATGAGAGACGCAAACCATCAGCAGTCAAAACATGTGTTCCTCACATTCACTCATTCACACACCGACGGCAGAGGCAACCATGCAAGGTGCCAACCTGCTCATCGGGAGCAGTTAGGGGGTAAGTGTCTTGCTCAAGGACACTTCGACAGGCTGCCCGGGAGGAGCGGGAATCGAACCGGGAACCTCCGGATTACCAGACGACTGCTCTATCTCCCGCCACTGTCGCCCCCATGTATGTATCTTTCAGTAGTCCTAGAGATGTATTCTATTCTGTGCAGTAATACTCTTACAGTAGGTCAGTGTATAACATGTAGTCATCCCTGCATGGTTCTTGAAGTTATCTTAGGGGTGTATTTGGTGTAATGAAAGAACTCTGAAGTTGGCTAAATTACCGTAAGCTCAGCAGGTCAACTATACAAACAATAAGATAAAAAGGGAGCTTCCTGGGTGCTCTAGAGCAGTGGTTCTCAGAGTGAGGCCCGGGGACCCCCAGGGGTCCTTGAGGGGCTTCCAGGGGATCCCCAGAAAAATTAGGAACAGTTTAATTTCACTAATATATTCTTCCCCCGATGTTAATGCAGCGAGAGAGTGTATATAAAATGACTATTCTTCCCTCTCCTCTGTTATCTCTCCACCTAGAGTAGAGAGACAGTTATGGAATTCTGGGTTAAATCATATCCAACAACAAATATCTTCTCAGATGGGGATCCCTAGGACAAGATATTATCATATGGGGGTCCTTGGTCAATTATGTATCATAGACATGAAAAGGTTTGAGAACCATGGCTCTAGAGTAAGGCTTTTAATTAAGTAAATGTAACTGAACAGCTTAACAAACAACGTACATCTTCAAAAGAATCGACTGGGCAAAAAAATAAAAATAACTCGCAGGTCTTTTTCAACCTCGCAGGTCTTTTTCAGCCTCACACAGGTCTTCCTCAAAAGACCTGTGAGGTTGGAGACGTGTCACGTTTCATGCGTGCATTGTCCTGCATGGTGTTGTTAATCCATCACCCAGGTGGTACCTTGAAACGGTTGGTGAACAGCTCCAGCTTGGGGAACAGCTCTCTGTTGGTGTACAGGTTCTGGAGAGCCTTCAGGCACTTCAGACGCACTTCTCCTTGCTTCAAGGACAAACAAAGAGAGAGCGGCACAATGAGAGACGGCTCTCGTTACGACACATCGTTCTCAGCGGATTGTACTGAAGGGGTGAGTCACTAGGTTTGTCCCGTCATGATCTATTTCATTATACAGAGTGAATATTGGCAGCGAGGTAGATTCTTAACCACAGGGTTTCGCCTCTCGGTGACCGGACCAATCACCTCTGACGGTGAAAATGATTGACTGTTTCTGTAGCCAATGAAATTCTGGAAATGACTGATATCTCACTTGAGGGATATTTCCCAGGATATATATTTCTTTTTTTTCTCTCTGCCGAAAGGTCCAGACTCGTTTGACATCTGCTGCGTGTGTGCCAATGGCCATTTTGGATAAACATACCTATACATACCATTCGATTTTTTTTTTTTTTTTTTAAACACTCATCTGTCTGTGGTATTGTTATCAACTTTGGACCTGTACTAGATAAGACTTCGGGCTATGGTCCCATTGTGTTTTCCAGCTCATACCTCTCAGCTGGAACCTGTAAGAGGCATCTCTTCGCAAAATAACGTCTATTTCAGTGTGTTCAAACCTCTGTAACTCTATTACAGTAGCACTGTATTTCTTAGCACTGTGATTATTCCTGTTGTGGAAGAGAATTCTGAATGTTTCCTTTCAAAAGAGGGCAGACTCATGCATGCGCCATAAATGGTTCAAGAATAGCTTTCAAATTCCTTTGGGTATGTAATCGATAGGAGTTTTGTGCTAAATTTGCAGGACTGTTAAGAGGTTAATACGCCCGTTCTGCCCACCCTGTCGTGTAGCGTCCAGCCCACGTATTTCAGGTAGCTGTCGTTGAGGAAGGCGTCGCTGTACATCTTCATCCAGACTCCGATCTCCTCTATACAGATCGCCCTGATCTCCGCAATGGCATCCCTGAGGAGATGAGACAGAACGGGTCAGCAGTGCCAGACGGAGCTCTGAGGGGAGCGACAGGAGAAACGGACACTTGGCATTTGAGAAAAGGTTACACTGATTAAGGGAGTCACTCCCGAGCGGTGTTCACTTTGTCATCAGGGAGACGTTGAGACAGGATCTCACTTCCTACTGCACTGTGAGAAATATAAGGACTTGAAAGACATTTTCTTTTAAATAATTAATTAAATCTATCCTGAGTTTATCCATCTCCCTGATCCTCAGAAATGGTTGTATCTATGTGTGGAGAAAAGTCAGTGTGCAGTATTAGCTGCAAAATATGTTGATTGTTGTCATACAATAAGAGAACAAGCTCTGTAATACATGTTTCTGGGTGGCTACATCTGTAAAAGTATTACCCCGATTGAATGATTATTTTTGTAATTAGTAATGTTATGATGTTTTTGATTACGTGCATATGTTATTATTCGTATGTTAAACTTGCTTTGGCAATAAGTACTTTGGTATTTCATGTAAAAAAAAGCCTATTTTAATTTAATTAAAATTGAATTTAATGTAATTGAGAAATGTGTTTTCTAAGAAGTGAACAAGTTGTTAGCACAACCAGGAGATAATTTTTGGGTTAAGATTTTTTCTTTTGGGTTAATTTTTTTTGTTGATAAATCATAGGATTATACAGAAGATAGTATAATCCTATGGTTTATCACCATAACATTCAAATTTTTCAACAACATAGAGAGAGAGAGAGTGAGAGTGAGAGAGAGAGTGAGAGTGAGTGAGTGAGTGAGTGAGAGAGTGAGAGTGAGTGAGTGAGTGAGTGAGTGAGTGAGTGAGTGAGAGTGAGTGAGAGTGAGTGAGTGAGTGAGTGAGTGAGTGAGTGAGTGAGTGAGTGAGAGTGAGTGAGTGAGTGAGTGAGTGAGTGAGTGAGTGAGTGAGAGTGAGTGAGTGAGTGAGTGAGTGAGTGAGTGAGAGTGAGAGTGAGTGAGTGAGTGAGTGAGTGAGTGAGTGAGTGAGTGAGTGAGAGAGTGAGTGAGTGAGTGAGTGAGTGAGTGAGTGAGTGAGTGAGAGTGAGTGAGTGAGTGAGTGAGTGAGTGAGTGAGAGAGAGAGAGAGAGAGAGAGAGCAGTACCTGTAGCGGTGGACAAAGATTCCTTTAAAGATGGAGTTCATCATATTCTCAATCTCGTCCTGGTTTTCTTGAAGCTGCACAGAGAAACCACAGAATCTCAAACAAACTATTTCAGACTCAGAAGTACAGAAGACATTTTTGTAACGCATATATTTATATAAAAGATTTATAATATAAATAAATGTGTATTCATTAATCAAAATAGTTGTTTTGAGCAAACATTTAAGCTTTATCCTTGAAATCACCAACAGATCCAGTGGATTCATCCTAAATTACATTTATTTAACTGAAACATGATGGATTGACGTCCATCCCGGTCGACCAATAGCCTACCTCCTTCCTCTTCTGTAATAGCAGCTCCAGCTTCTCATTGGCTCGTTTCCCGGCCATCTTGTTCCTCTCGGCCTCGTACTGCCTCTGGGTGTTGTCCTGGTGGATGCTCAGGTTCAACGCCACATTCACCAGCGCCGTCATCAGCTTCATCGCTATGGAGACAGACAGACACACACACACACACACATATACTCAGATAAGTCGCTTTGGATAGCAACATCAGCTAAATGACTGTAATGGGCTACTCACTCACTGAATAACAAACACAATAGCGCAAACAGATCAAAGCCCATATACACACACTCTGGCCACATCTGAAGTCCCTCAGTACCTACACAACCAGACAGAAGCTACTAACCCTACTACCCTCAGTACCTACACAACCAGACAGAAGCTACTAACCCTACTACCCTCAGTACCTACACAACCAGACAGAAGCTACTAACCCTACTACCCTCAGTACCTACACAACCAGACAGAAGCTACTAACCCTACTACCCTCAGTACCTACACAACCAGACAGAAGATACTAACCCTACTACCCTCAGTACCTACACAACCAGACAGAAGATACTAACCCTACTACCCTCAGTACCTACACAACCAGACAGAGGCTACTAACCCTACTACCCTCAGTACCTACACAACCAGACAGAAGATACTAACCCTACTACCCTCAGTACCTACACAACCAGACAGAGGCTACTAACCCTACTACCCTCAGTACCTACACAACCAGACAGAAGATACTAACCCTACTACCCTCAGTACCTACACAACCAGACAGAAGCTATTAACCCGACTACCCTCAGTACCTACACAACCAGACAGAAGATACTAACCCTACTACCCTCAGTACCTACACAACCAGACAGAGGCTACTAACCCTACTACCCTCAGTACCTACACAACCAGACAGAAGATACTAGCCCTACTACCCTCAGTACCTACACAACCAGACAGAAGCTATTAACCCTACTACCCTCAGTACCTACACAACCAGACAGAAGCTACTAACCCTACTACACTCAGTACCTACACAACCAGACAGAGGCTACTAACCCTACTACCCTCAGTACCTACACAACCAGACAGAAGCTACTAACCCTACTACCCTCAGTACCTACACAACCAGACAGAAGCTACTAACCCTACTACCCTCAGTAACTACACAACCAGACAGAAGCTACTAACCCTACTACACTCAGTACCTACACAACCAGACAGAAGCTACTAACCCTACTACCCTCAGTACCTACACAACCAGACAGAAGCTACTAACCCTACTACCCTCAGTACACAACCAGACAGAAGCTACTAACCCTACTACCAACACACATACTGTTTATCCCGCCCCTTGTCATGTAAAAAAAAAACTAATAATTACATATTATTAGTGTCAACAGGAGCAATATGCAGCATCTAACTTGGTTGGGTGTTACATCATTTGTGATGAACAGATAAAAGTAAATAGTTAAGTCTTCAAAGGCACATTGTCTGCATGTTGGATTTAAACAAGTATAAATCCACTTCCTGAAAGTAACCATACTCAATGAAAACCCTGAAGATGGCAAGGACATCCGGCGATTTTAAGATTACTGAAGTATACAAAACATTTAAATAATTAAAAGCCTACTCGACCATAAGAAACGTACGACTACTGAACTAATGGAAAGGACCATACTCAGAAAACATACTGAAACAACATACTGAGACAACATACTCCGACAACATACTGAGACAACATACTGAGACAACATACTGAGACAACATACTGACAACATACTGAGACAACATACTCAGACAACATACTGAGACAACATACTGAGACAACATACTGAGACAACATACTGAGACAACATACTGAGACAACATACTCAGACAACATACTGAGACAACATACTGAGACAACATACTCAGACAACATACTGAGACAACATACTCAGACAACATACTGAGACAACATACTGAGACAACATACTCAGACAACATACTGAGACAACATACTCAGACAACATACTCAGACAACATACTGAGACAACATATTCAGACAACAGCATTTCACTTTACGCTCTTTGCTTGAGGGTTGCAACGGTTCCATGTTTACCTGCCAGTGTGGAGGTGTGTCTGAACGCTCGGACCTGCGAGTCGGACAGCCCCGTGAGGAGGGAGATGACGGTGTCCATCATGTACTCGTCGTAGATGATGCTGTACTGGCACTGCCGGATCAGCACACAGATGAACTCACAGAAGTTGTAGCGGAACTTCTTCCACAGCGGCCCTGGCATGGTCAGAGGATAGTCCCCGCTGTCCTGTGGACAAGAAGAAGTGACATGGTCAGAGGATAGTCCCTGCTGTGGACAAGAAGAAGTGACATGGTCAGAGGACAGTCTCCGCTGTCCTGTGGACAAGAAGAAGTGACATGGTCAGAGGACAGTATCTGCTGTGGACAAGAAGAAGTGACATGGTCAGAGGACAGTATCTGCTGTGGACAAGAAGAAGTGACATGGTCAGAGGACAGTCCCTGCTGTGGACAAGAAGAAGTGACATGGTCAGAGGACAGTATCTGCTGTGGACAAGAAGAAGTGACATGGTCAGAGGACAGTCCCTGCTGTGGACAAGAAGAAGTGACATGGTCAGAGGACAGTCCCTGCTGTGGACAAGAAGAAGTGACATGGTCAGAGGACAGTCCCTGCTGTGGACAAGAAGAAGTGACATGGTCAGAGGACAGTCCCTGCTGTGGACAAGAAGAAGTGACATGGTCAGAGGACAGTCCCTGCTGTGGACAAGAAGAAGTGACATGGTCAGAGGACAGTCCCTGCTGTGGACAAGAAGAAGTGACATGGTCAGAGGACAGTCCCTGCTGTGGACAAGAAGAAGTGACATGGTCAGAGGACAGTCCCTGCTGTCCTGTGGACAACTGAAATAATTTCATAATTCATCCGTTTAGTCAGGCCTTCTTCGGTTCTTCAGTATCTTTTTCAGAGGCACACAGGGAGTGTAAATAAAAAGCAAGATGGCTCAAATATATATCACAATATTTATAGATTATTATAGAATATAGATCTTATTTTTGTCGTTTTTTCCAGTACAAAATTACATCTTTATTCCTTTTTTTCCGGTATAAGATTCTCAAACACTTCCCCAAGCAACAATTGTGATTGGAGGATCAAGAAAAGAGAGCAGGGTTTGAGACAGGTCAGGTGTGAAATTCGCTCAAAACGGACTGTTCTCAAAATTCAATAAAATACTGCTGCAATTTATATTTGGATTAAAAACACGTAGACTCAAGCACACAATAAAATATCACTGGCAACAGTATTGTAAAAAAGAAGTAAAGCTCCCGGCTGCATTCATGCCCATCCCCACTTGGAATCTAAAGCGGAACATTTGCTGCTTTTAATCTTCTCCAGGCAGCATGGAGTTAGTATTTGAGAGAATCTAGAGTCGTCCTGCACAACCCCTTAGTATTCATCTCTTCATTCATAAATTCCCACCATGCAATTACATGGAAGAGCGCTCAACCATTCATCCGACCCCATCTGTTCACCCATTCCTACTGCAAAGTGTCTGACGAGCATCAAAGTCACATCAAGATGATTAAAGGTTCCATAGTGTAGTCCTTTTCAACAAGTTAATATGGGTCTTTGATGTTTCCACTGATGAAACCACTCAGATTATGCATTCTAGCAGCATCTGTACCCCTCTGTCTCAGTCCTGTTCTCAACGGGCTGTCTGTAATGAGCGAGCCACCTTGATCATACAAATGCGATAATTATTGTACAACTAGCAATGGTGTATATGAGCCTGTACCGTCGAACGAAATTCAGATAAAACTGTCAAACTAGGCGTTGTAGATCACACATATGACTCATGATCTTACCATTAAAGATCTTTGTCAGAAACATATTTTAGTTAGAAAGGAGAAAGTCTACGTCAACATCTTCTTGTACACATGCCTTTTTCCAAGATCTCTACACACACACACAACACTGGGGGCCCTTTAAGATGGATCCAGTACCTCATCAAACTCCTCCGTCATCTTGCGGATGATCTCTGCATTCTGCATGTTCCTGAACATCTCGATCCTCACCGTGCCTGGTCAGAGGAGAGCAGCAATGAGAGGTCAGAGAGGACATACAAAAACACAGGAGACTAAATGTGGCAATACAAGCTTGATAGTCAACGTTAAAGATCAAAGTAAGCCAGTGTAAAGTAAAGTAAAGATATTGAGCATACATTTATAAAATGTGCAACCCGATTTTCACCTAGTGTCATATGAGACGTATTTGGCGTATGGCTGGATGTACCGAACCGTGACGTCCGTACCGTGAAGTCGCGGGACGAATACACGTACTGTTACACCCCTAACACATATAATTAATATTTTATATTTGCTATTTTTAATAGTTTTGATTGTTTACACTGTTCTTATCGTCTGTACTACGGTGTGATGTTGCTGTTAGGATGCCAAGAAAACAATTTAATTCCTCAGGGATGTGACAAATAAACTTGACTTTTAATCTTGTATATTTTATTTGTTGTTCATACATTTAAATATCTCCCTTTTGAAGTTTGTGAGGCGCCACTGCATTGCAACTCTGTATGAAACCTGCTAATATATATTATAAGCAAGGCCAGGTTTCTTTTTTTTTATCTACTTTTTTCTCCCATTTTTCAATTTTTCTCCCATCCCGATTTCGTATTGTCCAATTCTACCCTACCCTGTCTCGAACGCTGTTAGGCCATGCCTCCCACAGGTCGGCTGCAATGTGGATCAAGCCTTGCATCACGTGTCCCCTCCGGTACATGAGGAGGCAGCTGTCGCATCTTTTCACCTGTACAGCGCGATCTCTCAGCGGCGAGGGTCTGCGTGGGAGGGACACGCCGCCCTCGTTGCTTCCTGATTCTACTGCGCAGGCGCACCAACCGACCTGTAGGAGTCGCTGTCCACAACATCCGATCCCCACCCGCCAGCTTCCCACCCCCTAATACTGCCAATTGTATTAGTATAAACGACCAGCCAAGCTGGTAGCAATGCCGAGAGCTGGGCTAAGTGGCCCACTGCGCCACTTAGCCACCAACAAGGCCAGGTTGAATGACTGACTTGTGTTCTTGTGTTATATGTATAAACAAGGCCGGGTTGAATGACTGACTTGGTGTTTAGAAACTCACCCTTGCACCCCGCGCACTGGATGAAGAAGTTGATGAGGTCGAGCAGCGCAATGTCTCTGTCCTGTTTGTAGGACTCGATCCAGTCGTCCACGACAGACTAGGGACAGGGAGACGCACATATACACCGAAATGTCAAACAAGTACAGTGACATTCAGAGAGACTGGCCTCCATTACTCTTAGATACACACAACATGAGTGGCACTCAACACAGCAACTTCCTGTGTTGTGATTGAGTGTGCTTGTGAACTCATAATGCAGAAGTCAAAAAGGTGAAATTAAATTATAGTACAGTAGGAAAAGTTAAAATAAGCAGTGTAAACAATATAATTAACTCTGAATATAAGCATATGAGCAAGTAGGCAGTGTGATCATGAGGGTCTGTATGCCTTATCAGTTATATTATACGTTACCATAAATATGGTCAATAACACTTAAGCTGAAGTTACACGAGGGGAAAACACAACGTTGCATTTTCACTTGTGAAAAAACACAGTCAGGTTAGACAACGCGTTGTCTCCTGAGCTCTCTCGTTGTCAGAAGCCTAGGCATGGTCAGACGGCAACGGATCTCATCACTGAATTCAACACTGAGCATGCGAGGGCATGTACTCGTCGCGAGCACAGAGCGTGCGTGTGTGCATGTGTGAGCGGCTCGAGTCGCGAGTGTGTGTGTAAAAGCACAGTGCAGCTCCGCTCCTCTTGCAGACAGAGAGACGAGAGATAGGAGAGAACGGCAACCAAGATTAGTTTGCCACGTTTAAATTCCTCAGAAAAAAAAATCGATAATTTCTCAAGTACAGATAGCAGAACGGTTAAGTTAAAATAGTATTTTTTTCTCAGTGACGTGGACGTTGGTGCAGGGGTGTAAAGTACTTGAGTAATTGTACTTTGTTACAATACTTAAGTACTGTTTTTGGGGATTTGTACTTTACTCGAGTATTATTAGGTTTGTATACTTGTACTTTAACTAGTGATGCACGATATATCGGCCGCCGATATAATATCGGCCGATATGGCCGTTTTTTTACACATCGGTATCGGTCCGATATCAAGATAGGGCCGATATTAATTATTATTATTTTTTTTTTAAACATGTTTTGGCCTTAAATAGTTTCAAAATATCAGTCATTTCTGAAAATAAGTTACAAAAGTAAAGAAATTATGCGTTTGGGAAAATAGCTCTTTATTTGATTATCATAAAAAAGTGTTTTCTATACAGAGATATCGACATCGGTAAATATCGGTATCGGCCAGAACAGCAATATTAATATCGGTTATCGGTATCGGCCACAATTTTCACATCGGTGCATCACTAACTTTAACTCAATTACATTTCAGAGAAAAAAAAAAAACTCCCTACATTTAAAATGCAGACCTACAAAGTACAAATCTCGCAGGTCCAACCATTTTAATTTTATATTTGTTTCTCTGGCCGAACTAACGTTAACGTTATAATGCTGCCACAGCCGCACTCTAATTTAAAATCAGCCAATCAAATCCCCATCAATGGATATAGTGGATAAGTATAATTTCTGGGTACTTTTTACACCCCTGTGTTGGTGTCCAGGCACGCGCCCACGCTCGACTACAGAAACGACAATGGCTCGTGCGAGGTTACATGACACTGTTCCAAGGGACTTTGGACAACGAAAACACCTTTTGAGCGTTGCTGCTGGGGAAACGAAAATGCCAAATAAAACGCTGTTGCCATTCGACTTGGACGTGCAAACGAAATAATTCGAAAATGCAACGTTGATGTTTTCCCCCTCATGTAATCTTAGCCTTAGAATCTAAATATATACTATGAGTAAGTATACAGTATACACAGGTGCAGTATACATAAGGTACCCTAGCTGGCGTGATAATAAATATCACGGATTGCAGGTACATCCTCAGTCTGAGTCGCGGACCAGTAAGACAGGAAGCGGTCCTCTACCTGCATGGCACTCTTGCCCAGTTTGACCACCTCGAACAGCGTGACGGGCTCTCCCCCTTCGCCGTTTTGCTGGACCACGCCATTGGCTTTGCCTCTCCCCCTGGCCACTCCCACACCCTTTTCTGATGGAGACTTCCGAGGCTTCTTATTGGCCGTCTGTAAGAGGGAGGAGTAAGAGAGAAATCAACAAACACAAGGACAAACCAGGAACCAAAACATTCAAGCGCCCATAGACCACTGCACATCCGCGTTACATTGAGCTCATGGGAGAGAGAGCGGGGGGAGAAAATGAATGAATGTGGATGAGAGCCTTGGCGTAAGTGGTTGTAGCTACGGCTGTGACGGTGCTGGAGACACGATCCAATAGACTTTTATACACCCGAGTCTCCTGAACACGGAGAGACAAATCCCAAGTTGATCAGAACTTTCTCGGCTGAGCTATAGTCACTTTTTCAGCACCTATTCCCCATGCGCATGCCAAAGGAGTCTGAAGGCTGGGGAGCCACGTGGGAAGCCAATGTTCCATCCGAGGGGGGAAGCTTGTGGTGGGAATGTGTTTAATTATGTGACATAATGTTCCATGTAGTGTTATTATTACTTCAATATAAAGTGGACTAAGATGTATCGATGTATATCTAGGCAAAAAAGGTCATAGATGACAGAAATCAACATCAGTCTACCTGGCCAGATATCGGCCAGACAAGAGTTGGCGTTCAGTTCATGTTTACACCCCTGGTCTCACTACTGAAACGGTCAAGGAAAGAGGGACAATAGTGAGGTTTATGAAGTACTTAGAAAGAATATAGTGTGTATAATGTGTGCGCTGCCCGCACTCAGTGTTGGAGCCGCTTCGAAGAATAAGTGGTGTGTATGTGTATAATAATACTTTTTTTTTTTTTTATTTGAATGTGGGCCCTAATATGCAAAAATGAACTAAATTGGTTTTATTTCTATAAAAGAAAATAACACTGGTATTACAGACTACTACGGCAAAACATCTCTCTCTCTCTCTCTCTCTCTCTCTCTCTCTCTCTCTCTCACCGTTGGTTGTTTTCCTGGCCTCCCTCTCCTCCCTCTCTCTCTCTCCCCTATCTCCCTTCTCTCTCTCTATCTCACCGTGGGTTGATTTCCTGGCCTCCCTCTCCTCCCTCTCTCTCTCTCCCCTATCTCCCTTCTCTCTCTCTATCTCACCGTGGGTTGATTTCCTGGCCTCCCTCTCCCGTCTCTCTCTCTCTATTTCACCATGGGGTGTTTTCCTGGCCTCCCTCTCTCTCTCCCGTCTCTCTGTCTCTCTCTCTCACCGTGGGTTGTTTTCCTGGCCTCCCTCTCTTCTTCTTGCCTTTAGCCTCTGGGTCTTCTATCTCACTCATGCTCATACTGAGGCTCACTGCGTCGGTCGCTCCAGACTCGTTGGACGAATCCCTGAGAGGAACACAAACCACACGTTTAAAAACACTTAAACTTAAATCATCTGATCGTCCCCAGTAGTGGTTTCATTCAGTCATCACACACAATACAATATACACAAGCATTCCAGATTCTGGCAGTGACTGAAAAGGTACAGGCTGAAGCATAACGCTTATATATATATATATGCCTGTCCTATATTGTCCAAAACAAAAGTAAAAAAGAACAAAATGAAGATTATTCACATTTGTAACCCTCAAAAATATTGTTATTTTTTTTCTTTCCCCGGGGGGCAAATTTAAACATTCAAAAATGTTTTAATAACATTCAATTCACATTCAAACATAAGGAGAGAAAACTAGGGCTTTCTACTGCTAATATTATTTTGTATCCACTTTTTCTCCTTATTTTTCAATTTTTCTCCCATCCCAATTTTGTGATTGATCTACTGCTAATATTAAAATCATTATGCACCAGTCAAAATGATGGTATTCCTGTGCACCAAGCAGCCAGAAGGCCCCGCCCTGTGCTGACTGACCACACAGGGCTTCTCACCGGCAGCAGCACAGGTAGAGGAAACACACAGTCATACTCACTGTAGGACAGGCAGCTCCGAGGTGATCATGTTGAACGGTATGGCTGGAGTGGTGTGTGTGTGGTGTGTGACCTCAGGGGTGAGGGTGTGTGTACGTGGCCTGCAGACAGGGACAGCAGCTGTGAGGGGGTCAGGTCTCTAGGGGCAGGTAGGAGAGGATCCAAAACCCACTGAATCGACTCGGGCACTCAGAGCACTTCAGCCCCTGAGAGAGAGAGAGGGAGAGACAAACAAAAAAAATAATGCTTGGTAAATACACATTTCAAGAACGGTTATTAACAATTAATAATTAAATTGGAGCGACAGTGGCGCTCGGGAGGCGGAGCAGTCGTCTGGTAATCTGGAGGTTCCCGGTTTGATCCCCGCTCCTCCCCGGGCAGCGTATCGATGTGTCCTTGAGCGAGACACTTAACCCCTAATTGTTCCCGATGAGCAGGTTGGCACCTTGCATGGTTGCCTCTGCCGTTGGTGTGTGAATGTGTGAGTGAACGGGTAAAATGTGAGGAACAAATTGTTTGGATAAAAGCGCTATATAAATGCAGCCATTTACCATTTAAATTACAGACATGTATGATGTGATGAAACTATTGTTGTTGTGTTGTCTAAGGTGAACGCTCACAAAGACACCTTCCTCAGGTGTTCTAGGCAGGTGTGTCATTAGGGCTGTACGGATGAAGAGAGCACGTCTAGTAGCCACACAGGTGTGTCATCATTAGGGCTGTACGGATGAACAGAGCACGTCTAGTAGCCACACAGGTGTGTCATTAGGGCTGTACGGATGAAGAGAGCACGTCTAGTAGCCACACAGGTGTGTCATTAGGGCTGTACGGATGAACAGAGTACGTCTAGTAGCCACACAGGTGTGTCATTAGGGCTGTACGGATGAAGAGAGCACATCTAGTAGCCACACAGGTGTGTTTTGGGGGTGTCACCCTACGTACCCCGACCCTCAGACCACAGCACGTCAGTCAAGGCCGCTGAGCGACGGGTACAGTGTTCCACTCTTGAGTGAGGAGGAGGGGAGAGGAGGGCTAGAGGGAGACACCAACTGGCCACTTTGAGAACTACAACAGCAAAAATATTGTGAGGCACATGCTTGCAGGAAGTGTGTCAAATTGTTTCAGACTCCCCTGAATACAGACAGATGTATACCGTAAAATACACGCATACATAAAAACCGAGGAACATTACGTTTATTTAACATTTAAGAAATACTGTTTATTAAAAACTTCTAAGTACATTTGTGACTAATTTAAACGTCTGAGAAAGTAGGGAGAGATTCCGATTCAGAAGCAGTGGTGTAACTAGTAAAGCAAAGTCTTGCTCCGCGGTGAAAAAAAACGAAATGAGTTAAAAGCCTGAAAAGGTAAATGTGCTTTTCAGTCACCAGGGGCAACCCAGAGTGCTTTGCAGCCATAGCTGACCCAGAGTGTCAACGCCCATTAGGGTGACCGACAGCTGAGATAATTACAACATCAGTTGACTACCTGTCTATATGCAAATAGGGGCAAAGGTCTGAGGAGGCGCAGTACCTCACTTGGGCCACCGGGGGCAGTATGATCCACAAAGTCCTCTGCCCCAAGTCAATCTACAAACTCTTTTAAAATGGGATTTGGGAGGAAAGTGGGCATGTAAAAAAATTACCCGACATCTCAACAACTCACAGGTGAGTCCCAGTCATGTTTCACCTCATTACACAGAGTGTTAGGGGTGCATTCTGACCGGAGAGTGTGCAAGTGTGTACGTGTGTGTTTGAAAGCAGGCCTGGGCAACAGTAGGGGGCAGGCTAAGAGAGTGTGTATTTAAATACTCTCTCCCACACAGCGTCTGTATGGAGGAACAGCACCAGCAGGAGTTCTCTGTTCTACCACTCGGTCTATACAAGACCGTCTCCTCCGTCTGGCTCAGTAGTGGCCGGGCAGCCGGGCAGGCAGGATCAAAGCAGGAGCAGAGAGAGAGAGAGAGACACACACACTTCAAAGCCTTTCACTTTTATTTGACAGGTTAGAAATATAAATGATCAATATAGTATCCCAGTGTAGTCGTGTTTAGTTTTTTTTTAAGATAAGAAGGAAAGATTTTTATATATTTCTTTGGGACTTGCCGTCCACTGACTGAGTAATACGGAGAGCGATAGGAGTAAGTGGCAGGGATTAGGCTGGCACCGCGCCATGCGTGGCTGTTTGAGAGGGTTAGGGTCAGGCTTGTGTCTCCGCTATCTCCTTTCACTGCTGCATTTCACACAACGACTCTCGTGGTCTTCAGGAAAACAGCTGCTGACTTCGAGACTTGGATAGTTCACATTTCTGCGCCGGTTGTGGAGAAGGATACAACCTATTCCTGCCGCCGTCCTTAAAGACCAATTTAGACAAGTTGCAAACCTAGTGAAATTTAGGACTCTTTTGACTCTTGCTGATCATCAGCTGTTTTCATCCTTCGAGTGCTGTAGACTGGAACAATGCTGGCGTTACCTGGGCAACGCTATTATAAACATTAAACAGTCTATAAATCAACACTTATTCCCACTATACTGCAGTCAGACCTAGTGTGTGTGTGTGTATGTGTGTGTGTGTGTGGAGGGGGGGGGGGGGGGGGGTAACAAGGCGACACATAAAAGGCCTGAAATAATGGGACTGCGGACACACAGGACGCTAAAGCCACACCATTAATTCATATTCATTCAAACCTTTATTTATTCATTCTCAAAAGGACAATAATTGAGGTCACCCTCATTTTCAATGTCAAGAGTCAAGACTACTTTACAGACATTTCAATGCATAAATTTTTACAATATAATAATAATAATAATAATAATAATAAATACCATTACCATGAAGAGCAGGAGCCCGACTGTTCACACCATGAAGAGCTGTGTCTAAATGGTAAATGGTGCATTTATATAGTTATTTTATCCAAAGCGCTTTACAATTTGTTCCTAACATTCACCCATTCACTCACATATTCACACACCGACGACGGAGACAACCATGCAAGGTGCCAACCTGCTCATCGGGAGCAGTTAGGGGTTAAGTGTCTTGCTCAAGGACACGCTGCCCGGGAGGAGCGGGAATTTAACCGGGAACCTCCGGATTAACAGGGGGGGGGTTAGTGTAGTGTAGTGTTTCTTAGACTATGGGTCGGGACCCCAAAACAGGTTGGGAATGTGTTCCTTTAAGATGAAAGAATTATGAATAAAATTCATTCATTTAATCTTTATTTATACTCGATAATACACTGAGTAATTAAACTCATTTACAGTGCCGTCGAGATGTTACGTAATACATACACAAGTGGCACAGTGTGTTCATAAATATAAAGACATCAGACAATCAGAATAATTAAGAGCACATTTTAAAATACATTAAAAAAAATCTTTAAAAGAATAAAATAGCTAAAAATTAAAACAGAGGTAATAATTTAAAAACAATTACATATTGTGGTGACCTGATTGGTCATTAAGGTTCTAAACCAACCCATAGACACTAGAGAGACACTCATTCCTTTCTAAAACACTTGAACGTGCTGTATCCAACCAACTTACTGCTTATCTCTTACAGAATGACCTCCTAGACCCTAATCAGTCAGGCTTCAGAACTGGTCACTCCACAGAGACAGCCCTCATTGCGGTCACAGAGGCACTTCACTTAGCAAAAGCGAAAGGCCTCTCCTCTGTCCTGATTCTCCTAGATCTATCTGCAGCCTTCGACACAGTCAACCACCAGATCCTCCTCGCGGCCCTCGCAGGAATGGGAGTGGCTGGCTCTGCGCTGACATGGTTGTCATCATACCTCAATGACCGCTCCTACCAAGTGTCATGGAGAGGGACCCTGTCGGCCACCCGCCCCCTGCGGACAGGTGTCCCCCAGGGCTCGTTTTAGGACCCCTTCTCTTCTCCCTCTACACTAAATCACTGGGTAACATTATCACGTCTCATGGCTTCTCCTACCACTGTTATGCCGACGATACTCAACTCTTCCTCTCCTTCCCTCCCTCAGATATCCACGTCTCTGAGCGGATCTCGGGCTGTCTGTCCGACATCTCCGCCTGGATGACGACCAACCACCTCAAACTGAACCTAAGCAAAACAGAATTGCTCCACCTGCCGGCCAAATCCTCCCCCCTGACCGACCACATCACAGTCGAGAATGCAGCTGTGACCGCGTCCCCGACCGCCAAGAACCTTGGTGTTGTCCTCGACGACCAGTTGAACTTCTCTGCTCACATCGCAGCGACAACCAGAACCTGCCGATTCCTCCTGAGCAACGTCAGAAGGATCCGCCCCTTCCTGACAAAAGAATCCACCCAACTCCTCGTCCAATCAACAGTCATCTCCCGCCTCGACTACTGCAACGCACTGCTCGCTGGCCTCCCGGCCTCTGCCACTAAGCCTCTTCAACCCTGATCTCAAACCTACCGAAGTCGGCCCATGTCACCCCACTTCTTAGGGACCTGCACTGGCTCCCCATTGCTGCACGAATCCGCTTCAAGGCCCTCGACCTAGCATACCGTGCGGCAAAGGGAACTGCTCCCGCCTACCTCCGGTCAATGGTCTCTAACTACACACCCTCAAGACCCCTACGCTCTGCTTCTTCTGGCCGCTTCAGACCTACTCCTATCCAAGCTCCGGGAGGGTCATCAAAGAGAAGTCGCCTATTCTCAGTCCTTGCCCCACAATGGTGGAATGAACTACCCACCCCAGTTAGGACAGCCGAAACACGTCCAATCTTTCGCCGTCGACTAAAGACGCACTTCTTCAACCATTATCTGAATTAAAAAAAAAAAAAAAAAAAAAAAAAAAAATTATCTAACCCTAACTAACCATACTGTCATGCACTTGTCCTAATAAACTAACCTACACTGTAGCACTCAACACTTTGACGGACATTGTTACTCAGCTGATAGAGTTGTGCCCTTCCTGATGGCTTGTCGTACAGAACTTGTAAGTCGCTTTGGATAAAAGCGTCAGCTAAATGACTAAATGTAAATGTAAATGTAGAGTGTCTAGTTTCAGTGTTTCCTGCAGGGTATTCCATGATGTAGGGGCAAAAAAGCCAAAAGCAGATCTACCAAGTTCAGTACAAACTCTAGGCACTCTAAGTGTAAGCCAAAAACTGGATTGTGTACGACAGGGTCCAGTGGTCCATTCCAATAAAGAACTAATATAATTTGGACAATCTCTAATTATGGCTTTATAAATAAAAAGATTGCAATGCAACTTACGTCTCTCTGCCAGAGAGGCCCACCCGACCTTATTATATAGGATACAATGGTGAGTACCATAACTATCACCGGTGATAAATCTAATGGCTGAATGGTAAACAGAGTCTAAGGGCTTAAGAGTGGAAGCCGCTGCATGTCTATAAATCACATCTCCGTAATCCAAAACAGATAGGAACACTGTCTTTCTGCTAATCATAGGGAAGCTGGCTCTATTTCTATACAAAAAGCCAATCTTTTTCCGTAATTTACTGGCGATGATGTAAGTCCTTCATCAATCCAAATACCAAGGTATTTGTATTCTGAAACTCTCTCGATATCAGAACCGTTCAGAGTCGATATATGCAAGTCACTATAAACAATATTTTTGGCTTTGGAAAATAACATGAATTTAGTTTTACTGGCATTAACACTTTGAGTGCCAGCCACGAGAAATCTTGTTAGTTCATGCCATGCGTTGAGTGCCAACCGACGAGAAATCTTGTTTTTAATTGTTATTTTTTTTATTATCGATTTCCATTCATTTTTCAACAATCTAGCCTCACGTTACCACTGGGGATCTGTCTGAGCTCGAACAGGGAAAATACCACCCCCTATCGTCTCTCCGGATGGTATTGCACCCCATTGGATTGGACTGAATGAAATGGATGGGAAAAAAAGAGTCTGGAATACACATTTTACTTGTCAGGCATGTAATCCGAGCCTATTGCAGTCATCGCCCACCATCAGAACAGCGTGGAATATGTCTTTCGACCACCCAGCGTTGGATCAATAAATGCGATCGATATTTGGAATGGCGATCAGGAATTGGAATAATCTTTTTGGAGAACATCTGATCTGAGGTAAGGAATCTATTTTACCAGTATTGGGATAATCAGAGCTGTTTTCACCTATATATCAACGTGTCCCATATGTGTGTGTGTGGCTGTGAGTGTGTGTAGCTGCTGATCAGGAAATAAGATAATAGATTTTTCAGCCCGCTTCTATAGCGTGCATAAGTACACATATACTATCGATAATCTAGCATTTATTTGAAAACGATTCATAAATAGGCCGAAAAATGACAACGTGTTTTGTGTATTACAGTAAAGCGCGATTCCTGCAGAATCTTTTTTTTTCTTTCTGAAAGTTTAAAAAAAGCTAGCGTTTTTCAAAATGGTATAAAACAGAAATGAACCGATTAAAAAACAATCCGTTTCGACAATGTTGACTGCAAACAAGTCATTGATAAGCGACGGTCGTATTAGACACATAGCCATAATTTAAGATATAGTTTATGCGTTCACAAATGTGAGCGCTCTGTCATTGAATAGAGCGTTGGCACTCAACAGGGTATATAGGACTGGCACGGCCGGCACGGAAAGTGTTAAAAATCCCTCCCTGGTTCTTGTGGCCCAAATCATTCTTGGCATGTGGAATAAAAAAAACTAAACTAATAGTGACCTAAGGGCCTGGAGGACTGGTTTTATGTAACTTCATGCCCCCGCCCCATCGCGTAATTTCAACGTGGAATTAAGGAATATCAAAATAAAAGCAAAGCACACGTTGTTGAACTTAATTTATTAGAAAAGTGTATTACAGCACTATGTTATCAATACACATTTATAAAAACGAGGCATATTTAGCCAAAATATGTTGCCAGAACATAAACAAATTTAATAAAAATGATTGATAATTTTATTTAATTATTATTTTTTACTTGCCAATGCACTGTCACCTACCCACGACCCCACTTTGGGTCGCAACCCGTAGTTTGAGAACCTCTGCTCTGCTCTACTACCACCCCCTCTCTCTCTCTCCTACCAGATAGTAGCCTCGTCACCTTCGTCTGAGACTATGAGAAGTGTCTTATGGGCTTTCTCTCTGTGATTACTGCTAGTGTGTGTGTGTGTGTGTGTGTGTGTGTGTGTGTGTGTGTAGCTAGGTGTCTGCACAGACCCTTACTGACCATCAAACTAAATAATCCACATTGAACATGATTCAGCCTCATATCCTCTCCACCCGCGGAGCGTAGAGGTTCCGATGCTGTGAATAATGTGCACCGTGTCTCTTGCACCATTCCTCATATTTTTAGAAGAGAAGCTGCCAACTGCTCTCTTTCTCTCTCTCTCCTTCATTCTCTCCATCTCTCTCTCTCTCTCACTGTGTGTGCAGATCAGTGGATGGTTGGAGGGCAGAGTAGCTGCTCTAAGCACTTTAAAACCCTCACAATCCAGGTGGTGCTGAGGAATATGTGAGCGAGTGAGTGAGTGAGTGAGTGAGTGAGTGAGTGAGTGAGTGTGTGTCAAGTCTCATCTGTCTGAGAAAGTGTCACACGAGCGGTTAAGTGGAGCTTCCTCTCCATCTGTACTTCAGGAGACTCATGCTTACATGCTCTCTCTCTCTCACACACACACAAACACACAAACACACATACAAAGCCTGAGGGCAGGCACTGTAGTTATGAGAGTGTGTTGTGTAACATTGACTTACTGCTTCAGAGACACTAAAACACACTCATGTTTACCATCTGTGGCCTATCGAGTCACTTCACCGCGTGCGTCTGTGTATATATATATATATATTAAAAGAAAAAAGGAAACGTGCGAGCATCCGAGAACGACTTATTAACATGCATGACATGTACCCGGGGAGGCAGGCGGGTGTTGCTATAGTAACCGGCGTGGGTCATAAGCCCGGTGCTGGTTGATGGCATATTTCATTGGCTGAGCTCAGCGGACGGGGGAACCCGAATAGGGAGGGAGGACATAAACGAATGGGACCCAGTCACACACACACACGACGGGGGGTCTCAATGGGATAGGATGATGGGGCTTGCTACCCCATAAATACCCAATTACACACCTCTCCCTCCTAGTGTACCTAGCATAATACACACACACACACACACACACTACTGCAGCTGCCACTGCTGTGTTTCAGTCAGTGAGGTGACGTCCCAGCGGCAGTGCACGCTTCCTTCCTCACACTACAATAATAACCTGTAATGTATCTGCTATAATTAGCCATCATCTCTAGTCATTCGTGCTAGTATGCCCAGCAGGGTTGTTTCAATACAGTGGGCTAGAGAGAGAGAGAGCGAGAGAGCGAGAGAGAGCGAGAAGAGAGAGAGAGAGAGAGAGAGCGAGAGAGAGCGAGAGAGACAGAGAGAGAGAGAGAGAGAGAGAGAGACGATGCCTTGGAGACGAGAAACCACACACCTCTCTCTTCTCCGCTGACGAGACCGACGTCAGAAACAAAGAGGACGGGAGCGTTTCAGGAACACATCCTATAACGCGCTGCTGCTAACGACACCGTGGAGACCTGCTCATCTGCTCTCAGATGAGAGGCACGGAATGTTTGTATGGTCGTCTTTCTCCCAAGATGGCTGCCTGTAACCATTGGTAACCACTTTCAAAAGTGAATGCATAATTTCTGTGTAGGGCCCTATGAAATCCATTTTTATCTTTTCCCGTTTTTGGATATAAATGTTCCTGTTTTTGGATTTCTCCGATTTAATAAATTTTTTCTTTGGATTTAACCAAAAATAAAACAATACAAAATTATGTTTTTAATAACAGTACATCTGCAAACAGTGCCAGTGCAGTTCAATGTTCAGTGCCAGTTCAGTTATGAGTTTTTTAATAATAATAAATAGTTAAATAATACAAAATAAGAATTTGTTTAAAAGAAATCAGAAAAGAAACTGTAAAATGTAATTTCTTTCAAAGAGATGTCCTTTAATTAAAGGTTCATGCTTCTCCCCATCTCTGGCTGATATTACCTATGTGATACATGATGATGGTTAGGCGCTTTGTGTTTTCCTCAGTGCTTTTGTCGTCGGCAGCATTTTGTACTTGCTGCAGCTTCTCTCTGTATAATATTTTTTTAAGTTTAAATATCAACATTATCTGGCCATCTTCAGTAAATACTATCAAACTCCTCTGACCTCATCTGGTCTTTCCAAAGATCAGAGATGGGACGGGCCGCGGGCGTGCGCATAATGGCTTAGCGCAGACTTAATGATTTTAGAATATTTCAGCTAATGAAGTTAAATCAACTACGTTCCGTTGTCTCTGAATGGATTTGGTAGCTGTCAAATCTCTCCGTAGACCGTGCCGCGTCACCGTTTTAAAGTCGTAGTGAAGATTGATTTACCGTATATGAAAACAGATTTATGTATAATTTAAGCAAATTCCACGCCATTCCGCGATAATTCAGAATTCCGCGTTAATATCTCAATTCCGTGAAATCCTCCACGATTGCGGATTCCATAGGGCCCTATCTGTGCAGTGGTAGAGTAGGTAAAACACTGTAAAAGCCTGATATTACAAATTATGTTTTTGTTGATATACATTTCTCATATATCAACACACAGCAAACATAGTCTCTTGTTTGTTTGTTTGTTTATGAACACAGTTAAACAGAAGTAAAAACAATACATAATAAGTTATAACGATTGTGAAGGAGAAGTTAGAAGCCTAGAGGCTTATCAAGAACTTCCCCTGTTTTATAAAATCAAACATACAAAAATACAAAAATATGCATACCGGTATTATAAAATACCAGAATACATTCAAAAGATTCGTGTTACAAACATACATGCATATACTGTGTACATAATAATATATAACAACCCACCCACCTGCCTACAAACCTACCCACCCACATAACCAAATGCATACCTACATGTATGACCTATTTATCTATCTACTACTTTTGGATATGAGAATTTTTTTGTAGTTTGCTTTAAAAATAAGCAGAGATGGAGATTTCCTCAGCATAGGATCAGCTGCATTCCAAAGATTGGACCCTCTATACCTCACTGAGAACTGCCTAAGTGAAGTACCACAATAAGGTATATGCAGGTCCCTGGACTGACGTGTAGCATATGAATGAACATCTGAATTAAAAGAAAAAAAACTATTAAAAAACCATTTAATAGACGATGAGCCTGACCGATTAATGTAATCGTCCGATATTGGCCAATCACACACATATCGGTATCGGCGTGTATGTTGGCCTATATAACGCAAATGCAAACATAATAATAAAAGAAAATGTACTGCTAAAATGACTATTACCTAAATATAAAGGTGATTAGTGAAGATGTGATAAACTGTGATAAGCTATTTAGAATAGAATATAGAATAGAACATGCAATGCAAACTAGTTTGGTTCCAGCTCAAATATAATTCAGTTAATGTCTCACTTTTTATATTATATTACATTTTATATATATTTAAGTGTGGAAGAAGTAAAGTGTGCATTATATGTATAATTATACAAAAAATATTATAATAATAATAGAAACATATCTGGTATCGGCTCTAAAAATCCAGTATCTGTCTCTAATCCCCACCACCTATATAAGTATACCCCATAGCCTAGTCATGCAAACTTCATACCCTGTTCTCTCTATCCATGTTGAAATGCTCAGGAGCTTTGGTGGCTGATGACGGAACGACAGTCTGGGTCTTACTTTGGATGCACAACACTTTTACTTTGGATGCACAACACTTACAGGCTGTTTGCAAGTCAATTGGTTTATATGCTAATTAGGCAACACTGCATAATTACAGTTTGCTTCCCTCAGGTGGAACTGGCCAGAACTCTGCAGCAGTTCAAAGAGAGAGCTGCTCAGGAGAAGTGTTGGCAAATGTAAAATATGAAGAAGAGAGAGAGGATCGGGGGTTCAAACACAAGTCATGTGTACATTCTAGGGATGGGCGTGAGTAATCGTAGCTATGAGGAAAAAAAGAAAAAAAATCTAAATTATATTTTTTTATGAAAAGATTTTTTTTTTTTTTTTTTACATGTCTTTTCACATGTATGTGTAAGATTATAACTGTGTGTTGGTTTCCTTAAACATATATACGTGAATGAAGAAAAATAAGTAAAAAAAATATATATATAAATAAAAAAATATATCAAGTTTCAAGTTTCTTTAATAGTTGTCATACAGAAGTACAGAATACTTTTATACAAAATGCTTCTTACTGTTACGCTCCAGAGACTGTGCAAGACAAGATAAGTATGAAATAAAATAACATAGTATAGCATGTAAATTAGAAGTAAAAAAATGAGGTCACAGTGTTCAGTATAGACATATGTACAATGTTCGATGCAGAGTAGACGTAACTGAGTTACCATACAATATACAATACTGTGTAGTGTACTAATATACAATACTATATAGTGCAAGGCAGAAATAGGATGAGGTGCAATTTAGGTACAATTTACAGTAGGTGTACGAGTTGTAGTGCAAATCCTTTATCAATAAATATAAAGTGTATTTGTGTGATCTAAAGTGTGGAGAGTGGGTGCTGCAGTGTGTTGTTTGTTTAAGTGAGTGTGTGCGTGTGGGTGGGTGTGTGTGCTGTGTGCATTTGATGGTTGTTGCATAGTGTTTATTGTTCATTTAGCAGCCTGATGGCCTGGGGATAGAAGCTTCAATCTATCTGGATTTCTCTTTAAAATGCCCATCCCTAGTACATTCAGTTTCATTTGTTTCAGAAATGGATACAACAAGCTGGACATAGATACAATGTTGAATGGTCCATTTATTAAAAATGGCATTAAACTAAATAAAATAACAATTTAGCATAATCTACCTTTCATCAGCAGCCTACTCAAACGTTTTCTGTTTGATGCCGTTTGAATAAAACATGAACATGATATTATTACTAGGCCTAAGCATCATTATCTGTGTGCGGCCTTCATCCGTTTCTTTAAAGGCTTTTATTTACCAGCACCAAGTAAGGACCACATCTCAAAGCATGTCTGTTTTGTACTAATGATATTCCCACAGGGCGTGTGTATTTGTCCTTTTTCCAACAGAAACAAACTATTTCCTGAATTTAAATGGAATTCATCCATCCAAGACGCCCCAGTTGGCTTAGATTATAAAAACGCGACTATTTATTTTATTTTATTTAACCTTTATTTAAGTCCCATTGAGATGCAATATCTCTTTCACAAGACTATAAAGAGCTACAGCTTCTCGGGGAAAACACGTGGGCTTCTGGAGAAGCAGTGGGTTGCTTATAATGCCTTATTAATAAGAGTGAGTGAATGAGCCTGGCTGTTACGTATATGAACACTATAATATATGGCTCTGGCTTGTCCTGCTCTCACCCCTGTGTGGGTCTAGAGAGAGAACCCTCCTGGCTGCCAGCAGCAGCTTCCAGAGAGATTCCCCCCCCCCCCCCTTCACATATTTGACACAGACATATGGTAGATCTCTCTTGTGGTTAAAATGGATTAGAAATCAAAAAAGGGATTTGGAAATGTATTTTCCAAACTCTCTCAGATGTTTTTGGCCAGCCGATAACGATAAGAACCTGAACCTGATCCTTTGATTGCGATATTCTGTGTCCGGGAGAGGACTGTCCCCATTAAAATGAGGAGCTGAATACACGATCGCGTCCTTCCTAATGTTATTAGGCGTGCAAATTCTCCCGAACTGGAAAAAACACAGCCTAAAGCTATACAAACTCAGGTTCAAACCCCATGGTTCTGCCGACAAGTTGAGGAACCATGGACTATATGCTGGACTATATGCTGGATCCAGGCTTTAAATCCCCCCATATGGAACCTGCAGACCTAGAGTCAGCATCACTTCTGTTGGACAGACGGCATCAATTAATCTTTTAATCTTGAATCCTTCAGCAACTTGACGACCCCCCCCCCCCATTTTGTTCAGTTTTGTGTGTTTGTTAGTTTTTAATCATCCGTCAATTATTCATGAATTGAGGAACGGTGCGCTGCATTTAAAACACAAGACAAAATGAGAGCAACGTGGCATGTGGCACAATAATCTCTTTATCTCAATTATAAGATAAGATATTCCTTTATTGATCCCCTTGGGAAAACTCAGGATTATCTTGTTCTCATGATCGTTAAAAGCCAAAATATTAATTAAAATTTAAACTGGATTAATTTTGGATTCACTCTGGATAATTTTGTTTTACACCATGCTAAAATTGCGGGTGATCAGATTTCGCTCACTGAGCTCATTCAGCACCTTCTTGAGATGTGTACAAATCTAAGCAAATTAATGAAGGGAAGATGATTAAACAGAAGGATTTGTAGATACAGTACTGAATTCTGCCATCCGGACACATGCAATTTTAATTATAATGCATTTGAATATATAATATATAATATCAGGCCTATAAATGACCTTATTATGGCCAAGTCATACATCAAGTCTTCCCAATGGCAGTGTTAAATCTGGATTTAGTCAGTTCCTTGTGACTACTCACCTTTTTCCGATGCAATGCACAGAGAATGCACATTATTCAGAGAAACTCTTATTTTCAAAAAAGAAAAATTAACACTGGTAAACAAACGTAGTGCTGAAAATATACACTTTGTCTGCTGTTTTGATAGGGTTAGGGTCTTTACTCTTGGCTATATTTGAAAAAGAAACACAACATTAATTAATACGGTCTGTAATCTGTATTGATAAATTCACGACGAGAACAGCAGGGTCCCCCTAACAGGTTAAATGTGTTTATTATTACTTAATAAAAGGCTGATTAAATAACAGTTTCATTCGAGCACAGTCCACAATTCAAACCAGACCCCTGTCTGAATGAACCCACGGTCGACAGCAGATCATAAAAACAAAAAGGACAACGTTTATGGGAAGGGGGCGTTCTTCTCAACCCCCGACCTGCCAACCTGAGCCACCGTAATACTGTATGTATTTGACCGGATAAAGACAGAGCTACTTAACTCTACTCTCTCTCCTGCCGTCGTACACCGCCGTCCCAGACTGCTGGCGCTGTGTCATTGTGACTGGCTGAAGGTAAAGCCGATTAACCCTCGACAGACCAAGCTGCTCTCTGGCTCTCTCTCTGTGTGTGACAGCCCGCTGGGGGGGGGGGGGGGGGGGGGGGGGAAGTCAGGGGTGAGAAGACAACCGAGGGAAAGAGGAGGCAGGAGGGATGGAGGAGGCAGCAGGGATGGAGGAGGCAGGAGAGAAGGATGATGGAAGGAGGAGGCAGGAGAGAAGGGGGAGGCAGGAGAGAAGGATGATGGAAGGAGGAGACAGGAGAGAAGGGGGGGGCAGGAGGAGGCAGGAGGAAAGGAAAGGAGGAGGCAGTAGAGAAGGAGGAGGCAGGAGAGAAGGAGGAGGCAGGAGAGAAGGGGGAGGCAGGAGGGAAGGAGGAGGCAGGAGGGAAGGAGGAGGCAGGAGAGAAGGAGGCAGGCGAGAAGGAGGAGGCAGGAGAGAAGGAGGAGTCAGGAGACAAGGAGGAGGCAGGAGGGAAGGAGGAGGCAGGAGGGAAGGAGGAGGCAGGAGGGAAGGAGGAGGCAGGAGGGAAGGAGGAGGCAGGAGAGAAGGAGGAGGCAGGAGAGAAGGAGGAGGCAGGAGAGAAGGAGGAGGCAGGAGAGAAGGAGGAGGCAAGGAGGAGGCAGGAGGCAAGGAGGAGGCAGGAGAGAAGGAGGAGGCAGGAGGGAAGGAGGAGGCAGGAGAGAAGGAGGAGGCAGGAGAGAAGGAGGAGGCAGGAGAGAAGGAGGAGGCAAGGAGGAGGCAGGAGGCAAGGAGGAGGCAGGAGAGAAGGAGGAGGCAGGAGGCAAGGAGGAGGCAGGAGAGAAGGAGGAGGCAGGAGGGAAGGAGGAGGCAGGAGGCAAGGAGGAGGCAGGAGAGAAGGAGGATGGAAGGAGGAGGCAGGAGGGAAGGAGGAGGCAGGAGGGAAGGAGGAGGCAGGAGAGAAGGAGGAGGCAGGAGAGAAGGAGGAGGCAGGAGAGAAGGAGGATGGAAGGAGGAGGCAGGAGGGAAGGAGGAGGCAGGAGGGATGGAGGAGATGGAGAGGAGGCAGCGGGGATGGAGGAGACAGCGGGGATGGAGGAGACAGCGGGGATGGAGGAGGCAGGAGGGATGGAGGAGGCAGCAGGGATGGAGGAGATGGAGGAGGCAGCAGGGATGGAGGAGATGGAGGAGGCAGCAGGGATGGAGGAGATGGAGGAGGCAGCGGGGATGGAGGAGATGGAGGAGGCAGCAGGGATGGAGGAGATGGAGGAGGCAGCAGGGATGGAGGAGGCAGCGGGGATGGAGGAGATGGAGGAGGCAGCAGGGATGGAGGAGGCAGCGGGGATGGAGGAGATGGAGGAGGCAGCAGGGATGGAGGAGATGGAGGAGGCAGCAGGGATGGAGGAGATGGAGGAGGCAGCAGGGATGGAGGAGACAGTGGGGATGGAGGAGGCAGCAGGGATGGAGGAGATGGAGGAGGCAGCAGGGATGGAGGAGATGGAGAGAAGGAGGAGGCAGGAGGGCTGGAGGAGGCAGCAGGGATGAACGCAGCGGCCCGCCTGATCTCAAACCTACCGAAGTCGGCCCATGTCACCCCACTTCTTAGGGACCTGCACTGGCTCCCCATTGCTGCACGAATCCGCTTCAAGGCCCTCGACCTAGCATACCGTGCGGCAAAGGGAACTGCTCCCGCCTACCTCCGGTCAATGGTCTCTAACTACACACCCTCAAGACCCCTACGCTCTGCTTCTTCTGGCCGCCTCAGACCTACTCCTATCCAAGCTCCGGGAGGGTCATCAAAGAGAAGTCGCCTATTCTCAGTCCTTGCCCCACAATGGTGGAATGAACTACCCACCCCAGTTAGGACAGCCGAAACACGTCCAATCTTTCGCCGTCGACTAAAGACGCACTTCTTCAACCATTATCTGAATTAAAAAAAAAAAAAAAAATCTAACCCTAACTAACCATACTGTCATGCACTTGTCCTAATAAACTAACCTACACTGTAGCACTCAACACTTTGACGAACATTGTTACTCAGCTGATAGAGTTGTGCCCTTCCTGATGGCTTGTCGTACAGAACTTGTAAGTCGCTTTGGATAAAAGCGTCAGCTAAATGACTAAATGTAAATGTAATGTAATGGAGGAGATGGAGAGAAGGAGGAGGCAGCAGGGCTGAACGATGCATCCGATTCATACTGATGTTGCAATGTGAAAGAATGACTGCAATATACAGGCATCTTCAAACCATCATTATAATAAAATATAACAGGGGGAGAGGAGCTACACTCACATCTAGGAATACTCCAGAATATTGCAAGAAATGTATGCAAATTGCACAAAAATGCAAATGCACACAGCAGCATCACACCTGGACAAGAGGCAGGGGAACTATGTGAGAATGCTATTCATCGACTACAGCTCAGCATTCAATACCATAGTCCCCTCCAAACTCGTAGCCAAGCTCAGGGACCTGGGCTTGAACTATGACCTCTGCCAGTGGGTCTTGGACTTCCTGACGGGAAGACCCCAGGTGGTGTTTGCAGGCAACTGCACCTCCTCATCCATCACCCTCAGGGGCCCCCCAGGGCTGTGTTCTGAGTCCCCTCCTCTACTCCCTGTACACACATGACTGTGTGGCACAGCGGAACAACAACACTAGGGCTGGGCGATATGGCCTAAAAATAAAATCTCAGATTTTTTTTTTTTTAAATCCGATTTACGATTTTAATCGATTTTTTTCTCTTGAAAACGAAAAAAAACAATGAAATCATTCAAATAACCTTTGTTTTTATTTGACACAAAAAATAAATCAAACCAAGATGAATTTCCCTATTGGGATTGAAATGCAAACCTAACTTTCACCAATCTTCACTTACAAAAATAATATAAAGGTTACTCTTGATCAAACAAATATGAATGTCCCTATTGGGATTAATAGTGCAATAACTTGCTTTTTCACCAAACTTCACTTAAAACAAATAAAAGGTGCCTCTTGATCATCAAACAATAATCAATTTCCCTATTGGGATTAATAAAGTGCAAAAATCCTAAATCATTCATTCGAATTAATCGATTAAATCGATTAATCGCCCAGCCCTAAACAACACAATCATCAAATTTGCTGACGACACAGTAGTGGTGGGCCTGATCTCTGCAAACGATGAGAGGGCCTACCTGGAAGAGGTAGAGGATCTGGCGCGGTGGTGTCAGGAGAACTGCCTCTCCCTGAACGTCAGCAAAACAAAAGCGATGATTGTGGACTTTAGGAGGTCGGAGGTCAGGTACTACAGCCTCAGCATCGACGGGGAACAGTTTTAAGTACCTCGGAGTCCACATGTCCGAGGACTTGACATGGACCATGCACATTGAAGTCAAGAAGGCACGGCAACGCCTCTACTTCCTTAGACGCCCAATGAAGTTCAAAGTGAGTCAGAATATCCTTAAGAACTTCTACCCATGCACAATAGAGAGCATCCTGACTGGCAATATCACCTCCTGGTTTGTGAATAGCACCGCACAAGACCGTAGCAGACTACAGAGAGTGCCCGTTCAGCCGAATGCACAATTGGAGGTGGGCTTCCCACTCTCCAAGACATTTACAACAAGGAGTTGCAGGAGTAAGGCTAAGAGAATAATCAAAGACTCCAGCCACCCAAACAACTGCCTCTTTGAACTGCTGCGGTCAGGCAAGCGATACCGGAGTCTCATGGCAAGCACAGAGACTCAGAAGAAGCTTCTATCCTCAGGCCATCAGGATGCTCAATGACAATAACACTATGTAACAACCATCAAATACACTCACAACACACACATCCACACTCACTTTAAATAAACAACTCACTGTAGTACCCACTTTAACACACTTTATATTTATTGGTAAAGAGATTTGCACTACAACTCATACCTCATTGCACCTTACCCTAAGTTGTACCTCATCCCATTTCTGCATTGTACTGTATTGTTCAAGTTCAAGTTCAAGTTCAAGTTCTTTAATAGTTGTCATACAGAAGTACAGAATACTTTCATACAAAATGCTTCTTACTGTTACGCTCCAGAGACTGTGCTAGACAAGATAGTATCAAATAACATAATAACATAATATAGCATGAATTTAGAAGAAGAAAATGTGTAACTCAGTTACACATTTTTTCTACTCTGTATTGTATATTGTATATACGTATGTATATTGAACACTTTTGTTTACACTTGTTTACGTACTTTTCACTTTCTATTTTATATATATATATATATATATATTTTTACTTTTCTATGAATGAATGAATGAATGAAAACTTTATTTAACAGATTGCAGAATGGGTACAATACCGTACGGCTCAATACATACAATTGTTAAGGGGATGCAGACCTGAGAAAGACGTTTGTCTTGTTTCCATCAGGGTCCCCCATTTTCAATTCATATAGACATATATGACATACATGACATACAGATAGTCAGTACTGCTACATCTATACATTTATGACATACCAGATTTGCAAATACAGTACTGTTTGTGATACAGAAGGAGTCAAGAAAAGGGAGTATATACATTTGACGTAGAAACTGTACATTGGAGGTTGGGTGGGGGGGGTTGGGTACATTGGGATATTGACAACCATACTGGGTAATTTACATTGGAGGTGGTTGGGGGGGGGGGGGGGGGCGGGGGGCACACTGTATAAACAAGTAACACTGTACATTGAGGGGGGGGGGGGAGGAGACACTGTACAAACAAACACAATTGTACATTGAACTATTGACAAAACCATACTAGGTAAATGACTGTACATTGGAGGGGGTTGGAATGATTGGGTTAGGATATTTACAGGGGCCAGTGTTGAATTGCAGTCTCCCGTAGGTGTCCCTTGAGAGAGGTTTTGAAAGTGGGTAGTGATCCACATTCCTTTACAGCTTTGGGTAGGGCGTTCCACATTGATGTGGCATAATTGCGAAACGTGTTTAGTCCCTTATTTGAGCCGAATCTGGGTTTGACATGATTTGTGGAGCTCCCTCTGGTGTTGTGATCGTGGTATTCACTGACCTTTGGGAAGTATTTTGACATGTACATGGGTACCTTGGTCGTGTAGTGTATCTTGTAGACCAGGGCCCCGTTCCATGTACCGGGATAACCGAGTTAGCCGGATAACTTTATCAGGCTAACTGTGTTAGCCTGACTTTCCGATTTCATGTACCTGGATTTCCCAAATCACCATGACAACATATCCAAAAGTTTGAGCCTGCTCGAAAGCAGAGTTCAAGTTCAAGTTAGCCTGAACTATCGCCACGCCCCCGCAAAGAAGTGACAGCCCGTTTCCTGAAACTATTCCCACAGTCTACGATCTGCATTATACCATTCTGAATTACGTTTTTGTGCTCCATTCTTCCAGAGGGGGCTTTTGAAATGTAAAATAGACCCAAAATGCTGATATTAAATTCACTTTGTCCTAAATAATGCACGTTATATATACCGTGGCGACGGTGGCGCTCGCTCGTGCGATGTACACATGATGTGGTTATTTTAATTGTAACTGGGATTAAGATGTCTGATGAGATGCGCTGTTTGACGGATTTGAGAAATTGAATGAGCCGTTGACGTCACATTAATGAATGAGGATGAAGAGATAAACTTCATTCAAAACAACGGATATTCTAAACACGGGTCTCTCGTTCATTAATGTATAAACAATGAATTTATCCCATCTGGCCCAGTGGCCCAGCGGTAGTGCTCATCCCTGCCAGTTCAGCGACCGGGGTTCAAATCCCCGTGTTTCCAATATGATTTTTTTGAATATAATATTAATGATTATACGCCAAAGTAGCCTGGTTTTAAGTTAAAATATTATAAATCTACATGCATTGAGGATGTCATTCTTTATATAGCTCTCAACGTGCACCAAATTGAATTATTCCTATATTGCAAAAAGAAGGAAAAGACTAGGGCCTTGAACCCCGGTCGTCCGTGTGAAAGTCAAAAGAAGAACCCGTTACACCACAGAGAAGATAAGTAAAAGATTGACTATACATCAATCAATGGGTAAGAGAGCCGTATCGTAATTCTGTATAACAGTTAACTAATAATTTTCGCTAGCAAGATCTCATTTGATTATTCAATCCAGCAGGCAAGTTTAAAGAAATATAATCTGATTGATTGAGGTAATGAGGGACTTAGAATTAGCCTATAGATAACGCATTTAACTTGTCGGCGAGGCGATTGAGCCTATTGCAATCTGTCAATAAAGTCTTAAATCAATTAATCAATCAATGCCGTTGAGAATCAGGGTCTCTGCCATCGATACGTGCTGGCTTTCCACCTAAAACGGGAGCGCGCATCTAGCCTGACTTGAGCCTGACTCTCAAGTCTGGCTTGAGTTAACGAGACTGAATCCTCCTTTGTGAAACAGGAAAATCCCGGCTTTGAACATCGGGTTAACTGAAGCTGGATAATGGACATGTTGATCGACTTAGTTGAACCACGTACATGGAACGGGGCCCAGGCCCATTGCAAGTTGTTGTACTCTGTCGTCTACTCTAAGCCATCCTAGGTTGTCGAAGTGGGCAGGGGTGAGGTGGGTTCTAGGAGTAAGGTCAAGCAGTAGTCTGACCAGTTTGTTTTGAGATGTTTGTAATTTTGTTTTTAGCGCCTTTGAGGTGCTTTGGTACCATGAGGTGCAAGCATAGTCGTAGTACCCCTGAATGAGTGCTCCTGCCAGAGTCTTCAGGGTGTTCTTGTTTACCAGAGAGGAGATCCGGTACAAGAATCGAGTTCGTTGGTTGACTTTTTTTATTACATTGGATGCCATTTTGTCACAGGAGAGATTAGCCTCTAGGATGGACCCCAGGTAGGTAATTTCATCTTTCCTTGTGACAATATTGTCACCCACTGTAACTGAGAAGCCGTCGGTCTTGCTGAGTTTGTTATTTGAACCGAAGAGAATGGACTCTGTTTTGCCCATGTGTAATGATAGTTTGTTATCAGCGAGCCATATGCAGATTCTGCCTAGTTCCGAGCTGAGGGTTTTTTCAACCTGTAACTTGTTCTTGTCAGAGACCAGCAGGGCTGAGTCGTCCGCAAACAGGAACAAGTTGCAGTCACAAGCTGACGACATGTCATTTGCATAAATTAGGAACAGTAGCGGTCCTAGTATGCTTCCTTGTGGAACACCACAGCTCACTGTGAGGGGGGGGGATAGGGTACCGTTTACCTCCACCATCTGTTCCCTCCCCTCAAGGTAGGATTGCATCCAGCTCACTGATAGACTATCAAAACCAATTGCTTTTAGCTTGTCAATCAGAATGGAGTGATTGACCGTGTCAAAGGCCTTTTGTAGGTCCAGCATGACCATGCCGCAGTATTTGCCTGCGTCCACCTCTTGTTTGATGTGGTCATTCAAATAGAGAAGGCATGTGTCAGTGGAGTGGGATGTTCTGAAGCCAGATTGGAATTCGTAGATTAGATTTTTTTCCGCTAGGTACTTTTCGACCTGTTCGTAGACTATTTTTTCCATGACTTTCGAGATGGAGGTGAGAATAGAAACAGGGCGGTAGTTGCCTGGGTCTAATTTGCTGCCCTTTTTGTGCAGAGGGGTCACCCTCGCAATTTTGAAGTCCTTGGGGACGTGTCCCTGTTTTATGGAGAGGTTTATTATGTGTGTGATGATTGGTGTGATGGCGGCTGCTGAGTCTCTGAGGAATTTGGAGGGGATGTTGTCATGGCCAGTGGCCTTGTTAGGTTGGAGGGCGCTCAGTTTATTGAGTACCTCATCTGTTGTTACCATTTCCAGCTTGAAGTCGTCCTTGCGGACCCCTAGGTTTTTGTAGAAAGCTACTATGTGTTCTACCCCATAAAGCCCTGAGTGGGAGGGTAGTTTGTTTACCAGTGTTGTGGCTATGTTTGTGAAGAAAATGTTTAAGTAATTGGCTACATCCAGCTTGTCTGTGATGAGCGTGTTGTCAGTTTTTATGTTTATGTTTGAGAATCTGGTTTTAAGTTTTTTACTGCATCCTAGTTGATTATTGAGTAATTTCCAAAGTTCACGTGGTTTGTTTTTGTTTTCCTCAGTTTTGTCATTGATGAAATTCTTTTATCTAGCACACTCAGGAGCAAAATAGAAAAAAGCATTTCATATGAAAGTATTCTGTATTTTTGTATGACAACTAATAAAGAAACTTGAAACTCAACCAAAGCCCAAGGTATTGACAGTATATGGACAAACCCCAGCAGTATCTATGCATACAATGGTCAGGCTGCTCAGAACCTTCTGTTTCTCTTCAGTTTCTCTTCAGTTATCTGGCGACACTGTAGCGACACGGAAAACCCTTCATTTGAAGTCACATTTCAATTGTAACTTTTTTCACAACAATATTGTGAGAAATATCCCACCATTCTCCTGCAATCAAACAGAGAAAACATCACAAACTATTATCAACACAAACATGTGCAAAAGCCACCACAAAAGGTCTACCATTTTGGGTCAGAAGAATAATCACAAAAAAAGAACACAGGGAAACCATGGTGGGTCTGATTTTATACAAAGCATAATGCCGTAATGCCTTGGAGTTACACTTGCATAGTGCCGTAATGCCTTGGAGTCACACTTGCATAGTGCCGTAATGCCTTGGAGTTACACTTGCAGAGTGCCGTAATGCCTTGGAGTTACACTTGCATAGTGCCGTAATGCCTTGGAGTTACACTTGCATTAGGCTTGGACGGTATCACTTTTTTCATACCGTTATACCTTGATTATATAATACCCCGGTGTATGGTATTGAACGGTATGACTTTCATTTTCATCAGCGGGGGGGGGGGTGGCAACCCGTGTTACCAAGTAAACAAATCGCGGAGATGGCCAGTTAGCCCGCAGCATCCGAGTGCTACTATCATTAGCTCTCAGAATGGAGCCACTAGCCAGAAGCCCGCAGCATCCTAGTAATACTAACGTTAACTCTCAGAATGGTAGCCAGGAGCCCCGCAGCACCCTAGTACTACTAGTAACGTTAGTATTGTGTATTCAAAAACACACCGGACTGCGACGTAACGTTTTACCGTTTATTTGCTTGTTCCACCAGTCCACAACAACACACACTCTCGTTACCACAACGTTTTACTGTATTTTCACAGCACTGTCGCAACATTACCGTAAAGCGTGACCACCGTTGTGATACACATACACAACAGTTAGCTCTCAGAACAGCCAGTTAGCCCGCAGCACCAGGCAGCAACGGTAAGCGTGTCTCGACTCTCATTTAATTTCCAGTGAAGCAGGGTTTTCCCTCCTCCTCCTGTGTATAGACAACCAGCTCTGCGGCTCGCTGCCTCGCTCCACTAGTGACTCGAGGACTGGTCTCGCCCTCTGCTGGCGTGTGTGTGCAGTGCACTACAACCAACCACTGTTAAAACTCCCTTTCACTGTAATATAAACTGAAATGGATCTGTGATTTTGACGGTATTGATTTTCAATACCGTCGGTATCTCTAAATACCCCGGTATACCTTAATATCGTCATACCGCCCATGCCTAACTTGCATAATGCCGTAATGCCTTGGAGTTACACTTGCATAATGCCGTAATGCCTTGGAGTCACACTTGCATAGTGTCGCACTGCCTTGGAGTTACACTTGCATAATGCCGTAATGCCTTGGAGTTACACTTGCATAGTGCTGTAATGCCTTGGAGTTACACTTGCATAGTTCTGTAATGCCTTGGAGTCACACTTGCAGAGTGCCGTAATGCCTCTTGGTCACACTTGCATATTAGTGCTGTAATGCCTTGGGGTTACACTTGCAGAGTGCTGTAATGCCTTGGGGTTACACTTGCATTAGTGCTGTAATGCCTTGGGGTTACACTTGCATAGTGCTGTAATGCATTGGGGTTACACTTTCATAGTGACACACTGCCTTGGAGGAGTTACACTTGCATAGCATGTAGGCTAAATGTTACCACAATATGCGACAGAAAGCATCTTAAACTGGCCTACAGGAAAATGTATTGTAACATTCGACCTTAAAGAAGTTATACAACAAGTTATATATATATATATATATATATATATATATATATATATATATATATTAGAGCTGGGCTGTTAACGGTGTTAACGCCGGACTATTATCGCGCGATAATACAATTGTCGCCGTTAATCTATTTCTCAAAGTTGGGTCTGGGAGCCACACATTAGTATTGTCCTTAAATACTTGCCGTAGTTCCCAGCGTGACGTTGTGCTACCCGGAAGTGATTGCACAAGTATGAACCTGAGCTGTAGTCGGAATAATGTGTCAAACTAAAGTAGTGGTCCGGTAATCATTGTTATACAGGTGAGTAGAGCTGCCGCGATAACCGCATTACCGCGATATCGCTGTTGCATCACGCTCACCGCAGAGTTAGGCTGAATACATGTTTGCGACAGAACCAAGCAATAAACAAAAAAGAATGGATTCACTGTGTATTCTGCCTTATTTATTGATGAAACAAAACCGACATCAACCCAATTTACCACCGAGCGGAGAGTTTAGTGTCACAACAAGATCGCTGATGTGTTAAGTTTGTTGTTGTTAATACTACCGTCAGCCGATAAACACGAGAGGTAACGTTAAACCCGGGTTTGCTTGGTAGAATACACAATGAGAGGTAGCGTTAGCTTTGGCAGAATAGACGCAACGAGAGTCTGGTTAATGTTGTTATTGATTGATTGATTGAAACTGTGTTAAACTCTGGCTTGCTGCAAGCCCTCGGACATCTATGCCCACGGAGCTTTCAGTGTACACAAGCGAGCGGCCCCGCCTGCATTCCCACACGGAGACAAACGGAGTAGTACCTGGCTGCAGTGGAAAAGGAACGAAGTACCAGGTGCCTAAAGCGGGTTGAGTCGAGTAGGTACTATGCAGTGGAAAAGCGCCATTAGACTAGAGGCAGGCTATAAGAGTAGACTACTAAAAAAAAAAAAAATGCATTCAAACTTTTTTTTTTTTTTGCGCGCACTGTGCGGTAATTACCGCGGCGGTAGGAAATATTTCGCAAATTCGTGCGGTAAGGAAAATATCAATACCGCGGCAGCTCTACAGGTGAGGTTAAGAAGTCCTCAGGATATAACACAATTAGGCGATGAGGACGTCTGAATCTGCACAATGCAAGAAAGAAGAAGTCCGTCAGGACAAGTTCAAGTTCTTTAATAGTTGTCATACAGAAGTACAGAATACTTTCATACAAAATGCTTCTTACTGTTACGCTCCAGAGACTGTGCTAGACAAGATAGTATCAAATAACATAATAACATAATATAGCATGAATTTAGAAGAAGAAAATGAGGTCACAGTGTTCGGTATAGACATATGTACAATGTTCTGAGTTACCATATAATATACAATACACAATACTATGCAGTGTACTAATGTACAGTACTATCTAGTGCAAAGCAGAAATGGGATGAGGTACAATTTTAGGTACAATTTACAGTAAGGTGTACGAGTTGTAGTGCAATCCTTCATCCATAAATATAAAGTGTGGGGAGTGGGTGCTACAGTGTGTTTGTTTAAAGTGGGTGTGTGCTATAAAGTGTGTGGAGTGGGTGCTACAGTGTGTTTGTTTAAAGTGAGTGTGTGCGTGTGGATGTGTGTGCTATGTGCGTTTGGTGGTTGTTGTTGTGTAGTGTTCATTCATTGTTCGTTTAGCAGCCTGATGGCCTGGGGATAGAAGCTACTTCTGAGTCTTTCTGTGCTCGCCTTGAGACTCCGGTATCGCTTGCCTGACCGCAGCAGTTCAAAGAGGCAGTTGTTCGGGTGACTGGAGTCTTTAATGATTCTCTTAGCCTTGCCCTTGCAACGCTTGTAGTAAATGTTCTGGAGGGAATATTCCAGATACTTGTATTAAGTGTAGTGAGGAAAGGGGGACACTGTTCCACTGCATATGGGAATGTGTGAAAGTGAAAACCTTCTGGCAAGATGTTATTGATCTGATCGATCAAATCTTATCAAAGAAGTTGCCATTGAATCCCAAGCTTTTTATTCTTGGTTTATATCCTACCACCCCACATCTACAACGCAAAGAGTTTAGATTTATAGATATGTGCATATTACAAGCAAAACGTGTAATAGCTCTTAATTGGAAAAATGTTGATGGACCAAGAATTGGTATGTGGATTAAAGAAATGGCTTCAAATATGTCAATGGAAAAGATGGTGTATATTGTTAGACGTAAACAAAACATTTTTGATAATGCCTGGGGACCATTTGTGTACTTCTTAAAGCATAATACGAATGTTGGGAACTTGCTTCAACAAGAACGGGATTAGGGGGAGTATTGTGGGACAACTCTTATCATTGTGTAAAAACGACAAGAAACACCCTTTACTTAATGTGTAAAACATTTTGGTTGTATTATTATTTATTTATGTTTATTTTTTATTTAAATCTGTATCCTTCCTATGTGAACCTGTTTTTGAAGTTAATTATTATTTTGTGGGGTGGGGTTAGGGGAGGGAGAACGGGGTGAAAATGTTTGCTGAATACTGCTCTGCTGATATACATGTTGTAATTTGCAAACTAAAACCCAATAAATATATTGTTAAAAAAAAAATGTTCTGGAGGGTGGGGAGCCCCCCTCCAATTGTGCGTTCGGCTGAACGTGTCACTCTTTGTAGTCTGCTTCGGTCTTTTGCAGTGCTATTCCCAAACCAGGAGGTGATGTTGCCGGTCAAGATGCTCTCTATTGTACATGAGTAGAAGTTCTTAAGGATCTTCTGGCTGACTTGGAACTTCCTTAGGCGCCTGAGGAAGTAGAGGCGTTGTCGTGCCTTCTTCACCACACTGTTAATGTGTGTGGTCCATGTCAAGTCCTCGGATATGTAGGCTCCGAGGTACTTGAAGCTGTTGACTCTCTCAACCGGTGCCCCGTCGATGCTGAGGGGGCTGTAGTCCTTGACCCCCGACCTCCTGAAGTCCACAATCATCTCCTTTGTTTTGCTGACGTTCAGGGAGAGGCTGTTTTCCTGGCACCATCCCGCCAGGACCTTGACCTCTTCCAGGTAGGCCCTCTCGTCGTTGGCAGAGATCAGGCCCACCACCACTGTGTCGTCAGCAAATTTGACGATTGTATTGCTACTCCGCTGAGCCACACAGTCGTGTGTGTACAGGGAGTAGAGGAGGGGACTCAGAACACAGCCCTGGGGGGCCCCTATGTTGAGGGTGATGGATGAGGAGGTGCAGTTGCCTGCTCTCACCACCTGGGGTCTGCCAGTCAGGAAGTCCAAGACCCACTGGCAGAGGTCATAGCCCAAGCCCAGGTCCCTGAGCTTGGCTATGAGTATGGAGGGGACTATGGTATTGAATGCCGAGCTGTAGTCGATGAATAGCATTCTCACATAGTTCCCCTGCCTCTTGTCCAGGTGTGATGCTGCTGTGTGCAGCACATGGGATATGGCGTCCTCCGTGGACCTGTTGGGGCGGTATGCAAATTGCAGGGGGTCCATGTTGATGGGGAGGGAGGAGCAGATGTAGCCCTTTACTAGCTTCTCAAAGCACTTCATGGCTATGGAGGTGAGAGCTACAGGGCGGTAGTCGTTGAGGCAAGCAGGCTTGGATTTTTTGGGTACAGGGATAATAGTGGACTTCTTCAGGCAGGTGGGGATGACAGCCTGTTCTAAGGACAGGTTAAATATGTCAGTGAATACTGGGGCCAGTTGGTCGGCACAGACTTTTAGGACGCGGCCGGGGATGCCGTCCGGACCTGCTGCCTTCCTGATATTCACTTTTTTAAAGGTCCGCCTCACCTCATGCTCTGTTACCCTGAACACTGCGCCTCCATCAGCAGCCGACCCCCCCCCCCCATTGCCGAGGCTTGTGAGCTGGTGTTGTTATTACCAGCATCAAACCTCGCATAGAAGGTATTGAGGTCGTTTGCTAAGGAGATGTCACTGTTCAGTTTGAGGGAGGCGCCTTTGTAGTCTGTCATCGTTTTGAGTCCCTGCCACATAGCTCTAGAGTCAGCTTGTTCAAACTGGAGTTCAATTTTATCCCTGTAGCGCCGTTTGGCCTCTGACACTGTCCTCCTTACGTTGTGTCGCGCCACCTTGTGGTCATTCATGTTGCCTGCCACTAGGCCGTCATTGTATGCTTTGGTGCGCTCTCTCAGAGATTCACGGACGGATTTGTCTACCCAGGGTTTTTGATTTGGGTAAACTTTCATTTTGGTAGTGGGGATTGTTTCTTTCACCCTAGTACAAACATAGTCCAGCACTGTCTCCGTGTAGGCATTAATGTTATCTGTGTCGCGGAACACAATCCAGTCTGTGTGGTGAAACACTGACCGGATCGTCTCTTCTGACGTCAGATCCCATTTCTGCACCTCTCGCGAGACTACGGGAGTACTTTTAATTCTCTGTTTGTACTTTGGTGAAAGAAAAATTGATGCGTGATCTGATTTACCAAAGCCACTATCAGAATGAGCCTTGTAGCCACCTTTAAATTGCGTGTAACAGTGATCTAGGATGTTACCGCCTCTGGTGTTGCAAGTCACATGCTGATAGAAGTCAGGCAATACCTTTCTCAGATTGGCGCTATTGAAATCTCCCAGTACTAAAATGGCGGCGTTAACGTTAGCCACTTGTATTTTATTTACCTCGTTGTGTAGTCTGGAGAGCGCAACCTTGTTGCTGGCTTGCGGTGGAATATACACTCCGATCAGGACGATCGCCGTTAACTCCCTCGGGAGGAAGAAAGGACGACACTTGATGGTTATATATTCCAGTTCTGGGGAGCAGTGGTTGGATAATTCCTTCACGTTCGTTGGATCACTCCAATTTTTGTTAAACATGAAGGCAATACCTCCTCCACGTTGTTTACCGGACTCTGATGACCGATCCTTGCGATGGATAAAGAAGTGATCCGCTGGTTGAATTGCGTGATCTGGAACCTCCGGTGTGAGCCATGTTTCGGTGAAGCAAAGGACATTGCAGTCCCTAACGTCTCTTTGATATTGAATCCTTGCTCGGATGTCATCCAGTTTATTGTCTATTGATTGTACATTGGCTAGCAATATACTGGGCAGTGGTGTACGGTGGCGTCTGGATCTCAGCCTGTTACGGATCCCAGCCCTCTTTCCTCGTCGTCTTTTCCTGGGCTCTGGGAACAAAGGGTCTGGTCCTAATCTCCGGAGAATTTCTTCAGGCCATTGATGCGGTTCGGAAAGCTGATCCAGCGAGTAATCCAGTTGGTAAGTTTCCCGTAATCCAATGTCTATGAGTGACTGACGGTCATATACATTAAATGCACCAACAGTTGGTACGCACAAAACTCTAAAAACTATAAATATTAACAAAAGTAAACACAGTCTCGACGGAGCGAACAGAGAGGCAGCCGGTCGGAGCGGCGCCATCATCATCAGATTTAGACTTAGATCCTAATACGTTAGTTTACCTTATTAACGTTAGCTTAGCGAGTTAGCATGTTAGCTCACGTTGCCCGGCACTTGGAAATATCTACAAGAAGAATCCACTTGACACACTAAAGGAAGAATCGACTGGACTATCGTGAGTGTTTACAACAGAAATGGCTTGGGTTATTGGAAATATTGGACCGTTTGATGACAATGTGGAGCAATGGAACTGTTACACTGAGCTTGAGCTACATTGGATTTGTTGAGAAACCTGCTTCTGCAGCAGTCTGTGTGTGAGCAACCAGTCAGCAGCATTGTGAACATTGAGAGACAGGCTTGTGTGTGGATTAAGAAATGAAGGTGCACAGAAGAAACTACTGACAGAGTGATTTGACACTGGAGAGAGCTGTCAATATCAGTGTAACAATGGAAATGGCATCAAAGGAAGCCCAGCAGTTACATGCAATGCAGTGCACAAGGTCAGTGACGGGCAAAGCGGCCAGGGTCCGTGTTTTCGTTGTGGAAAAACAGGACATCTTGCACCAACATGTTGGTGTAAAGAAATGGATTGTCGTAATTGTGGAAAAAAAGGCCACATAGAGCGTGCGTTAGGGCTGGGCGATATGGCCTAAAAATAAAATCCCTGATTATTATTTTTTAATCCGATTTACGATTATCGATTTTTCTCTCTTGAAAACTAGAAACGCCAAGGAAATCATTCAAATAACCTTTGTTTTTATTTGACACAAAAAATTTATCAAACCGAAACCAAGATGAATGTCCCTATTGGGATTGAAGTGCAAACCTAACTTTCACCAATCTTCACGTAAAAAAAATATATATATAATAATTAGGGCTGTCAAAGTTAATGCTTTAACTTGAGATTAATTTAAATTATTTAAAGCATTAAAATAGATTAATCTATGGAGTGAAAAATCTTCAATTTTAGCGCCGCGGATATAAGAAAGAGGTCTAGCTGAGTGAATGTTGATGGTTTTGTTGAACATTTGTATTTCACAGGAGAGAAACTGTATTCAAAGAAAGCTATTAAAATAGTCTTTGAATCTAAATATACTTTCTTTGTGTTGATTTTACATTAATTCCATGATTTTACTCAAGTAAATATCTGTTACAAGCTTCGGTCTTAAGTAGAAAAATGCTATTTTTAATCTAGATAAATTACAGAAAATTGTGAGATTAATTAGTAAAAGAAATGTTATCTATTGACAGCACTAATAATATATATATATATATATATATATATATATAATATAAAAGGTTACTCTTGATTAAACAAAGGTGAATGTCCCTATTGGGATTAATAGTGCAACAACTTGCTTTTTCACCAAACTTCACTTAATAAAAGGTGCCTATTGATCATCAAACAAGAATGAATTTCCCTATTGGGAAATAAAGTGCAAATCTAACTTTCACCAAACATCACTTTTTGTAAAATAAAAGGTGACTCTTAATTTTTATTTTTTTTCAAAATTGTCCTAAATCATTCATTAGAATGAATCGATAATAATATCGATAATATCGATTAATCGCCAAGCCCTAGCGTGCATGTAGAAATAAGAAGGGCACAGAAAATTACAATAAGTCTGGTTTTAAAAGAAACACTGGAAATTACAAAAAGAGGAGACATGTTCATGCTGTTGAACAAGGAGATGGAACAGCTAGTGACTCCTCAGATGAAGAGGAGAGGATAAATCTCCTCCTCTGGTCATTATTTGGGTAGAACACACATATTTTGAATGCCTTCGGCAGACTTTTTATTTTTTTAAGCCATTTTAATCTAGATTAACTCCAGGATTGCAGATAGATTAATCTAGATTAATTTGATTTTTAATCTATGCCCACCTCTAATATATTATATATATATTATATATTTATATATATATCACAAATTGTACTCCAATAAGAATATCTGCTATAATAATCACAATATGGTCTGGGGCACACGGTGTGGCCTAATCATCCTCAGCAACATCAAGGGTTTAAATACAGCTAGTGTATCACTGCCCCAATAAAGGAGAAATGCCCTGAAATAGCATCCTAAAATAATAATAATCGCAATATGATATTGTTCAGCAGGGCAGAGGACTAGATTGAATTACAGTTTACTTTAAAGTGGATATTTTACTGCTACTGGTACTTTCCAGCACGGGGCAAGGTGGTTAGAGAGACAGTGCTTTGAGTGGAGAGAACCTGCCAATTTGTCAAAGTGCCACAGCTGCACTACCTGCTCCACGCTCACAGCAGCTGGGAGACTGTGCTCTGAGCCCTCTGGTCATATTCTGATGTCTTTCCCCTGTGCACGCAAAAGTCCTAATTACTTACTAATTAACGTGTATAATTGAACTATCCAGTCTGACTGTGAAAGGCACACATGGGCACTTACGATTGGTTACATTGTGACAGACATCTTGTCGGCTGAACTGATGAGCTTTTGTTGAGTCAGGCGGAAATCTTCACTTACTCGCTAACGTTTGGGTCGGGCTTGGGTCAAACAAACACGCCATCATCATCAATAACAATAGACGACAGTATTCAATAACAATGCACTCTTAATTGGAAAACGACCTATACGATTCCCTATATGGGAAGAGCAAGGCATACACTCATTAGGGGATGTTTTTAACAAACAGGGTTTTTGTAGTGATAAAGAAATACGCAAAAAATTTAATCTCACCAAGTCCACATGGCTTTTTCACAAACAGTTAGAGCTATGTTTGAAGTCTCACGGTGTTCCATTAGACAGACCAATTGAACACCACAGATACCACAAATTCTTCTACGCAAGAGAGACATCGAGAGGTTTTGTTTCAGAATTTTATCATCAATTACTAACGTCCTCGTATGAAACCCTCCAACTTGACTCTGTCTGGAGGAGGGATATACCAGACCTGGAAAATGACTTTGATTGGCAAGGAGCCTGGGCAAATGTCCGACTTACATCAAGGAACCCGGATCATCAACAAATTAATCTTAACTATATTCACAGGACATACTTGACTCCCATAAGACTGTGCCGAATGGGGCTTAAACAAGATTCCAAATGCACCCAATGTGCAAATGGGGACGAAGGGACATTTATGCACATGTATTGGGACTGCTCACCAGTTAAGGCATTCTGGAAAGATGTGACCCAACAAATATCAAAACTCGTATCTTGGAATATACCTGTACACCCCTCGGTATTATTATTGAATGATGTTTTTGAGTTTGCAGTGAATCCACAGCTAAAGAGATTGGTTTTATCGGGTATCACAGTAGCCAAAAAGCTGATCGCATCACGCTGGTTTCAACCGGAAAAATTTTGCCGTAAAGTTTGGTTTCTTACATATCTCGATGTAATTTACGATGAAATATCTACAGCAAGAATTCTGGGTCTCAATGAATCCAAAATGTCAATGTGGTTAGAAGTGGTGGAGAGAATAAAAGCTAGCTTATAATGGTAGTGTCTGGTTAGGTGCGAGGGATAGTGGAGGTACTTCTCAAGGTGGGGTCCGGGAGGGGGGGGTTCGAGCTGAGCATATGTGTGTAGGTTTTTTTAGATAACAGGTATTAGGGGTATATCTTATATAAGACAACTAACTAGAATGTGATCTCATTGGATGTGCCCTGACAATTAATGCTTGTATATCTTATCGTGTGTTGTCATGTTTGTTTATGTTTGTTTAAAAAATAATAAAAAAATAAAATACAAAAAACAATAGACGACAGTTAAGTTCCAAACCCCTCCCCCCCCCTTTTTCTTATAGAACTACAGCCGACAGCTTCTGGTGTGAAAGAGGATGCTGCCAGTTGTTGTGGCAACATGTGTTCGATACAATGTGATCGATTTTCAGCCACAAGGAACAGGCATCACTGTACAAAATACAGGAAACGGAGCAGACACCTTGTCCAATAAAGGATTCTGGTTGAAGATCGACCCAGATAGTGCAGTCATGTATTTATAAGACCAAGGGTCCAGATGGCAGCTATTTCAAATCACCTACAACCCAGACAGTTCTGTGGTTTAGCCAGACAGAGCCATACAAGATGCCGTCAGAGGGAATGAGTAGCCTTATCCTCGCATACCTGACCAGAAGCAAGGACACAGAGTCCCATAGATTAGGTCCATTATCCCCTACTTTCCCTCATCCCCTCTTCCCCCCCCCCCTATTTTCCTTGCCCTATTTTTTGTCCTGATTGTAAAGCGACCTTGGGTTCTATGAAAGGCGCTATATAAATTTGATCTATTATTATTATTATTATTATGTGTGGCCTTCATCCTTCATGATCACCTAGGGTGTATTTTTAGATGGTGCAATATAGCCTAACGTGAAACATAACATTGGGACATAATGCAAGCCGAGTTTAGCCGTGACATCCAACTTTAGAACACCCAGCTGGTGCAACAGAACCCAGGAGTGTTGAGAGGGGCCTTTCCCTTTCACATACCATGTATCCTGACTTCACAAACACTTGACCTACAAACACAATACTACATCAGCGCAGAAATTAGGGGTGGGAATCGCCAGAGACCTCACGATACGATACTATCGCGATATTTGCGTCACGATACGATAGTATCGCAATACTAAATATATCACGATACGCTGAGTATTAATATTGCGATTAAAAGAAAATATATTTTATCAAATTTAATTTATTACCTTTTTTCAACTGCAAAGTAAAACTTTGTCAACATGTTTTATCTAATAAAATAAAGTTCAGTCTGTTCATCTCACTTCAATAATTATTTTTGCAGAACATGTATTTATAGTAGGGATGCTCGATATTGGCTTTTTTACCGATACCGATATACCGATATTGTCCAACTCTTAATTTCCGATACAGATATCAACCGAATCCCGATATATGCAGGGTTTCCCCCACAAAAAACTGAATAATTTCAGGTAATTAACATTACATATCTCTTGTTGTGGAATTAACACAACAGTATGCATACTTTTGACAATAAATCAAATCTGAATTTGTTCTTACTTGCTTGCCTGGGTAAATAAAAGTTATAGAAATGTAAAAAATACATCCACAGCTAAAGAGATTGGTTTTATCGGGTATCACAGTGGCTAAAAAGCTGATAGCATCACGATGGTTCCAACCGGAAAAAATTTGCCGAAAGGTCTGGATTATTACATATCTCGATGTGATCTATCAAGAAATATCTACAGCAAGAATTTTGGGTCTCAATGAATCCAAAATGACATTGTGGTTAGAAGTGGTGGAGAAAATAAAAGCTAGCATATAATGGTAATGTCTGGTTAGGAGCGAGGGAAAATGGATGGATTATCCAATGTCCGGGAGGGGGGGGTACGAGCTAGAGCATATGTGTGTAGGTTTTTAGATAACAGGTATTAAGGGTATATCCTATATAAGACAATTAACTAAAATGTGATTTCATTGGATGTGCACTGTCAACTAATGCTTGTATATCTTATCGTGTGTTGTCATGTTTGTTTATGTGTTTGTTTAAAAAATAATAAAAAAAATAAAATACAGATACCGATATTTTCCGATATCACATTTTAATGCCAATATCGGCTGATAATATCGGACATCCCTAATTTATACCATATAATATATATATATATATATATAACAAGCAGACAGATGTAAACACTGTAATCCATCTGTGTTGCATGTACCTGACAAACTGAACTGTTTGTATTACAGTCATATTCCAACTTAACTGAATGCACACGTGTGTGGACTATAGGGCTGCAACGATTAGTCGACATAATCGACGACGTCGATCATAGAAAATCGCAGACCGGGAATTTTTGCATCGATGCGTCGTATAAAAAAATCAGAGACGCAAATGTCATTTGTAACTGCAATGCACTACAGGAAGTGCTGGGGGCAGTATCGTTTCCATTGTCTGACTGCATTCTGTAGTACCGGCCCGGGTAAGAAGAAGAAAGAATGCACCCCGGAGCTTCGGAACATGGGTACGTTTTAGATAGTTAGGCAAAGTAAAATATATTGTTGGTTTCCTGTTGGTTGTCAGTTTGGCCATGGGTAGGTAGGGATTTTTTTTTTTTTTTTTTTTATTCTTTCCCACGGCGACTATGGATAGGGAATTTCTTTATTTAATTAAAATTTTCACAACAACATGGATGCATGTACTCTGCCAGCATGTTTAATATCCATAATACTAAATGTTTGACTAAGATTTCTATGAAACTGTATTCTTAAAAAAAAAAGAAAAAAGAAAAAAAATCGATTTTTTTTTTTTTTATATAATTTTTTTTTTAAAACTCATTAAATATATTGGGTTGCACCTAAATCGGCAGGGTCGGTCGGCAACCGGAAACCAACTATTAATTTTGTTAGGCCTTAGCCATAGTATTGTATTTTTTACGTTAGCTTACATGTTGGAAAACAGAACGTCTCATGGATATGGATAATGCTTGCTAAGCTAACTCTATTGCTGGGGCTTATAGAGGCTGCGGTATAGGGCTGCAACTAATGACTATTTTGGTAGTCGACTAATCTGTCGATTATTTTTTCGATTAGTCGACTAATCGAAAAACAATTATATTCAAAAAAAATATATATATATAATTTTTTATTTTATTTTTTTTCACTACCTATCTTTGTGAAAGTGGCTTCTCAGCTCTGGTCCAGCTGAAGACAGAGCAGAGGAACAGATTGGACATTGAGCATGACCTCAGAGTTGCTTTGAGACTCTTTTCAGGACCAAACAACATCCCCAGTTATCCCATTAGTTCCCCCAAACTTACTGTCGGTCTGTTATGTTAAGCTAAGAAGTCTTAGAAGTCGACGCAACAATATCTCGTCGACGATTTTTCATAATCGACATAGTCATTGCAGCCCTACTGCGGTATGTTGTATGTTGTATGCAACGTTAAACAGCGCCAAGCTTACAGCGGTGCTGCGCTATTTCAGTAATGCAGAGGCTGCGGTATGTTGTATGTAACGTAACGTTAGCTAAACAACAGCGCCATGCTTACAGCGTTGCTGCTTTTATATACACATATACTCAATGTGGCAGTGTGTGTCACAATCTTACTTAGCTAGTCAGTCTGCAAAAACACGACACTGTGCTAACGTGAGCTGTCTGTAGCCTAGCCAGCCAAGTTCCAACTAGCTTTCCCATGGTTTAACGTTAATGGCATTATGCAGTACATCATCTAAAACAAAGTTTCACACATACACACACACTCCTCTCACACACCGCAAACAAAAGACCTAGAAGTCTGTCTGATCCGTCATCCTCCTCTCCTCTCCCCCTACAGCTGTTCCAAGTCACCCTCCTGGACCAAGTTACAGCCCCATCAGCCGTGGTGCTGGGGGCAGATTCTGCTACTTATTTTCTTTCTTTGTTTACATTTAAGCACTTAATTTGTATTATTTAATTTATTTATTTTGTTATGATTGATTGTTGTATTGTATTTATGTTATTCAAATACATTTTGATTTAAGTAAGTCCAAATTCAAATGTTTCATGAGTCATTATTTTTTATTTGCTATGGGATCATGTTATATGTTAAGTTAACTGTTAACACTTTCAGTGCCCAGCAGGGGGCGCACGATTTAGTGCTTGAATGCCCACCATCCACTTCAATGTTAGCGTTAATATCCCCTTGTGGGATCGCAAGAAAGGATGAAACGGGAGACGGTAGTCGAGTCTTTCCTTTTACTTCCCAACATAAATTACATACATCCAACGGAGTGCAGAGACGTTTAACGTTACTACTTGAAAGTGACAGCAGCCAGCTGACAGCTGACAGGTGACATAATATAGGTCACCAAATACCCACCCCGTTCCAAGAATCCCCAGGCTTAAAGGAGCATTCCTCCGCTCCTCAAGTCCAGTGAATGTCTGCACCAATTGTGCGTGATAAGTGAGTCACCACAGCCTAATCTATGTTTTATATTATGGCTATGTGTCTAATCTGCCTGTCGCTTATCAATGACTCATTTTCCAGTCAACATTGTCGAAGCGGATTGTTTTTTTATCTGTTAATTTCCGTTTTATAGCATTTTGAAAAGCCCTCGTTTTCAAGAAAAATAAAAAGATTCCGTGATAACGCCCTGTACTGGAATATTCTATTCTATATTCTATTCTAAATATTCTATTTATGAATCGTTTTCAAATAAACGCTAGATTATCGATAGTATATGTGTACGTATGCACGCTGGTGCCGCAAGCTGAAAATCGATTATCTTAGTTCCTGATCGCTCGCACAGCCAAACAGGCATACCACACATAGGGGAAAAGCTTATATCTCTGTGAAAACAGGTCTGATTATCCTAAGACTGGTAAAATAGATTCCTTACCGGAGATCAGATGGTATCCAAAAAGATTATTCCAATTCCTGATCGCCATTCCAAAAACCGATAATTTTATTGATCCATCGCTACATACTGTAAAACACATATTACACGCTGTTCTGAGGCTCCACAATGACTGAGATCATCTCCGGTTACATGCGTGAGAAGTAAAATGTGGATTCTGGAGTTTTTTTTCTCATCCATTTTCATTGAGTCCATTCCAAAAGGGTGCATTACCATCTGGGAGACGATAGGGGGCGCTTTTTTCACATCTGAGCTCCTGGTGGGGCAGGCTTACCAACAGTAGACTCGGTTGATGAAATATGAATTCAGATCGCTAATAAAAACAAAAATCACGCTAATTGTCGTGGTGGGCATTCAGGGGGCGGGCGCCGGGCGGCTAACACGTGTTATGTCGTGGCTGGCATTCAAAGTGTTAAGGCAGAGGGACTGGACAACAGGGTGACATTCACAGGTGTGCAGACTTGAGCATGTGAGGGAAAACATGCACTGGAGCCTGGAAAAGGAGCCGCGCCCACAGGAAACAGATGGAGGGTGTGACAAAAATAATCGTTAGATTAGTCGACTAATCGAAAAAATTATCGACAGATTAGTCGACTACCAAAATAATCGTTAGTTGCAGCCCTAGTGGACTACTGTACTACAGGTATTGAAATGAACAATGCAACTTCCTTATACAAAAAAAAAAAAAAATACAAAAAAATATTTTTATAAATAATTAAATATCGATACTTGGTGTCCCTGTATCGATACAGTATCGCCACACAAAGTATCGCAATACTACTACATATCGATTTTCCCCCCCACCCCTAGCAGAAATGCAGAAATCATTTTTCCATGCATAGATGTATCTACAGTTGTGACTTCACTTTCCTTTCCTGGCTATTAAAGACATTGGTCACATTGAACTGGTCTCACACAAGATGCCATACCTGCAACCGGCACTAGGGGCAGATTGGCTCACTGTGAGTGAGTGAGTGAGTGAGTGAGTGAGTGAGTGAGTGAGTGAGTGAGTGAGTGAGTGAGTGAGTGAGTGAGTGAGTGAGTGAGTGAGTGAGTGAGTGAGTGAGTGAGTGAGTGAGTGAGTGAGTGGGTGAGTGAGTGCGTGGTAAATGGTGCATTTATATAGCGCTTTTATCCAAAGCGCTTTACAATTTGTTCCTCACATTGATTTCACCCATTCACACACTGATGGCGGAGGCAACCATACAAGGTGCCAACCTGCTCATCGAGAGCAGTTAGGGGTTTTGCTCAAGGACATGCTGCCCATTAGCAGACGACTGCTCTACCTCCCGAGCCACTGTCACACTGTGAGTGAGTGAATGAGTGACATCCTGGGGCCTTCACATCTAAATATATTGCTAAACTTAATTACTATGGACACCAAACACAAGCGGTCAGTGGATGGAAACATGACACTGTGCTTCAGTGCGACTGTACACAGGGTCGTGTGGCGGCTGGTTGGATGGTCTGGCACTTCCAAGACACAACTGCAATCAATTCCAGATTTCTGTGGGGGGGGGGGGGGGGGGGGGAGAGACTCCCATCAGGCCCAAAGCCTCCTTTTCTCCCAAAAATATTAAAAATGTAAAGTATAATTCACCATTTAGAGTATGAGTCTGGAAAATGCTTCTCTGTTCTCTACAAAACACTTTGGCAGGTGGCCAAGTAACCGGAAGAAGAAGAGGACGGGTCACAGCCCCGACGTTCTCACAGAACGATATTCAGCACTGGACGCTTCTCATAACCCGATGTGTCTCCCAGTGGCAACAGGGAAGCTATTTTCAAAGCGTTTCTGTGACGACACTGACCTATCCTCTTATTATTCTACGCCGCCGACAAGCGGCCAAGTGTCAATTCTAAATTAGCCTACTGGTGGTTTTAGAACTTTGACAGTGAGTGTAGGCCCAAAGAGTCTGATGTCTGTCCCCAAAAGAAGTAGACAAATCGGGACCAATGATTTCATTGATGCTAAAACAGTAAGCCCAGCCAGCCACCTTACCTACCTCTGAGTAGAGGGAGCCATGATAATAAATATGATATATATGTCTGACAATCGTTTTGTATGCCAAGAACCAAGCTACACACACCAGCAACAGACAGGAGCATCGCCTTGTCCTCATTGACAACAGAAGTAGATAAACATTAGCATAGCACCAAACGTGGTTAGCATGGCTAATGTCTGTGAATATTTCTTGCTACTTAATATTTAAGCTGTAATGTTGTCTTGTACAAAGGCTTTCAACAACCATACAATGCAGGGAACCATCAGCACGGCACTCAGGTGAATTCATGAGAGCTAATTGAAATAGACATTAGCTATGCTAATCACAATTTGTATTTCTGTTCAAAGACGCTATGATAAAGCTCCTGTTTGGATTTGAAAAGGGTAAGATAGCAAGCTGATTTAATCGCAACTAGATAAGATGGTTTCAGTCAGCTTTGCTAATGGTATCCATCTAACATTAACTAGCTAAACTAGCTTGCTCCTGCCAGAGGAAGCCGTTTGATAGAGCGATTGCTGGCCACCTATGCCATTGCTATCAGGGGTTTTCCTCCTTTATTCAAAAGGGAATCCTGTCCATGCAACACAAAAACGCTCACATTAAACATCCCGATGGAATTACCTAAAACAAATTTTCATGTTTCAACCGTCTCCACCCTGGAAGGAGTTTTCAAACAGGTCAGTTTTCAGTGACATAAAAACACAGTTTGCTTATGGACCTAAGGCGAAAATGTATAGAAAAAAGTTAAATAAATAAAAATAAAAACCAGCTTACGTGTGAACAAGGCCTGTCTCGTTTTTAACATAACAGTGTTAATTTTGGCAGCTATTTTCATTTTAGTTTTAGTCTTAGTTAGTCATGTGTCAAATGCTCCTTTTTCGTTTTCATCATATTTAGTCACCTTCATTTATTTTTCGTTTAGTCAGTTTTAGTCAACTACAGGTCTGAGCATTTTAGTCTTAGTCAGTTTTGGTCTCGATTTTGTCTTTTTTGTTTTAGTCTAGATTTAGTCGCAGAAAACGGATGACATTTTTGTATAGCATTATGGCATTTTATTCTCTTGTAATGCAATTCTATGTACCGCTACAGTAAGTCAAATTCACATTAATTTCTATTGGGATCATAGATTCATGTAGATGCCCCTCTCCCCACTCCCCCATAACGTAATGAGTTAAAGATGTAAACAGTTAAAGACCCTCACCAGTCTTAAAATAACAAAAACAGTAAAGTGAACCAAACGTTTCCATAGCCCATGTGAAGCAGACATGGCCCCTGGTTGTACAAAAAGAATATATACATATAGAGCATAGAAGTGCTCCACATATATACACCATAAGACATAATCAAACCAATAGTTTTAGTCTTAGTCATGTGTCAAATGCTCCTTTTTCGTTTATCATATTTAGTCACCTTCATTTATTTTTCATTTTAGTCTTAGTCAGTTTTAGTCAACTACAGGTCTGAGCATTTTAGTCTTAGTCAGTTTTAGTCTCAAGTTTGTCTTTTTTGTTTTAGTCTAGATTTAGTCAGGGGGAAAAGCTTAGTTGACTACCATATTTAGTCATCATTTTCGTTGACAAAATTACAAGCCTTGAAACATTTACTTGAAATATTTCAATATTTACCTCAAATATGTCACTCATCTCAGCTAGACATTTAATATTGCTGAAGTGGATCACCCTGACAGACCCCGATACTAGAAGAGGAGTGATGTGGGCCTGAGATGATGTGATGTGCACCCACACCTTTCTTTAATATATATATATTATATAAATAATAATAATAATAATCTTTTGTCTATTTTAATTTTTTTTCATGTTTTGGGGATGCGGGGGAGGTGAGTGTCCTGGGATTGGGTGGGAGTGAGATTTTGGGTGGAGAGGGCAGTTAAGCTGGAGCGGTTACATTTTCTGTGAAATGTCTAAATTGATCAATTCAATATTTCAATAAATATATTTATATAAAAAGAACACGACTCCTGCACTGTGACTTCACATATTACACTCATCTTTAAACAGACCACGCCACTCTATGTGTTCAGTCCCATCTCTCTCTGTACCAAGAGATGGCTCTAGCCAGGAGCCTAGTGGTAACATCATACTAGTGTACTAGTCGACATGCTGGTATCTGATCTCACCAGACAGGCTGCTGGCTGGCTTCTCAGATCTGCTAAACACATCAGAGACGCATAAAAAGGAGAGAGAGAGAGAAAATAGAGATGACAGAAAAGTCACAGTACCAGTACATTTGTCACCAAGATGAAAAAAGACTTTAAACGTGGAAATAAACTAAGAAAAAATCTCTCTCTTTCTCCTCCATTGGACAGTTTCCCTATGATCTCAAACAAGCCAGAGTCATTCCGCTTTACAAAAAGGCAATAAACTAGACCCCGGGAACTATAGGCCTGTGTCAGTGTGATATCCAAAGTCATAGAAAGGATCATTAATGTAGGGTGACCATATTTTGATTTCCAAAAAAGAGGACATAGCGTGGACAAAATATTCACGGCCATAGAGGAGACCGTGGGACACCTTTTTGCAAACGAATATGTGTCTCGAATTTGCTCCCATGCGGCGCGCAAAATCGCGCAAGTCTTGTTTACAACATCAGGGTCCCCCATTTTCAATTCATCATAAATGTACAGTTCCCTCCCCCTTGTATATATTTATTGTATGTCACAAATGTAACAGTACTGCTTTGAGGTCTTTCTCTGGTCTGCATCCCCTTAACAATTGTGTGTATTGAGCTGTACTGTACCCATTCTGTACCCATTGGCGATCCAGATGGCATTCGAACGGCAACGAATAGCGCTTTAATTCTGTAATTTATATGTTCGGCGAAAAATGCAGCCCAAGCCTTCAGATGCTCGCAAAGGGCCGTGAAACTGAAACTGAAAAACAATGAAACCCGGACATTTCGATGAATTTATAAACCCCCCCCGGACGCCCCGGACAGGGCGTGAAAAGAGGACATGTCCGGGCAAAAGAGGACGTTTGGTCACCCTAATTAATGATCAAATAAACGAATACCTCTCTACAAACAACCTGTTGTACGAGCTCCAGTCTGGATTTAGAACATCATATTCCACAGACACATGTTTATTATATCTGACAGACCAAATTAGAACAGAGGTGGACAAAGGTCAATTCTGTGGGATGGTTTTAATAGACTTACAAAAAGCCTTCGACACCGTTAACCACGACATACTTTTATATAAACTGAAGGCTATGGGTTTTAACAGTATATCCTTAAGGTGGATGGAGTCTTATCTGAGAGGCAGGAAACAAGTAGTGGAAATTAATGGGACCATATCCTCCTCACTTCAACAGACGTGCGGGGTGCCGCAAGGAAGTATTTTAGGACCACTTTTATTTCTTTTATATGTCAATGACATGAAAACTGCATGTGATTGTAAACTGTTTTTATTTGCGGATGATGCTGCACTCATGGTCTCCCATCAGGACAAAAGAGAAGTAGAGAGGTCACTCAGTCTAGAGCTTGTCAAGATCAGTCATTGGCTGGTCGAAAACAGGTTATCCGAAGCTATCCTTTTTGGCTCGGCCATACGACTTAAGACTCAAGAGGTCTCCTGGGTTCAAGGTAGTGGTAGGAGTTATCGAGGTAACAGCAAAGGAGGAAGTCACATACTTAGGATGTATTTTGGACAACACCTTATCAGGGGTGAGCATGGCACAAAAGGTGGTCACAAAGATCAATCAGAGAATACAATTTCTCTGTAGAGTGTCCACCTATATTAACAGGTCAGCAATGGAAGTCCTGGCAGGGGCACTGATCCAATGTCATTATGACTATGCATGCTCCTCCTGGTACACTGGCATCACAGTAGCACTGAAAGGTAGGCTACAGACAGCTCAGAACAAATTAGTTAGAATGATTTTAAAACTCCATCCCAGGACTCACCTTACACAGACACATTTTAACAGCCTCAAATGGCTCAGGGTTGAGGAGAGGGTCTCTCAAATAAAACTCAACATGACACACAGGATACTCAGGAATACTGTCCCTCAATATCTTAGAGGATATTTTAACATGGTAAGGGATGTACATGGACATTGGACATGCCACCATGATCCTACAGACATCGTCCCAGTGAGATGCAATAGAAAAATAGGCCAAAACTCATTCCTATATTCAGCAGCAGTACAATGGAATAGCCTACCAATGGAGTTGAAGTCCATAAGCCCCTTCTCCACTTTTAAATCAGCTATAAAGAGGTGGATCATAAGTAGCAGAAGCTGGGAGTAGTGAACAAAGGTTTTTAATAAGTGTTATTCCTTTTTATTCTTTTATTGTCTATAAAATGGAATATTATTGTACGTATTTTTGGTTTTTATACCACACATCCTGACATACAGACACTACAAACACCCACGTCCACACACCAGTACATAAATCCACTGACACCAATGATGAAGGACCACAATGGAAACAAGCCTATGGCTTTATTGTGTTTATTGGAATCCTATTGGTAAATGGAGAAATGTATACCTGTTCATAATTGTGATCAAATGTGTGATTTTCCATTCTAAATCAATAAACTATTCAATCAATCAAAAACTCCTACGCAGAGCCGCTTCTATGCCTGTATCTGTACCAAATCCGGACATCTGATCAAAATAGTTTGAAATACGGCTATAACTTTTGAATTGGGGTCTAAACAGAGTATCACAAATAACCAGAAAGTACGCCCGTCTGAAAATGTCTCAGTCATGCAGTGATGTAGTTATCAGAAAAGTAAACAAGACTATAATTCGATGTATTTTCTGCGTGAGGAGGAGCCAGACCTTTATGGCTGCGTTCGTCGTTTCCATGGACAGTGGATAAACAAGACGCCATGAAATTCAATTATTAAACTTTTTTCTGTTCTTATTTATTTATTTTTTTATCTACTTTTTCTCCCCATTTTCAATTTTTCTCCCATCCCAATTTCGTATTATCCAATTCTACCCTCCCCTGTCTCAAACGTTGTTAGACAATGCCTCCCACTGGTCGGCTGCAATGTGGACCAAGCCTTGCATCACGTGTCCCCTCCGCGTGAATATTAAAGGCAACCAACTTGTGTTTGGCTTTTCTCTGATTGGCCGCGACCCCCCCCCGCCCCCACGCGCAGGCAAGCGCAGCCGTCCCACGTCCCAAATGAAATCCAAGGAGCAAGCGCGGCAGCGCGGGCAACCAACTTGTGTACCAACCAACTTGTGTTCACCTGCTGTACCAACCAACTTGTGTTCAGCTGCGGTAGCAGTGGAGCGCTGCTGACTGATTATTATGTTTCGCATTTTTAACAACCAACGGTAGATTCACTCGTCACTGTACATGTATAAACAAAGCCCATACAGTTATGAAATGCGCTGAACTAGAAAATACATCTGGTAGTTCGTTTATGACATTAATTAATAATAAACACTGTTAGGACTCTTAATAATAAACACTGTTACGACTATCTGACTCTTAATAATAAACACTGTGTTAGGACTATAAACACTGTTAGGACTATCTGACTCTTAATAATAAACACTGTTACAGTGTTAGGACTATCTCGATTCACGCGTCACTACTGTAACTAGAAACTCTGGGTGTCACTGTACATCAGTGTGGTAAGTAAGCTGTAACGTTATTTCGCGTCTTTAACGTCAGCGGGGCGATGCAGTGGTTTGTCCCCGGCTTCCGTGCACCGCCGCCGGCTCTACTCGGTCCAGCTCCAGCAGCAGCGACCGTGCTCCGTTGTAGAACGAAGCCCTTCAATGACAGAGCTCTCATATTTTGCGAATGCATAAACTATATCTTAAATTATGGCTATGTGTCTAATATGGCTGTCGCTTATCAATGACTTCGCGACAGCCATATTAGACACATAGCCATAATTTAAGATATAGTTTATGCATTCGCAAATATGAGAGCTCTGTCATTGAAGTGGGTGGTGGCAGTGTAACAGCGTTCACCCTGATGTAAAGTAGCGATTTTTATTGTTTTGTCATGACAACCCAATTACATAATCCAACATATGTGTAAAGAAACAACATATTCCAGTTAACGGTATATTTTTTAATGATTCATTACGGTATAAATTAGGTTAACTGGAGCTGTGGAGGCTGCTTGCTGAAGCGCCAGCGGGGCGACGCGGTTGTTTTTTCCCCGGCTTCCGTGCGCCGCCCGCGGCTTGATCCAGCTCCAGCAGCAGCAGCGGCCGCGCTCCGTTGTAAAAGCCCTTCAATGACAGAGCTCTCATATTTTGCGAATGCATAAACTATATCTTAAATTATTATGTGTCTAATATGGCTGTCGCTTATCAATGACTTCGCGACAGCCATATTAGACACATCGCCATAATTTAAGATATAGTTTATGCATTCGCAAATATGAGAGCTCTGTCATTGAAGTGGGTGGTGGCAGCGTTGTAGATAGGAGGTGTACTGTATGTCAAATGTCGGTCATGTGGTGGAAGAGTTTAGTACAGTCACACAACAGAACACCAGTGTTTCTAGTAGATATGTTTATTAATATAAATAAACACCTCTGTCTGAACTGGTTCGACCAGCGCGTTGGTTCGACTTCTGCCGCGTCTCTCAGCGGAAAAGGGCGTGTGCTAGGGCGGTCACGTGGCCAATCAGAGAAACGCTGAACGAAAAGCTGAACACAAGTTGGTTGCCTTTAATATTCACGCGTCCCCTCCGGTACACGAGGAGGCAGCCGTCGCATCTTTTCACCTGTACAGCGCAATCTCTCAGCGGCGAGGAGTAACGCGTGGGAGGCTCACGCTGCCCCCGTTGCTTCCTGATTCTGCTGTACAGGCGCACCAACCGACCTGTAGGAGTCGCTGTCCACAACGTCCGATCCCCACCCACCGGCTTTCCCACCCCCTAATACTGCCAATTGTATTAGTATGAACAACCAGCCAAGCCGGAAGCAACGCCGAGAGCTGGGATCGAACCCAGCATCTCCTGCGTTAGTGGCGAGCGCCTTGCCCACTGTGCCACTTAGCCGACCTTTCTGTTCTTATTTATAAAAGAGAGTAATAAATATGGTGGGAACAATAATATAATATAATTTGTTCACTACGTTATGAGAAAATAATATGAGTAAAGGTAGCACCGGTTAGTTTACTTCCCGTTTGGGCAGAGAATGTTTGACAGTAGAACGTCGTCCAACTCTCTGCATAGGAGAATGGTCTCTCTCTACCGCACAGAATCATGAAGATAAAATAGGAGACAGCAAGGCTGGATTCATTATTAAGAAGTGGATTCTCCTCAAGGAGTAGGCCTAACCGAGAACGAACGCTCAGTCAGAAAATGTATTTCAGTCTGTATTTATTCATTTAGACTACATTTTGAATAAAAATGAATATAGATTCCAACCCTGCTCTTCACTGTAACAGAGTATCCCTCCTCGACTCCACTAAGTATAATAAATCTACTGGAGTGGGCGGCGCTGGCCTGTGTGTACAGTGTCTGTATGGAGAAACACTGCACTAGCCTTTCCTGAAGGATGCTGGTGTAAACTAGGGCTGCATCAGCCAATTACACTAATCGCTCAATTTGGTCTCAAGTCAACCAAGACTTTGTTAGTCAATCGCTTTTTCCCCTAGGAAAGTCCATATTTGGTGAGTAGTGACACTAGGGAGAAAAAGAGAACAGGAGAAGAGTGACTCACACTTTCATTAGCTCACTGATGTTACCAGGCAGCTGGTTAGAAAGACATCTAACATAGAGCAACCAGGAGATGACACAAGATGAAAATTAATGGAAAAGATGTCAATGACTTGTTTTGAATGTACTATTCAGAAGCAACACCAACAAACGACTTGATGCAGACGAGTTAACATTAAACAAACGTAGCTTGCTAACCTAGTTAGCCAAGTTATTTTGTTTCCTTGCAAACACATCGACTTCATACAGAGTTCATTCCAGTATAATCACAAATATACAGTGGGGTTAAATCTAGATAATAAGCGAGGTAAATTCAACATGACAAGCTAATGGAAGCTAATCACTAGCTTATAGCTGCCAGCACTAGCAGTAGCCATCACACAGTCCTTTGTCGCTGAATAACAATTAGCCAAGGCCTCTCCTTCAGTTTAAAACCTCTTAAGCTGCAACGTCCCTCATATGCAACGTTTTTCTGACTTTTTGCAATCAGCACTTTGGCGACCCCTAGTGGCTTGGGTGTGCATATTTTGTTATACAATATATCGAATTGAAGGCTTATTTGTCGATAGCGACAAAATCCGTTCAGCGGTTCTCGAGTTACATGCCGGTATTTGAGGCTTGTGCAAAGTACACGGTATTGCGCAAAATACCACTCCCGACTCAGGCTGCATTAGTTCCGTCAATCTAGATCCGATCTCGAAAATGATTGTGGATCATTGTAGCCAATGAGTGTGGCTTCCAATGATACCCCATGTGGGGATGTGTGAATCAGGGATCTAGGTGAACAACTCAATTCTTTAACAGGAAGCCAAATGAATTGAAGTCTATGAGAAAACTGAGTTTTTCTTTGTACACAGTTTACCAAAATCACTCCTAATCACTCATTTCTGAATGAGTTTCTGATCTTTATGAAATTTGAATATGTACTACATAAGGCTTCAGGCTATGGCTCCGTCTGGATTTTTAAGCCAAATACTACCTCTGGACTACTAACTACTACAGAAAAACTTGAGTAACAAGTTTTTTTACAACTCAAGTTCAGACCTATGTTACTCTATTACGTTAGCACTAAAAGTGAATTTTTATTGTGGAATCAGAAACTTCAGAATGTCATCTTTCAAAAGAGACCAGGCTCATGCATGTGATATAAGTATAAAGTATGTTGTTTTGGTTTGCAAAAAAAGTATGCAGTCCTTAAAAAATGAAAACTAAAATGGCCAATTTTGGGGGCGCTTGCTAAGATACTGAAGCAACAGGGAAAGTAAATCTGACTTATGATTAGGGTTGGGCACCGAAAACCGGTTCTAATAGGAACCGGTTCCTAACTTCCGGTTCTGGAACCGGAAGTAACATATTTGAATTTCGATTCTAAATTCCGTTTTTTTTTTTTTTTTTTTTTTTTTTACTTTGTTAATTAATACCCTAGTTACAGTACAGCAACCAAATTAAACTGTATCAAGTCAACTGAAAATGTGAATAGTATGATTTTCTTTTTGAAAAAAAAAAAAAAAAATCTCCTTCGAAATAAGCTGTGACCTGTTTTGACCTGCACCTCAAAGAATCGGAATCGAGAATCGTTTAGAACAGGAATCGATATGGAGAATCGGAATCGGAACCGGAATCGTTCAAATCCAAACGATGCCCAACCCTACTTATGATTAAGCAATATTACAGGAGAGGGAGTGCCGTTATACCGGATATCAACACATCGTAGGTACGAGGAGACGAGTACCCAAGATATTCACAGTAGTGCTGCACGATTCATCTAATCACAATTGCAATGTCAGCCTGTGCAACTATATCACAGCAAAAAAGGCTGCGATTTGAGATTTAATTAAATAAGTGTGTGTGTGCGCTTCTATTTTATTCAAAAGGAAGATATTGATTTAAATATGTATATAGCCTATATATGAAAAATATATATATATCGTATGGCACAAGCACTACCATAGCGCGGAGTGGAGAGATAACACACAATACATATAATAATTCACTGAGATATACTAAAAAGCTATTTATAATGTCTGGCCAATAAAAATCTCTGGCTGGTAGTTTTTTTTCTTCTTTTTTTATCTAAAAAGTAAATTTAGTTCCCCTACTCATGTACAGTAGGCATCCACACTACACAGCATCTATAGACATAATAAACGTATCTCCTTCTCTGGGTATTCAGTAGGTTGTGTCAAAGAGGCAACTACCCATGTGACCTGAGGATACTATTCTGGTAAATTAATCGTTTAGATTAATCGACTAATCGATAACAAAATAATTGTTAGTGACAGCCCTAATCAGCACTCATGGAATGCCTCTCATCCTATCAAATGACTTGGTTGGAACTAACTTGTATAATATGCCTCGTCTACGTGGTCCAGTGTTAATATAAGAAGTAGGGCTGTCTTAAATACTTCGAAGCTTCGTTCGATGGGCATGGGATCAACTCTGCATCTCTTTGTTAACTACAACAAGCAATGCTGTTTGTTATTTAAGATGAGGTCGGACTCGGCACTGACAGATTTGTGTTCATTGTGCTGCTTTTATAAAGCCTCAAATGACGGCTTACAATATTTCATGAAAGCAAAGTGTTTCGTTTGTCTAAGATTTGGAATTAGGAGGTATCTGCCAATCTCCCCCATCCCTATTATATTACAAGCTGCATAAACCTGTTTCATAATTCCCTTATTTTTCATGTACAAATCGAACTCTTTGAAAACAAGGACACATGGTGCACTTCCTGTGAGCCGCCACTAGGGCCAGACCGTGAGTGAGTCACTGAGTGTGTGAAATCCACAGTAGAGATCTCTGCTTCGTCTTTAAAGACAGCGTTATTGTGAATATAAGTTTATATATACTAGAACAACATTTCAAAGCGACAACAATAACATTCTAAAAAGACCCAAGTTTCTCCTGTTGCAATAACTGACAGGAAATACAATTAGGTTCAAACTGTTCCCTAGCAACATAATTCCAGTGTAACTGTATACAGGCTATTTGTAGGAATGTATATATATATTTTTTTATATATATATATGGTCGATGGTGAGGGGACTGCAGAGAAATAAGCCTGATAGTTGAGCTGTACAGTGTAGAGCGTCCTACCAGCCTGTGTGTTTGGAGTTAAGAGCTTTGGCCCCAAGACCCAGAGCCGGCCATGAGGCCAACTGTGCCAGTCCATTTTAACCAGATTAGGATTACTACACTGCATTAATGAGATCAACCATCAACAGTACAACATACACAGGGTCAAATACAATCACAAACATCCATTGGACATAGACAGAATGGACAGAGTACACACACACACAAACGATAAGATAAACCTGTATTCATCCCTGTGGGGACATTCAGGTCACGTGTCATAGCAACAATGTTAACAAAGAGAGGGGAAGAGGAGAGGTAGGAGTAAAAATAAACATGATCTGCACTGGATCTCTGGGTGAGTGAACAGGTGAGACATATACTCTATTAATAATGTCACTATGTGCATATGTACAGCCCACCCTGGTATAATATATATTACAGACTATCTTAAGTCTACCACAGGTACAAATATATATAGGGCATGGTTGGGGGGGATGAGTCTATGGCTGAACGTTCTCCTCATCTTTGCTAGCTTCTCCAGCGTTCAGCTTCCTTCTCGTTCTCCTCTCTGCAACCACCTCCAGATTGTCCAGGTGGACTCCCACTAAGTTTGTTTGTGTCCCTTGAGTTGATGCTACCCCCCAGCACATCACGGTGAAGAAGAAGACACTGGCTACTAGTACAGACTGGTAAAACATCCGTAGCTAGCAGCCTATTGTCTGACCAGTCTGCTCTGTCCCTTCCTGTAGAGCCTCTGTGTTGTCTGACCAGTCTGCTCTGTCCCTTCCTGTAGAGCCTCTGTGTTGTCTGACCAGTCTGCTGTGTCCCTTCCTGTAGCCTCTGTATTGTCTGACCAGTCTGCTCTGTCCCTTCCTGTAGAGCCTCTGTGTTGTCTGACCAGTCTGCTGTGTCCCTTCCTGTAGCCTCTGTATTGTCTGACCAGTCTGCTCTGTCCCTTCCTGTAGAGCCTCTGTGTTGTCTGACCAGTCTGCTGTGTCCCTTCCTGTAGAGCCTCTGTATTGTCTGACCAGTCTGCTCTGTCCCTTCCTGTAGAGCCTCTGTGTTGTCTGACCAGTCTGCTCTGTCCCTTCCTGTAGCCTCTGTGTTGTCTGACCAGTCTGCTCTGTCCCTTCCTGTAGAGCCTCTGTGTTGTCTGACCAGTCTGCTCTGTCCCTTCCTGTAGAGCCTCTGTGTTGTCTGACCAGTAGAGCTGTCCCCGAAGCCTGTTTTTGGGCTTCGAACTTCGTCAGGGTTTTTCAAACAAACGTTCTAACAACCAAGTCCTCACGCAGTGGCATGGCATGGGTGTTGGCTAAACACAAGAAGCCCTTCTCTGATGCATACACAATAAAATAATGTATGATTAAAAAAAAATTACGTGAAGATTGGTGAAAGTTAGGTTTGCACTTCAATCCCAATAGGGAAATTCATCTTGGTTTTTTTGTGTCAAATAAAAACAAAGCTTTTATCTTTAGGCCATATCGCCCAGCCCTAGTTGGAGGTGGTTGTTTTATCACCCTACAAAGCTCTCCATCAGGGCTCTAGTCTGTACTCCTCCTTGTTGTTTTACCACCCGATGAAGCTCTCCACCAGGGCTCTGTACTCCTCCTTGTTGTTTTACTAGGGGTGGGACGATACATCGATCCAGATCGATACATCGATGTAATTATCAACGATCGAATCGGATCGATGCGATGTAATAAGATCGATTCATATCGATACTCTTATTTTGAAAATCCTGTGGCGAGTCTCATAACTGATTGTGTTAAATGGGCATATGATATCATCTCATATCGAACGCAGGCACCTGAATCTAATCGTATCGTATTGTATCGTGAGAGACTTTGTGATATCGGCAAATATCGTATCGTTGTCCAAAGAATCGATATCGTATCGTATCATGATGAAACTGGTGATTCCCACCCCTATGTTTTACCACCCTATGAAGCTCTCCACCAGTGCTCTGTACTCCTCTTTGGTTGTCTTCCGTGATGTATGGAGGAGTCGTCAGCGGCATACAGGGTGAACAGGAAGGGTGATGATGGCACAGTTCCATGGGGAGGCGTCGGTGTTGCTCTCCAGCACCACTGACCGGCTGCCCTGTAGTCTGACGTTTTGTGGTTTGTTGGTGAGGTAGTCAGTGATCTAGGTCACCAGGCCATGGTCTAACTACACCAATGAGAGCTTCTTCGCTAGCCATTTATATATTATATATTACACACACACACACACTGCCATCTGTTATTGCAACAAGCTACTGTATGGTCTTCCACTGCTACTTACAAAACCCAAGCTTAGCTAGGGGGAGGGGAGCCGTGTGTGTGAAACAGAGAAACATGCAAGATCTCTGCTTGAAAAATAGATTTTTAATCTCCCAGGGACCCACCTCAATGAATAAAGGATAGATTAGAGGGGAGAAGGCAGGGGAAGCCAGAGAATGACATTAAAAGAAGGGTGAAGTGAAAATAGAATAGGTGATGTAGAGGTTTGATGCAGAGAGCAGCAGTCTCTCTCTCTCTGTTTCTCTCTCCTTCTCTCCGTCTGCAATGGCTGCCTGCTCGACTGCAGCTCACGCAAAATGGAGCCGAGAGAAGTGTGTGTGTGGGGGGGGGGGGGGGGGGGTAGGAGAGCGACAGCAACACAGAGGGAGAGCAGCAGGAGCAGAGGAGAAGGAGGGGGGTGGGAGGAGAGAAGACGAGGGTCATTTGTTCTCCTCTCATCTCTCTGTGCTCTCTCACCTTGGCCCAGATTCTCTCCCTCCTTCTGTTATTCACAGCTAATGGAGAGGACAAGAGACTGGGGGAATATTCAGAGCAGGGTCCCCAAACCTTTTTCTACAAGGGGGGCTACATAATTTAGCCTTTGGGGTCTGGTCTGTACCAGGAAGTAATATGGGCCGGAGTGACAGTATTATTGTGGAGATGCATTTGATCCCAGGAGATTTATATTATCATTATAAATGTGCTTATTGTGCAAGATGTTTATTATTTTGTTAAGCATAGTGCCGACTAGGGTATTAGGAGATAGTCTATTTAAGGCGAGACACTACAGCTGAATAGGGTAAAGAAATTAACTAATAGATATCACAATGAAACTTCCCCAGTTGATTACTTATATTACTACTAATACTAATACTTTTTTGTATTACAAGTTTTCTGAAATTGTATGTTTTAATATGCAAATTAGGCATGGTCTACTTAAATATGCACACATTTGCATATAATTCCAGGACAGAAATCTGAACATTGGATAAAGCCATTTTCAAAATTATAGTTTAATTTTGTTGACATATTAAAGCCAAAGGTTATTACAGAGGGGATTTTGGATATCTCTTTTAATCACTCCATAAATCAGAAAATACTACATTCAGTAAATTTTTATGGTAAAATTCCATATTTCGCCATGTTTTTAGGAATAAAATGTGATATAAATCAGGGTATGAATGCGATATCAACAAACCCTTCTGTAAATACCTTCAGAACATAGATATGAATAGAACTGGAAGGTTTGGTGTATGTGAGTGCTACTGAAGTAGAGATTTCTGGCTCAGTGTATGAGGAAAAACTCTTAAAACTCATTTTTGGGAAAACGCCTTCAAAGTTCTGTATTGTAAAATGCCATACTTTTTTTTAAACAGATATTTAAACAGATATTTACAAACACAATACCTAATCAAACCATTAGTAATAGACAACCTAAACACATGCCTGATAACTAAATAATAATAATAATAATAATAATAATAATAATGATGTTATTGAACTGAACAGAACTACACACAGGCTACAAACAGTGTAGTACAGTGTAGTACCCCCTAATAGGCAAACAATATTTGAATAGATATCACTATGAAACTTTCCCAGTTTGTTATGTACATATAAACTAAGAAAATATATTGCAAGTTTTCAGAATTGTATGTTTATATATGCAAATGAGGCACTTCCCCATTTATGGATGCAATAAGGCAAAATGAAGTAAAATAAACAACTAAATGTGTGTTATTGACGTTTTATTGTCACTAGTTTCATAGAAGACATGTTTAGGAAGCAAAATATAACAAAATCTAAAAAGAAAAAAAAAGTATATTTGCCTATTCACCTGGGGTGTCTCGCCTTAAGAGCATTATTTACCATCATAATGTTAGTAATAATATAGTAGTAATAGGCTGCCATAATGTATCATCATTACTCCTTGTTGTTAAAGTAAAAACAGTGATCACACCTAGTATGCATGTTCATTATCAAGTCAGAACAGTGATCTCACCTAGTATGCATGTTCATTATCAAGTCAGAACAGTGTTTGTACCTAGTATGCATGTTCATTATCAAGTCAGAACAGTGTTTGTACCTAGTATGCATGTTCATTATCAAGTCAGAACAGTGTTTGTACCTAGTATGCATGTTCATAATCAAGTCAGAACAGTGTTTGTGTACCTAGTATGCATGTTCATAATCATGCAAGACCAGTGATTGTACCTACTAGCATGTTCATAATCAAGTCAGAACAGTGATCTCACCTAATATATGCATGTTCATAATCAAGTCAGAACAGTGATCGTACCTAGTATGCATGTTAATATGCCACGCGCCAGAGTCATAGGCTGAAATTAGGGCTGGGTATCGCCACTGATCCCCCAAAACGATTCGATTCCGATTCACAAGGTCCTGATTCGATTTCCGATTCAATGGTTCAAGGAACCCTCTAACATGTTGCATTGTTAAAAATATCAATGTTTACATTAAGAATTGACTCTCAAGCAGTTACATGAATGTACTTTTTATTGGAACATTGGCTTTTGCATATGTCACATCTGGGTGATGTCTCAGTAAGTGGTTTCGTAGATTTGTTGTATTTCCACAATCATTATCTATGTCTGTCATTATAGCCAATGGAAATGCTAGAAATTATAATAATAATAATAATTTAAGACCTGCTCAGAGGTCATCAATCGGCACACATGCGATGCATGCATGCAATTCATATCTGCGATTAACCCATCCCGTCGTCCTTCCCCCCCAAGGGCAGCCGGGAGCAGACAGGCGTCAACGTGAGCCGCGCCAGGGGACCAATCAAAGTGCTCCTGTCCGTCTTCGTCAAGGACGCCACAGCGTTAGCGATCTATTGTTGTGCATGTTTTTCCATTGGGTTTATCTTATCAGGGGGGAAACCCTTGCGAGCACAGGGAGAACATGCAAACTCCACACAGAAAGGCCTGGGAGATACCCCACCTGGGTAACTGGCATCATGGTCCCCAATTTTTCTTTCACCAAAGTACAAACAGAGAATTAAAAGTACTCCCGTAGTCTCGCGAGAGGTGCAGAAATGGGATCTGACGTCAGAAGAGACGATCCGGTCAGTGTTTCACCACACAGACTGGATTGTGTTCCGCGACACAGATAACATTAATGCCTACACGGAGACAGTGCTGGACTATGTTTGTACTAGGGTGAAAGAAACAATCCCCACTACCAAAATGAAAGTTTACCCAAATCAAAAACCCTGGGTAGACAAATCCGTCCGTGAAGCTCTGAGAGAGCGCACCAAAGCATACAATGACGGCCTAGTGGCAGGCAACATGAATGACCACAAGGTGGCGCGACACAACGTAAGGAGGACAGTGTCAGAGGCCAAACGGCGCTACAGGGATAAAATTGAACTCCAGTTTGAACAAGCTGACTCTAGAGCTATGTGGCAGGGGCTCAAAACGATGACAGACTACAAAGGCGCCTCCCTCAAACTAAACAGTGACATCTCCTTAGCAAACGACCTCAATACCTTCTATGCGAGGTTTGATGCTGGTAATAACAACACCAGCTCACAAGCCTCGGCAATGGGGGGGGGGGGTCGGCTGCTGATGGAGGCGCAGTGTTCAGGGTAACAGAGCATGAGGTGAGGCGGACCTTTAAAAAAGTGAATATCAGGAAGGCAGCAGGTCCGGACGGCATCCCCGGCCGCGTCCTAAAAGTCTGTGCCGACCAACTGGCCCCAGTATTCACTGACATATTTAACCTGTCCTTAGAACAGGCTGTCATCCCCACCTGCCTGAAGAAGTCCACTATTATCCCTGTACCCAAAAAATCCAAGCCTGCTTGCCTCAACGACTACCGCCCTGTAGCTCTCACCTCCATAGCCATGAAGTGCTTTGAGAAGCTAGTAAAGGGCTACATCTGCTCCTCCCTCCCCATCAACATGGACCCCCTGCAATTTGCATACCGCCCCAACAGGTCCACGGAGGACGCCATATCCCATGTGCTGCACACAGCAGCATCACACCTGGACAAGAGGCAGGGGAACTATGTGAGAATGCTATTCATCGACTACAGCTCGGCATTCAATACCATAGTCCCCTCCATACTCATAGCCAAGCTCAGGGACCTGGGCTTGGGCTATGACCTCTGCCAGTGGGTCTTGGACTTCCTGACTGGCAGACCCCAGGTGGTGAGAGCAGGCAACTGCACCTCCTCATCCATCACCCTCAACATAGGGGCCCCCCAGGGCTGTGTTCTGAGTCCCCTCCTCTACTCCCTGTACACACACGACTGTGTGGCTCAGCGGAGTAGCAATACAATCGTCAAATTTGCTGACGACACAGTGGTGGTGGGCCTGATCTCTGCCAACGACGAGAAGGCCTACCTGGAAGAGGTCAAGGTCCTGGCGGGATGGTGCCAGGAAAACAGCCTCTCCCTGAACGTCAGCAAAACAAAGGAGATGATTGTGGACTTCAGGAGGTCGGGGGTCAAGGACTACAGCCCCCTCAGCATCGACGGGGCACCGGTTGAGAGAGTCAACAGCTTCAAGTACCTCGGAGCCTACATATCCGAGGACTTGACATGGACCACACACATTAACAGTGTGGTGAAGAAGGCACGACAACGCCTCTACTTCCTCAGGCGCCTAAGGAAGTTCCAAGTCAGCCAGAAGATCCTTAAGAACTTCTACTCATGTACAATAGAGAGCATCTTGACCGGCAACATCACCTCCTGGTTTGGGAATAGCACTGCAAAAGACCGAAGCAGACTACAAAGAGTGACACGTTCAGCCGAACGCACAATTGGAGGGGGGCTCCCCACCCTCCAGAACATTTACTACAAGCGTTGCAAGGGCAAGGCTAAGAGAATCATTAAAGACTCCAGTCACCCGAACAACTGCCTCTTTGAACTGCTGCGGTCAGGCAAGCGATACCGGAGTCTCAAGGCGAGCACAGAAAGACTCAGAAGTAGCTTCTATCCCCAGGCCATCAGGCTGCTAAACGAACAATGAATGAACACTACACAACAACAACCACCAAACGCACATAGCACACACATCCACACGCACACACTCACTTTAAACAAACACACTGTAGCACCCACTCCACACACTTTATAGCACACACCCACTTTAAACAAACACACTGTAGCACCCACTCCCCACACTTTATATTTATGGATGAAGGATTGCACTACAACTCGTACACCTTACTGTAAATTGTACCTAAAATTGTACCTCATCCCATTTCTGCTTTGCACTAGATAGTACTGTACATTAGTACACTGCATAGTATTGTGTATTGTATATTATATGGTAACTCAGAACATTGTACATATGTCTATACCGAACAATGTGACCTCATTTTCTTCTTCTAAATTCATGCTATATTATGTTATTATGTTATTTGATACTATCTTGTCTAGCACAGTCTCTGGAGCGTAACAGTAAGAAGCATTTTGTATGAAAGTATTCTGTACTTCTGTATGACAACTATTAAAGAACTTGAACTTGAAGCGGGGATTGAACCCTGGACCTTCTTGCTGTGAGGCGACAGTGTTAACCACTACACCACTGTGCCGCTTATCATGTGGGCTAGGAGAAACAATGGAGAATTCCTATCCTGAGGCCAAACCTCTGGCCACACTCCCCAGACCGACAGTGGGCAATGCGCGCAATGACCAGGAAGGGAATTGGCATAACGACTAAATTGGGGTATAAAAAATGTATATCAAATTTTTTTAAGGTCGATCTTGGGATTATGAATCGATAATCGCTCATTCACATGAAGATCGATTCAGAATCGCTAAAAAAGACAATTACCCAGCCCTAGCTGAATTTATTTTGAAATTTGTCGTGCAGGTATTTTGTTCTTCTCTCCCTGATTGTTTTGGTGGCAAGAAACACTGCGTTCATCTCCACTCCTTCAGACACTGTAGGCTCAGTAGAACCCCCCCACCTCCCCCTTTCGTGGTTAAAAAAAGAATTTAATTAAATACAATAACTTTTATATGGCGGCCCGCATCACTAAAAGGAGCGTGCACACAGTGATAAATCTGCAGAACTCATGATGATGAAAAGACAAGCTTTCCTTATGGCTTTTGAAAATGTAGCGGAGACCTTGCTGATCACGGAGCAGATGAGACTTTTTTCTCTCGCCGCACAACATCTTTTCATGTTGCATATTCTTTTAATTAGACATAAAACATGCAGCCTATTATTTATTATACAGTATTATCTGGTCAGCCTTTGTTCTATCCCACCTTTCATGCAACAACTGATTGGCGGCATAATGCCACATGAACTTTGACCCCCGTTCAGTGTTCGCACCTTTTACACAGAGTGGCATAATGCCACATGAACTTTGACCCCCGTTCAGTGTTCGCACCTTTTACACAGAGTGGCATAATGCCACATCAGCTTTGACCCTGTTCAGTGTTCAAACCTTTTACACAGAGCGGCATAATGCAACATCAGCTTTGACGTTCAGTGTTCAAACCTTTCACACAGAGCGGCATAATGCAACATCAGCTTTGACGTTCAGTGTTCAAACCTTTCACACAGAGCGGCATAATTCAACATCAGCTTTGACGTTCAGTGTTCAAACCTTTCACACAGAGCGGCATAATGCCACATCAGCTTTTGACCCTGTTCAGTGTTCGCACCTTTTACACAGAGTGGCATAATGCCACATCAGCTTTGACCCTGTTCAGTGTTCGCACCTTTTACACAGAGTGGCATAATGCAACATCAGCTTTGACCCTGTTCAGTGTTTGCACCTTTTTTTTATTATATATATATTTTTTTTTAAATCTTATGTTGTGGGACTTGTACAGCACTTTGGTAAACTTTGTTGTTTTTAAATGTGCTCTATAAATAAAGTGGATTGGATTAATGAATTAAGTAGCCCCTTTCGTGACTGTGACGCAGCCAACACGGCTGTGTGATTTAATTCAAGGTGGATCGCTGTTGTCGTTTGAACAACTTCAGATTTCATTGGAACTACCAATCCCCCAAATCAAGAATGTTTAAGATGAATGAAGTAAGATTTTGATTATTTGAAATATGGCCTGTGTAGACTAAACTATGCACAGAATTATGTCAGTCTACAAGGTCCGGATTCTACATGGTCCGGCAATGTAGACCTTGTAGACTCCTAGTGTCTCCCGGTGTTGGTGACAAACGTAATCTCCGTGCGCCACCTGCCCCCCCAATTTTTTTAATTTTATTTCAGATAATGGTTGAAGAAGTGCGTCTTTAGTCGACGGCGAAAGATTGGACGGGATTCGGCTGTCCTAACTGGGGTGGGTAGTTCATTCCACCATTGTGGGGCAAGGACTGAGAAATAGGCGTGTAGGTGGTGTATATGTGTTTGAGGATGATATCCTTCAAACAGGCAATAGTGATGATATAATTTGGGCAGTGCTGAGCTGGGTTACTTTCCTCCAGTGTATTTGTCCCCCGGCCCCACCCAATGGCCCCATGCACACACACACACACTCACACACACACACACCGAAGTAAAAAATTAAATAAAAATCAACGTGTTTAGGGATGGGCGTGAGTAATCGATTACTCGTAGCTAATAGCTATGAGAAAAATAGAAATTATAATTTTTTTTTTTTACATATCTTTTCACATGTATGTGTAAGATTATAACTGTTAGTTGGTTTCCTTAAACATATATACGTGAATGAAAAAAAAGTTATACATTTTTTTTTAAAGTTATTTTTCCCTTTTCGAGTAATACACGATCAATCGAGTATAGCATGCGATCAATCGATCTGGATTTTTCTTTAAAATGCCCATCCCTAGTAGTGTTGTCAAAAATATCGAAGTATCGATACTGAATATTTAAAACGGCTTCGATACTCATTTCCCGAAGTACCGATACTTTCTGCAGTATCGGTACCAGCTGGCGAGTGTTCTACCGCAAGTTGTTGACGCGCTGTTCAGAGCGCTCAGCGCGCTTGCCCCCCCGGCTCCTCCGAGTCCAGCCCTCCCCCTCACAGATAGCCGTCTTAAGTTAGTAAACAAACATTTTAGCTGAAGATGGTAAATGCAGAGCCTCTGCAACTTGTGCTTGTGGATAAAGAAAACAGCAGAAGTGCTGTTTGGAGGTACTTCGGGTTTCAAGTAAACAACGAAGGACAAGCTAAAGCTGCCCCAATGCTATTTGCAAGCGGTGTTAGAGCAGTGCCAGCGCCGATCTCCATAAAGAAATGAAAGAGGTTCGTGACAGCTGCTCTTTCAACGTCACTGTGACTGAAGCATTAAACCATTAACTCTAGTTTAATACATGATACGTTGTCTACTGATGGCGCATAATATCAACAGCTGATTCGTTGTAACGTTACAGCTACCAGCTAACGTTAGCTACTGCTAGCTCCGTTAGCTTAGCTGGCTACTTTTATAATTACTGCATGGAAACGGAGTAACGTTAACGTTTAAACGTTATGTCGAGGTCATACAATACTACAGTCGACATAAGGTTAATGTTACCCCGTTTCCATCAAGTGTTTAAATAGCAGCAATCTTGTTGAAAATGTAACGTTACTAAAATTCTCCGAGCATAGCCTCTCTCTCTCTCTACTGCTAGCCGTTAGCTCCGTTAGCTTAGCTGGCCACTTTTATAAATACTGCATGGAAACGGAGTAACGTTAACGTTTAAACGTTATGTCGAGGTCATACAATACTACAGTCGACATAAGGTTAACGTTACCCCGTTTCCATCAAGTGTTTAAATAGCAGCAATCTTGTTGAAAATGTAACGTTACTAACATGCTCCGAGCATAGCCTCTCTCTCTCTCTCTCTCTCTCTCTCTCTCTCTCTCTCTCTCTCTCTCGAAACTGTTACTAACTAATACAAACAGTTCAGTTTGTCAGGTACATGCAACACAGATTACAGTGTTTACATCTGTCTGCTTGAGAAAATACCATGTTCTGCATTTGCAATAAAAATGATTGAAGTGAGATGAACAGTTATTTTTAAATGTGTGATCTAAAGATAAACAAAGGGTTTTTAAATTGTTATATTTATCTTCTCTTATAGTACCAGAGAGAAGCTAAATTTGAAGCTAAATTTGTTTAAAAAAAATATATATATATATATATATATATATATATTATTTTTTTTTGATATCGAAATAATATCGAAGTATCGATACTTTTCAAGGTATCGTATCGAAGTCGAAATTCCAGTATCGTGACAACACTAATCCCTAGTATATTTTCAGCACTACGTTTGTTTGTACCAGAAAACGGACGGTTTAGACGCGAGGACAGAAAGCCGTCATGAAATCGTTGTAGTCTTATTAATTTGGACACACTCAAATAACCCGCAGTGTCAGCTATACAGTATATAATTGTATCATCCACTAGTAAATTGGCAATACAATTTATATAAAGGTGAAGAGGACTGGACCCAGGATGGAACCCTGTGGAACACCCTTTGTTATCTGTAAGAATCATGATTGGGCATTTTTTTTATTATTCTGAAACCAGTCACAGGCTTTTCTACCCAATGTTATATCATTTCATAAGAGCAAAGGATGATCCACCCAGACTACATAATGACCACCCAGACTACATAATGACCACCCAGACTACACATAATGACCACGCACCCAGACTACACATAATGACCACCCAGACTACATAATGACCACCCAGACTACATAATGACCACCCAGACTACATAATGACCACCCAGACTACACATAATGACCACCCAGACTACACATAATGACCACCCAGACTACATAATGACCACCCAGACTACATAATGACCACCCAGACTACACATAATGACCACCCAGACTACATAATGACCACCCAGACTACATAATGACCACCCAGACTACACATAATGACCACGCACCCAGACTACACAATAATGACCACCCAGACTACATGATGACCACCCAGACTACATAATGACCACCCAGACTACATGATGACCACCCAGACTACACATAATGACCACCCAGACTACATAATGACCACCCAGACTACATAATGACCAACCAGACTACACATAATGACCACCCAGACTACACATAATGACCACCCAGACTACATGATGACCACCCAGACTACACATAACAGGGTTAGAAATTAACTTTTTTTTTTAAGGGCTTTTTTTGCCCCCCTTCATTGATTTTCGGGGGCTTTTTTTGTATTTCGGGGGCACTGCATTTTTATGATAAACGGTAGGTGTGGGACGGTTCACAAAATGGACGGTTCGGTTCATATCACGGTTTTGGGGTCAGGTTTTCGGTTCGTTTCGATATACATTAATTTTTATAAAAAAAAAAAATAACACTCAAATCTAAACATGCTTCTCATTTCTTCTCATTCACATATAAAAAAGGTTTACAGTGTTACAGTGTTTACAGCCTTAAATAATGTTTGGCACACAAAGACCGAACTGACTGAAAAATATAGGCTACATTTGTCAAAGTATTAACTTAATGCAAACAAACAATATGCTCAGCCAGCACTAGACTTTCCTTTCTTTAATATAAACACAAAAAAACGATGTCAACCATGTTTAAATTCCCTGATTGTCAGTTCTTAAAGGGGAACTATTTTACTATTTCTTTCACTATTTGGGCACTTTTACACAATTCCTGTGAGTCTATGGAACACCTCTGTAATATATATATTTTTTTTTATTCATCGTTTTGTATTTCTAATCAAGTCCTCAAAAACAGCATTTTTCTACCTCAAGATCTCGAGCTGTTTTGAGCCTGGGCTCCTAAACCACGGCACCGTGCCGGCCCCCCTGAACATTAACATGCAGCAGTGACTATATGACATCACATATAGGCACATTTTCAAACGACTCAGTTCAGTGAGGGTGAATATTGTGAGAGGAGAATTGGAAGAATGCGCCAATATGAGAATTTTGAGACATAGATCATATTAATATAAGTTCACATAGCTAGGAAACAATGCTAAACACTCAAAAAGGCCATTTATAAGATAGTTCCCCTTTAATGGAAAGATTCGTTTTCTGCTTGAAATTATTATGTATCTGTCTACATTTATTTAGACTAACATTATTTAAATATTGAGTGCAACTGTGGTGGATTACGTAATTCGTTGAGTTGGAACTATCTATGGGTTGGCGCCGGGTCCCCACGGACATTTTAGCGTGTGGCACCTTCAGCTCCGGTAACGTTAGGAGGAGTTCATAACATCAACAAGCAGCACGAAAGCAGCAATAGTCCCGGTTGGAGTTAGTAAAACACAGTTGTATGTTAGCCTTCTTGGATGTTGAATAAACGCCTATCATTGTCTTTAAACACCCCGCCTCTCAGACTCTCATTTCCTCCTCTGCTAGGCTGCTAGCTAGTAGCACTAGCTACGGTAACATTTCGTTGACTATTAGCTGGGGCTAGTGCTACCATAGTTCAACATGCGTTGTGTAGTACAAACTGCTAACGCTATGGCAAGATGTGTGTAGGCCTATGTAATGTTAATGGCTATGTTTTTAAAGTCGTAATGAAGATTGATTTATATTGTGCTTGCCATTTACACAAACTGACTAGCACCTGGCTGCAGTGCTAGTGCTGCTGCTGCCTGCAGCCAGTGCCCCCCTCTCCCGGCTCCGCCAAATGAAGTTTTTTATTTGCGCGTCATCTGAACCGTACGACACACAGACGCTCCATTACCGGATAAATATATATATATATATAATTGTAAACTGTCTGGGGCATTTTGTGCCCCCCTTAACTGATTTTCGAGGGCATTTTGTCCATTTTCAAGGGCATTATGCCCCAAGCCCCTGTTAATTTCGAACCCTGACACATAATGACCACCCAGACTACATGACCACCCAGACTACATAATGACCACCCAGACTACACATAATGACCACCCACCAGACTACATGATGACCACCCAGACTACATGATGACCATCCAGACTACACAAAATGACCACCCAGACTACATAATGACCACCCAGACTACATAATGACCACCCAGACTACACATAATGACCACCCACCAGACTACATGATGACCACCCAGACTACATGATGACCATCCAGACTACACAAAATGACCACCCAGACTACATAATGACCACCCAGACTACATAATGACCACCCAGACTACATAATGACCACCCAGACTACATGATGACCACCCAGACTACATAATGACCACCCAGACTACATAATGACCACCCAGACTACACACAACAGGGCTGTACACTGCGACGAGATGATCGCAAATTGCCCCTTAATTTGGTCGTTGCGATTGGTAAATAATATTTGGGGGCGGGCTTGCGAGTAGTGATTTCAACCCTTGCATTCGCATTTCACTCCTAAATTATCCAAGGCGTGTGATGACGCCACTCACGCGAGCTGAGCACTCAGGTATGATCAGCGGGGAAAATCGACTGAGCACTCACTCTGATAGACTGGCTGACTGATTTAGCTATGAAGAAAAGTAAAGTTAGTAGTATTGCTTCATATTTGAGCTATAGGCTAACGTTAGTGTAGTGGTCCCGACTGTAGCAGGACGGCGGAGCTATAGGCTAACGTTAGTGTAGTGGTCCCGACTGTAGCAGGACGGCGGAGCTATAGGCTAACGTTAGTGTAGTGGTCCCGACTGTAGCAGGACGGCGGAGCTATAGGCTAACGTTAGAGTAGTGGTCCCGACTGTAGCAGGACGGCGGAGCTATAGGCTAACGTTAGCCCATTTCGTGACTGTGATGCACTGAGGGCTAGGCTAACGTTAGTGTAGTGGTCCCGAGTGTAGCAGGACGGCGGAAAAGCGGTCAAAGCGGACTCCACAACAGTAGTTCCATTTGTGAGGAAAGGGGGTGGGTTATATTGACAACGCTTGACAACAGAAGTTTAAACATAACTTCATATTTATTAGTTATTCGTTTCTGTATATCATCCATTTTCCATCTCCGTGTGTTACTCTTCCTGTTTACATTCGAGTGTGACGTCATCACCTACGGCAGCTTAGACGATCAAAACGCGAACCTAGAACAAAACCCGAGGGGGGGGGCGGGGGCTGGCTCTCTCGTTCGTTCTCGCCCCCTCTCTCTCGCTCTCTCTCTACATTCAATGATTTAAAGTAGCCAAACGTTACAGACAGTATAAATACTAACTGGATAGTTGATGATATAAACATTTAATTTCATTATCTGAAATATTCTAAAATCATTAAGTCTGCTATAAGCCATTATCCCGTTGTGAGTGATTATTATTTTCTCACAGTAGTGTGTGTGTATATATATATATTTATCTAGTTTATTTTCGATCTTTTGGCGCTTTTTTGGTGGACAAACCACCGCACATGTGCACTGTGACTCGTGACTGGAGTCTAGTTCTGCTAGCACACATAGCCTACTGTGTACAGACGGTTTCAAAATGTATTTTAAATTAGAAAGCAAACAAAATAAATGGACAAGAGAAAAAGAAATCTGAATTTGGTCAGTATTGTCATTTGGACAAGCAAAGCCATTACTTTAAGTTGCAGGCAAGAAAGACAAGTCTGTTCGATTTTTTTTTTAATTTCGATATTCGATATCGATTATTAAAATATATCGCGATATTTATCGTTATCGTTATATCGCCCAGCCCTAGTACAGCCCTGCACAATGACCACCCAGACTACATGATGACCACCCAGACTACATGATGACCACCCAGACTACATAATGACCACCCAGGCCAGACTACATAATGACCACCCTCACAACGCTTCTCCACTCTGCTGCCCTCCGGGAGGAGAATGAGGAGCCTCCGAGCTGCAGGACGAGCAGACTGAAGAGACAGCTTCATACACCAGGCTGTCAGGAAGCTGAACTCTCTCCCAGCCCCCCCCCCCCCCCCCCCCCCCACACACACACCCAGCTCCCCCCCCCCCCCTCTCTTACCTGCCTCCACAGAACCTGGACTAAACCCCCCCCCCCCCCCCCCACACACACACCCAGCCCCCCCCCCCCCCTCTCTTACCTGCCTCCACATAACCTGGACTAACCCCCCCCCCCCGCCCCCCCCCCACACACACACCCAGCCCCCCCCCCCCCTCTCTTACCTGCCTCCACAGAACCTGGACTAAACCCCCCCCCCCCCCCCCCCACACACACAGCTCCCCCCTACCTGCCTCCACATAACCTGGACTACCCCCCCCCCCCCCCCCACACACACACCCAGCCCCCCCCCCTCTCTTACCTGCCTCCACAGAACCTGGACTAACTCCGCCCCCACACAGACACACACACCCAGCTCCCCCCCCCTCTCTTACCTGCCACCACAGAACCTGGACTAAACCCCCCCCACACACACACACACACACCCAGCTCCCCCCCCTCTCTTACCTGCCTCCACAGAACCTGGACTAAACCCCCCCCACACACACACACACACACACACCCAGCTCCCCCCCCCTCTCTTACCTGCCTCCACAGAATCTGGACTCCTATCTTACTCTGTGGGGGGGGGGCAGTATCGGATGGGTATCGGCAGATACTCAAGGCTGTGATATCGGTATTTTTAGATTTGATTAGAATAGAATGTAGCAGTAAAGTGCAACAGCAATATACAATATTATACAGATGATTAAACTGGGGACAAAATATTGTAAATTAGTACTACTGAGTGTAGTGCTAATTCTTTGTCAGAATACCTGACAAAATGAAGTAGAAGCCCTGGCTTTTTACTCCACATACTTAAAAACAACAACAAACGAACACAGACACAGAAGCAAAGATACAGATGAAGAGGCAAACACACACACACCACCCTCCCTAACTGGGGCTATTACCCCCCCCCCCACCCCCCGTTATTACTTCCTAATGACCTGACAGGCACTTGAACATTTCCCAGGAACGCGATCAGCCTGCTAATGTGAGCCGACCGCTGTCGAAAGCTAGAATCACTGTTATGCAGCAATAATGTACAGCCGTGGAACATTAGCCTGGAATGAGTAACTATGAGTCTAACTGTGGTCTGGAGGAATGAGAACGAGGCTAGCTGTGGTCTAGACTAGGAATGAGAACGAGTCTAGCTGTGGTCTAGAGCAGTGGTTCTCAACTGGTCTAGCCTCGGGACCCAACATTTTCCTTAGTCATTAAGTCGCGACCCAAATTTTTTTACCACTATGATTTATTTAAAAAAAAAAATTGCAGTAATACACAATCTTTCATGCACTGTTAAAAACATGAAATAAACAGTGCAACTAGGGCTAAAAACCCAATGAAATGAAATAAAATAATAATAATAATAATAATAATAATAATATATGCTTCTTAGCAGATTTCTTAGCTTAACATTACAGACCTAAGTTTGGGGGAACTAATGGGATAACTGGGGTTGCAACAAAAGTGCAACTAGGGCTAAAAACACAATGAAATGAAATAAAATAATAATAATAATAATAATAATAATAATAATAATAATAATAATAATAATAATAATAATAATAATAATAATAATAATAATAATAATAATAATAATAATAATAATAATAATAATAAATAATATATGCTTCTTAGCAGACTTCTTAGCTTAACATCCCAACTAATGGGATAACTGGGGATGTTGTTTGCTCCTGACAAGAGTCTGGTAGACAAAGCAACTCTGAGGTCATGCTCAATGTCCAATATGTTCCTCTGCTTTGTCTTCAGCTGGACCAGAGCTGAGAAGCCACTTTCACAAAGATAGGTAGTGAAAAAAACCACATCCGCGACCCACTCAAAATGGCCCTGCGACCCACTTTTGGGTCGTGACCCACCAGTTGAGAAACACTGGTCTAGAGGAATGAGGATCGAGTCTAGCTGTGGTCTAGAGCAGTGGTTCCCAAACTAGTGCCCTCTAGGTGGTGCGTGACATGAAAAGGCTAATGGTGGTAAAAAAAAAATCTTAGTCAAACCTTTAGTATTATGGATATTAAACATGCTGGCAGAGTACATGCATCCATGTTGTCGTGAACATTTTAATTAAATAAAGAAATTCCCTATCCATAGTCGCCGTGGGAAGATATAAAATAAAAAATAAAATCTGTGCACGGAGACCAGCAACAATTTTTTCTAACAGAAACCCATTGGGGGGTGCGTCAGCTAGGTCGGGAGGTGACAGGGGGTGCACTGCACAGCCAAAAAGGTTTGGGAACCGCTGGTCTAGAGGAATGAGTATAGCTGTGGTCTAGACTCTAGAGCAGTGTTTCCCAAACTCTGGGTCGCGACCCATTCCTGTTTTTATTGGGTCGCCAATTAAAAAAAGATTTTTTTTCTTTTCTTTTTTTTAAAGCTGTAGATGTGTTGATTCAGTTTGGCACACATACTTATGTGAATCTGGGTTTTCTACTCTAGCTTACCTGAAAAACAAATACAGAAACAGACTAAATGCTCAGCATGACCTCATAATAGCACTTTCAAAAACCAAGCCCAGAATAGATCTGCTGGTTGAAAACTTCAACCAGCCACATACCTCTCATTAGATTTCATTGTGCCATAGATGAAATATTATACCCCTTCTAGCATGTCAGGTCAGTAAAATTTTTAAATAAGTCAGTACAAATTAATCAGAATGTTGCTCAATGTTGGGGTTTAAGGTTGAGGGGCGGAGGGAGGGGGTAAGAAATGGAGAGTTGAAAAAGGGGTGAGAAATAGAAAGGAGTAGAACATGTTTGTTTTTAAAAGTGTTACAAAATTGTATGTACATATGTTATGAGGTGGTGAGCAACTTAACATTACACTCTGATTATTGCTGTGATGTACTTTTATAATTAAATAAATACATTTCATATACATTTGAAATTCATGGTTTGTTGTGTTCTTTATCAGTAGTTTATAAATGTATGTTTTTTTATTTAAATTTTATTATCTTTTCCCCCCTTCTTTTTCCGTTTTTTCTCCCATCCCAATGTTAGTTGTCATGCCAATTCCCAATCCCCTTCCTGGTTGTTGCACACTCTACCCCCTACAGTCGGTCCGGGAGGGCGGAGACTATCACATGCTTCCTCCGACACATGTGTACCCAGCCCACCGCTTCTTTTCACCTGGCAGCGCGGACTCTCACTGGGGGAGTGTAACGTGTGGAAGGTCACACTACCTCTCCTAGATCCTTCCCTTGCTGTGCAGGCGCCCCGACCAAACTGTAGGAGTCGCTGTTTACAACGACCAGGACCCACCCTCGCCGGGTTTCCCACCCTCTAACACTGCCAATTGTGTTAGTATGGACGGTCGGCCAACCCGGAAGCACCACAGCTGGATTCGATCCCACTGTCTCTGTGGTGGTAGACAGACGCTTAGTCCGCTGCACTACCAGGCCGCCCTAGAAATGTATGTTATGGCAATTCATGGTGTATTTTTGTAAGTTTGGGTCCCGGGGAAACACCAAATTTCTCTTTTGGGTCTCGAGCTGAAAAAGTTTGGGAACCCCTGGTCTAGAGGAATGAGAAACGAGTCTAGCTGTGGTCTGGAGGAATGAAAATGCAAGGCTAGTCGTTAGTAGCGAGTGTTGACTTGACTCTGAGAGACAGACAGCTGATCGTAAGATCACAACGAGGTCAGTGTGGGAATGGGATAGCGAGAGGGGGGGGGGGGGGGGGGGGCAAACGTAATCTGGTAGTGTGTGTGTGCAGTCAACACAGGCAGGGAAACCCTTAATCCTTTTACGGGGTGACTACTACGAGAGCAGATGGGGTCCAGACGATACAAACACACACACAGTTGTAATAATTGTATCGTCTGTGTGGGCACGTCGTACAGAGAAGATAAAAGACAATCTCCTGGGCAGCCCTTCAGTAAATCCAGCCCATTCAGGGCTCCCTTGTAGAATGTTTCAAGTTCAAGTTCAAGTTTTATTTGTCACATATAAGTGTACATTTTACAGTGAAATGCTTGGTTCTGTATGAGCCTCCTAAGATCTAAGTCCTCCTACAGTAAAAAGAATAAAGACGAAACACTATACAAAATAGAAAATATACAAAACTAGTACAAAATGCATTTTTTGAAATGCATGAAAGAGGGAGTGAATAAGACAATGACTTAATTAACAACCAAGCCGACTCAGGCTTGAGAATTCTGCGCTTTTGTGACCAATTAATTCCTTCCGCAGATTGTGATGGAGTGGATTGGGAACGGGGCCAGTGAATCGATATTAAGCCAGGCCCTGTGTGAGTGTTAGCGCCGACGGTCCAGACAGAGCCTGTCCAGACAGAGCCTGAACCGAGCTCAAGAAAAAGAGACATCTGCCACATCTGAGGCTGGTTGTTTAACCCTCGCCTCATCTGAATGACACCTGGAGGAGCGTGGGTTTGGTCTCCAGCCAATTCAAATCGCACTTCAAAAACAATAAAACACAAACAATACCAGTGCTTCTCATACAGAGACTTGTGCTCACAGCACTACACAGTATCAGACAGGCCGGAGAGGTTTGGGTTTCCCCAGAGTGACACAGCAGCATATTGACTGCATTAGTGGATGATGAGTGGAGCAGCAGACCCAGGAACAGTCTCCGTCCTGTAGGGTTTTGCCATGATAAGACGTATTTTCACAAGAATCTTAACAAAAATATTCAGTACAATGGAAATCGTGTCTTTCAATCTCGTTGCATTTTTTTTTTATGATAATGTCCCCAGGTTACCCTGATTGGCCCATCAGATACAGTATATAAATCAGCTTCCTTGAAGATAATGTCCTCAGGTTACCCTGATCCGATATTAGTATCGGCCGCCGATATCAGTAAAATAGCTGGATCGGGTATACATTTTTTTTTTTTTAATATAAATTGGATTTTTTAAATTTATTTATTATTATTATTATTTTTATAATAAATAAAATAAGAAATAACCATTCAGTACATTTATATCTATGTGTTAATTTGTTACATTTAGTTTCACTAAGTTAGGAAAGTAATGTTTTAAGTCAAGCCTGATGTTGCCTTGCACAAAAGAATGATCCCAGTCTCTTCCACACAGTGACAGTGAGGCATACAGTTTATTAATTGAATGAAGTTTATTTTCTGTCTTTGTTTACAACAAATCAAAAACACACTTGTGATCCTTTATAATTCTTATAAAACAAAATATATTTTAATATAAAAAAAATAAAAACGTGGATTACATTTATTTATAATCCACTTATTTATTTATTTATTATTTATATCGGTATCAGGGCTGAAAAAGTCAGATCGGTGCATCCCTATCAGAGAGGATGATCTAAAACGGTTATATCACATCAAATGATACATCTGAAGCAATCTTAAAAAAAGAAAAAAAACATTGTACAGTACTGGTTCTTGATAAATGTTAGCTCGAGTCGAAACGCAAACCATTTGAATCCCAAGGTGGTTGTATTCATCTAGCAGGCTGTCCATTTGGAATGTTAATACATTTCCATATGAACTAGGCCTATATATCTGAACATTTGAAATTGTGGTACAAAGAAACACAACTCTCATAGTTTTAAATGACAGCCTGTATTTCGAGCTAACATTTAAATATGTTTTATAAATACAAAAATGTCAACAAAAAAAAATTCTTTGACTGAGACTGTTTATGGGTCCAGTGCCTAGAGTTCCCTCAACAAACTCTACTGCCAGCACTTCTAGAGTTGCATCGAGTCGTGTGTGCTGCTCTGTGTGTCTATATGCATCTCACCCACAGCCGCCGCCACCACCACACAAACTATGAACCTGTGGGGATCACTGAATACCCGATGGAATCACTGCAGCGAGAAATGACACTCTTCCACGCGTCACCTCTAGAGAGGCTGTTAAAAGCATGTTATGGTGCCTTGAGAACAGGAGGTAATCTTAACGCCCCCCTCCCCCCCCGGGGACAAGAAAATCTATCACATTCGATAGCTTTTCTCTCCTTCATACAATCGTGGATTGTTATTTCTGAAGGGGCACACAGCCAACAAATCCATCTCATCCAACTCATGCACTTGTTTTCTCTCCCTCTTACTCCCTCACTCTCTCTCTCACGTACAAAAACACATGCTCACAGACAGTTCATACAGGCTCATATTCTCCTCTGTGCTGAATGCGAGCAAGGCAGCAGTCTTGTCTCTGAGCCAGGGGTGTCTGGGGCAGACTGAGACTTTAATAAGGTGTTCCAGTCCACAAAGCCCCACTTCACTATGCTGATGGAAAGAGACAGGATGGACTGCTGTCAGCGTTCGGTCCACGAAGCCGCCGGCTCCCCGACCCCAGGCGGAGGCAACATCGTTAACCATCTTCACTGGGAGAGGCCATAAAATACTTTTTATTTGCGGCCGCACGGCGCTATATCAAAACGGGGCCCAGCGACGAATGCGTTTCCCCGACCTCATAGAATAGCATGGTGCTTCTCGTCTTGCATGAAGTCACGCTGTGCACTCTGTGTGTAACACAGCTCGCCACAGACTCAAACAACCCCACAACCACTGGGACAACATTGGAAGGCAAATAACATTCTGTGACGAAACCGCCACACAACGAATGTACACAAACAAGACTTAGGATAAACCCTACATATTATTATTTATATATTTCTTTTCTCCAATATAATTCTTGATTTGAAGTTTTTATCTTGATTGCCGTGGTGTTCCAGAGAAATTCTAATTGCGAGATTGTCTTTTCTCTGGTGGGGCAGAATATGTTGGGAGTTTCACATGGAAAGACCAGATGAGGTCAGAGGAGCTTGATAGTATTTAATGCACTGCACTGGCAGTTGAACTGCATTGAACTGAACTGGGGAAAAAAGAAACTCATAACTGAACTGGCACTGATTGCAGATGTACTGTTATTAACACATTGCCCGCCGGGGGTTATGCCCATCTAATGCCCCTCTCTGCCAGCGCTGTAAGCCTATGGAGATGTTTACCTTCTTTGCAGGGCTATAACTTTTTAAATTGTATTGCTATATTGACAATCATTGACAATAGAGCTGCCGCGATAACCGCATTACCGCGGTATCGCTGTTGCATCACGCTCACCGCAGAGTTAGGTTGAATACCGCGTCACCGCTGTTTTTTATCATAATAATAAAGTTGGCTTGCGGCTTTGCAGATATACCCTACTCGGTTCCAAGCGACCCTATTGGGTAGAAGTGGTACCAGAAAAGTCATGTGAAACATTGCAGACCACTGACTGGTCGGAAGAGAGACGCGTCACAGTTTGGAGGCTCTGAACAAAAACAGAACGCCGCCATCTTTACTGCCTCGCTAAGGATGCATTTCATTCAGGATTTGTTTGCGACAGAACCAAGTGCAATAAACAAAAAAGAATGGATTCACTGTGTATTCTGCCTTATTTATTGATGAAACAAAACCGACATCAACCCAATTTACCACCGAGCGGAGAGTTTAGTGTCACAACAAGATCGCTGATGTGTTAAGTTTGTTGTTGTTATTAGCCTAATACTACCGTCAGCCAATATACACGAGAGGTAACGTTAAACCCGGGTTGCTTGGTAGAATACACAATGAGAGGTAACGTTAGCTTTGGCAGAATAGACGCAACGAGAGTATGGTTAATGTTGTTATTGATTGATTGATTTAAACTGTGTTAAACTCTGGCTTGCTGCAAGCCCTCGGACACGGAGCTTTCAGTGTACACAAGCGAGCGGCCCCGCCTGCATCCCCACACGGAGACAAACGGAGTAGTACCTGGCTGCAGTGGAAAAGGAACAAAGTACCAGGTGCCTAAAGCGGGTCGAGTCGAGTAGGTACTATGCAGTGGGAAAGCGCCATTAGACTAGAGGCAGGCTATAAGAGTAGACTACAAAAAAAAAAAAAATGCATTCAAACTTTTTTTTTTTTTTGTGCGCACTGTGCGGTAATAACCGCGGCGGTAGGAAATATTTCACAAATGTGTGCGGTAAGGAAAATATCAATACCGCGGCAGCTCTAATTGACAATCATGAAATCTCTTCATTTGACCACGATTCGATACATTTTCGATACTTTTTCCATCAGTTAATTCCCCAAAAAAATTTGAATACACAAATGTGGCTGGGGGAACTGATGGATGAATGGACTATCGGTCAATAAAAAATACAAAAAAATACAAAAAAACATTAAAAAAAAAATCCGATTAGTTTAGATTATAACCGATTCAAACATTTTCAAATCGATGCAGTTGAATCATCACATTAGAATCGATGCATTTCGATTAATCGATGCATCGTTACACCCCTAGTAGCCAGACTCCTGACTGTGTCAGATGCAGGTAGAAGCAGCCAGTAGAGTAGAGCCTAGCAACAACCAAGTCACCCAGGAATACTACCACCCAGGATCACCCACCATCCAACACACACACACAACAAGATGACGCAACATAGTCTCACACACACACAACCCAATAGCTCTGCTCTACAACACAGGAAATGTTCTTCAAACCTTCCTATGTCAAAACATGTCAAAATCTATGTTATCTGACAGCGTTCCTTTCCGTCAAAGCCATTTCCATTACACGCTTGGCCTGCTAACATTGTATGTATCAAGCTATAATATCAGTTCCCAGGTCTGCGTGTCACAGAACAGTGATGTGGCTTGAACTAGGCGTTTAAGATTTCACTCAAAACATGGAAGTAAATTTATGTCAAACAAAGTTGGCGAATATTAACTTCCAACAGAATCGAATGCAAACGCCCCCATAGTCATACCGCACCCCATCCTGCCTAACACATCACGGCTGTGGTGGCTGAGCCTCACTCCCTCTCTCGCTCTCTCTCTCCGTTCAATGATTTAAAGTAGCCAAACGTTACACTATAAATACTAACTGGATAGTTCATGATAAACATTTCATTTCATTGTCTGAAATATTCTAAAATCATTAAGTCTGCTATGAGCCATTCTCCCTTTGTGTGTGTGTGTGTGTGTGTGTGTGTGTGCGCGTACGTCCCATCTCTTGTCTTTGGAAAGACCAGATGAGGTCAGAGGAGTTTGATAGTATTTATTTAGGATGGCCAGATAATGTTGAACTTAAAAAATAATAATACATAATTAAATACATGATCATGCAACATTTAAAAAATCGTTGTAGGAACTAGGGGTGGGACGATACATCGATCCAGATCGATATATCGATCTATTATCAATGATCAAATAGGATCGACGCAACGTAAAAAGATCGATTCATATTGCGATACCCTTATTTTGAAAATCCTATGGAGTGTCGTATCCGCTCGGCTCGGATCAACAGCACACAGCAGTAGCGTCTACTCTAGAGCGTCACTAGAGCAAGGCTAGTGTGCCTATTCTGCGACCCAAAACAAGTCCCTGCTGTTTTATTCCGCAAAGGGTCAAATGCAGCTAACCTGCTTTGCAATCCTCGCCATTCCATTATGCCCATTTAAAGATCTAAATTAACGGTACGTTAGCGTAAGCTAACAACAAGCTTGCATTCTCGAGACAGCGCCACTGCCAGGATCTGGCCGGTACTGCACCTTCGGACTGCCAATATGCCTTTTCCAGCCAAAATACAGCTCTGTGACAGTGAATAGGATATTAATATCGGGAAGAAAAAAAAGAAACAAACCAAAAACAGTGAACAGGAGGTCTATTTGTATTAAAAACAATAGATTGTTTTTCATTTAAATGTCTGGAAGAGCTAAAAAAAATTAAATTATTTTTTATTTCTCCACGTGGTAAATACACAGGTCACAACATGTTTACAGGAACGTTTTGGAGTTGTATTTGGAGTGTATTTGGTGACTGTAGGGCACTGTAGGGAACGTCAGGCTCTAAAACCCCCCCACTTCCAGTGATGAAGCTAAGCTACGCTAACGGAGCGACTGTTCCCTAAGCTAAATGCACGCACAGAGACAAAAAAGGTATGCAACTCCAGGGAAGATGTTAAATAAGCTAATTTCCCAAAATGTTGGAGTTTTCCTTTAAGCTAATGCAAGAAACTCCCAGCCCCAGCAAATTTTGAGATCATTAGTAAGAGGACCGAGCTAAGAAGTTGAGTGATTTACTGGTCGACCAATGAGTAGCCTACATTCCTGTAATTTGCTGTCTCATCTCCCATAACTCCCATCACACAATACTTTGTGTGAGATTTCAGAGCAATAAATAATAACAACCTTCTAGAGCCTTGGAATGTTGTGTCTTGAGTCAGCAGCAGGGGAGCGTCTATGCCTTCTACAACGCTGTTCGGTTTCCGGGTTCCTCTGATTGGCCACTAAGCCCACGTGACCCAAGCTAGCACGCCCCCCTTATCGCGACAAGCCCCTTCAATGACATTCGCAAGGGTGGTGGCAGCGTAACAGCGTTCACTAGGGATGCACCGATATGAAAATTTGCCACCGATACCGATTGTTCAACTAACACAATCGGCCGATATCGATATTTGTGACAATGTTTTTTTTTTCTTTTCTTTTGTAATATATATATTTTTTTTTTATGAAACTACTGTATATTTGTGTTACAAATTGTGCTCACCGATATGAACATAGGCCTCTTTACTTACTTAAAAAAAGGAAACATCAAGAAATAGCACTATCTCTCTCCCAGTATGGTCTGCCGGGCTGCAGCTAGATACTAGTTCTCCCAGTATGGTCTACCGGGCTGCAGCTGGATAGTGGATACTATTGTCTCAACCAGAGCTCTCAACCAATGAAATTTTGATTGACAGTCGATTCTGCCAATTACGTCACACACCGCTTGCACCCGCCTCTGCTGTTACCACCAATCGGCAAGCGCGTATACATTTTTTACTTCCGCTTTTGTCCGCCATTGATTTTGACGAGAGGTTTTCTACAACAACAACGTTAGATCCCCGCCGCGGCGCAGCCGACATTTAGCTTTTAGCTCCGCAGGATGACTAAATGAGGCATAATGATTTTACTGCAACGAATGTTATAATAAAACAAAGCCTTTCTATACATGTGTCTGATTGAAAACTTTATTAACAGATTGCAGAATGGGTAAAACTCAGGGCTCTATGAGCAACGGAAGGAACTGAGCTAGTACTTGCTACGTTCGGGTAAATAATATGCTGATGTTATTGAACGTGTAACACTAACTATATAACGTTAATGCCACAAAACGAATGCATTTGTTAATCATAAGTAGTAACTTTGATGCAGTAGCTTGTGTGTGTGTGTGGGCCGGGGGCGGCATTGTGCAGGTCGCGACGCGACTGAACTTTTTTTTGCCTTTTGACGCGACACAAATTGATGGATATTTATCGGCTACTGCCATCGGCACATTCGAGCTTATCGGCCGATAGGCCGATTGCAGTCAACAACACTGGTGGACTCAGGGGGGGGGGGCAGGGTGCCCCCACGGTTGAAAAACGCGCGCTTAAGTGCCCTTTTGAGTTAAAGAAATTAGAGGATGTGCCCTATTGGTGCCCCCACGGTTGAAAAACGCGCGCTTAAGTGCCCTTTTGAGTTAAAGAAATTAGAGGATGTGCCCTATTGGTGCCCCCACAGTTGAAAAACGCGCGCTAAAGTGCCCTTTTGAGGGAAAGAAATTAGAGGATGTGCCCTATTGGTGCCCCCACGGTTGAAAAACGCACGCTAAAGTGCCCTTTTGAGTGAAAGAAATGAGAGGATGTGCCCTATTGGTGCCCCCACGGTTGAAAAACGCGCGCTTAAGTGCCCTTTTGAGTGAAAGAAATGAGAGGATGTGCCCTATTGGTGCCCCCACGGTTGAAAAACGCACGCTTAAGTGCCCTTTTGAGTGAAAGAAATGAGAGGATGTGCCCTATTGGTGCCCCCACGGTTGAAAAACGCACGCTTAAGTGCCCTTTTGAGTGAAAGAAATGAGAGGATGTGCCCTATTGGTGCCCCCACAGTTGAAAAACGCGCTAAAGTGCCCTTTTGAGTGGCGAAAAATAGAAGGTGTGCCCTATTGGTGCTCTTCCAATGGTCTAAACTTGACCATGTGCCCCACGGTTAAATAATATCACACAAAAGTGCCCTTTTGAGTGAAAGAAATTAGAGGACGTGCCCTATTGGTGCCCCTCTAATGGTTAAACGTGACCATGTGCCCCCACAGTTAAAAACATCGTGCTAAAATGCCCTTTTTGAGTGTTGAAAATGAGAGGACATGCCCATTGGTGCCCTTCCAATGGTCTAAACTTGACCATGTGCCCCACGGCATGGTAAGATGGAGCAACTTCAAACAGAGACCACTGGAAGAGGCTTTCAGGAGGGCAGACGTAGAAGGCCAAGCCAAAAGAGAACAGGAACGACAAAGAAACAGGGAGCTAATGACAAGACTGGTAGACATCACATTGTATCTTGCACGGCAAGATGGGGCGTTCAGGGGTCATGATGAAAGTGGTACAGTACATCTTTGAACAAAGGGAATTTCCTTGAACTTGTACAGCTACTTGCAAAATATGACTCCACCATCAAAATGCACCTTGATCAAATCAATCACATCTAGTCTCAACAGAAAAAAATCACAGACATCACTGTTGTCCTACAAGACACAGAATGACACAATCAGTGCCCTTGCCACCTATGTCAGAAGAGTAATTCTCAAAGAAATGGAAGATTCCAAAACATTCTCCATTCTCTTGGATGAGACAACTGATGTTTCTCATGTCGAACAAGTGTCCTTTGTTGTTCGCTTTGTCCATCAGATGGAAATCAAGGAGATATTTTTACAAGTTTGTGATGTGAGTGGAACAACAGCAAAATAATTGGAGAATGTTGTGATGACAGTCCTTGAGGAGAATGGATTAAAAGTGGAAGACATCAGGGGCCAAGGCTACGATGGAGGCGCAAATATGAGCGGAAGCTACAACGGTCTGCAGTCGCGAATTCAGAGCCACAATGAGAAAGCTTTATATGTGCACTGCCATGCCCACTGTCTCAACCTGGTCTTGGTGGAGAGTGCCAAATCAAGCCAGCATTTTGTTCGGTTTTTCAATTTAGTTGAAAATCTGTACACTTTCATATCCAGATCTCCAAAACGCCAAGCTGCGTTTGTGAAAATGCAACAGACCATGTACCCTGGCCAAAGACTCTGTGAACTGAAAAGGCTGTCTGGGTGTGTAGAGAAGATGCTCTGAGATCCCTGAAGAAGGTCCTTTCTGCTGTGGTGAAGCTGCTTCAGAACATGGCTGATAGTGATCCACCAGACTCTGCAGCAGGTGATGCTCGGATGCTCTTGCGTAGCATAGATTTTGAATTTATGCTATGCATGGAGATTGCCACACCTGTCTTCAATGAGACTGCCATCGCATCTGCTTAACTTCAGAGAAAATACCTTGACTTGTCAGCATCATACACCATTGTGGAGGGAGTCATACAAAGAGTGAAAGCAATGAGGAAGGATGAGGAGTTCAAGGTCCTTTTCTCAAAAGCAAAAGGGCAAGCAGAGGCAGCAGGCATTGAGGTGCCAGAAGAAATACCTGGACAAACAAGACGCAGGAAGGTACCTCAAAGGTACAGGTATAGCTCTCAATCTGCTACGGAGGACTACCAAGTCCAAGACTTGGAGGAGCACTACCGGGGAAAGGTGTTCTTTACCTTTCTTCACATACTCTCCCATGAGCTACACCGAAGATTCAAAGGGAAGGATGACACGCCTACTGGGTCAATCCTATCAGGTCTTCACTGCCTTACCATCTCAAGTCACTGGAAGGGCATGACAAACGACACAGCTGCTGTATCTGTCAGAGATGTGTGCCAGTTTTATGATGTAGAGGAAGGGAATGTTGTCACCGAACTCAAGGTATTCCACTATTCATATGCTCTCCCCTCCAACAATGTCAAAGCTGCGCTTAAGTGCCTTAAAGTCAATGGTGTGGAATCTGTTTTCCCAAATATAACCATGCTCCTCAAAACATATGCTACAATACCAGTGACAACTGCTTCAGTAGAGCGATCATTCTCTAAACTGAAGCTGATCAAAACCCAGCTCAGAAATCGATGTGGGGGAAAAAGGCTCTCTGATCTTATGCTGCTTTCAATTGAGAGGGATATCCCAATTGATCATAATGAGGTCATTGACATATATAAACAGAGGACCAAAAGACGAATTCTGCTATGACTCCCCCACCCACCATCTCCCTTCCATTGCAGCAATGGAGAGCCAGCACATACAAATCTGTCCATGAAAATAACCAACATATTTTCATTAGAGGTGATAGAGGAGAGGACAGAGGATGGCAGGAGGGAGGAGTCAGGTGGTACAATATAGTAAGTTTAATGGAGAGAATGGGGAAGATAGGGAGGGGGAGGGAGAGAAAGAGAAGGAGAGGACAGGAGGAGAGGACAGGATGAGAGAAGGAGAGTAAAGGACAGGAGGAGAGAAGGAGTGGACAGGAGGAGAGAAGGAGAGTACAGGAGGAGAGAAGGGGAGTACAGGAGGAGAGTAGGGGAGTATAGGAGAAGAGAAGGGGAGGAGAGGACAGGAGGAGAGAATGAGAGGAGAGGGGGAGTACAGGAGGAGAGGACATGAGAGAGAAAGGAAGAAGCTCAACGGCACTCGAATTAACTTTAACTGTTAAACTGTTTTATGAAATAAAAATGTTAAAGGTGTATTGTTCCCTGTGTGTTTTTATCATAGAGGTGTGGTTATACTATTAATCTGGATTGTCTATCTATGTTATTCTAATGTTAATCTTAATCAAGGATGAAGACTATTTCATCATACATGACGCATCATAGCTTTTTGCTTACTGATGGGGTCCCATGTTGTGCAGTAGGTGCCCTTTTTTTATTTTCGCCCCTGCCCTTCAAACAGCCTGAGTCCGCCACTGGTCAACAAGGCACTTATCGGCCGATACCGATACCCGACCGATACATCGGTGCACCCCTAGCGTTCACCCTGATGTAAAGTAGCGTTTTTTTTATTGGTTTGTCATAAGAAACCAATTACATAATCCAACATATGTGTAAAGAAACAACATAGCTGCGTATTGCTGGCTCTCATATTTGCAAATGCAACAGCGTTCACCCTGATGTAAACAAAACAAGTCATTGATAAGCTACGGCCATATTAGACACATAGCCATAATTTAAGATATAGTTTATGCATTCGCAAATATGGGAGCTCTGCTCTGTCATTGAAGGGGCTTGTCGCGCGAACTGGCGGCTATAAGGGGGGCGTGCTAGCGTAGGGTCACGTGAGCTTAGTGGCCAATCAGAGGAACCCGGAAACCGAACAGCGTTGTAGAAGGCATAGACGCAGCAGGCGAGGCACCAGAGGACAAGTGGAGGATTTCAAGGAGGTTGCAAATCATAAAAAGGAGAAAGATTGAGCGACTCTTGGAGGCTGGTGGATGTTCTAACTCGATTGACCTACTTATTCGGCATTCTCGAACGGCTTTGTATTGTAAATTCGTTGTAGGATTTACGAACGCGAAAAGGCAGTCGTAAGTTGGACAGACCGGTGTGCGCCCTGTTTTCAACAGCTTTCTCTGGGACAAGTCATTGGGGATTGCCGATACTACAGACATCCGTGGAATTAAATAATTATAATGATAATAAATACGACAATATTTGTATTATTAAGAACAATTACGTTTTGCATTTATATTCCTGACTCAATGAGGCATTGTGAGCATTACACACTGCAAACTAAATAGAAACAACTAAACTGATCGCTGCGGATATAGCTACTGTATAGTGGAATATACTGTATTAACATGCCATATACTGTCTTCTTCTCTATGATATTATTTATTGTTGGTTTATAGTCATATGGCTAGAACTAAATAAATGGAACTAATGCATGGAGAAACGGCTTAGTGAGGCTCAGCGCACACACACTGTATATGTGCAAAATGAATCGTTCCAGCAAAGTAGGCTTCTATTATTATAATGACTACTTGTTTTATTAGGTATTATATAGGGATGCACCGAATGGGAAATTCTTGGCCGAAACCGAATACAGGAAACAGTTGGCCGAAAACCGAATGCCGGATATGATTTATAAATATAATTTTTTTTTCAAATCCAGATTGAACTCTGCCATTGGAAAGAGGAGATTTGGCTCGATCCATAGATGTGCGACTTGGCTATAATAAGGTAATTTATAGGCCGTATGTGTCCGGATGGCAGAATTCAGTACTGTATCTACAAAACCTTCTGTTTAATCATCTTCCCTTTATTCATTTGCTTAGATTTGTACATGTGTCAGATCTCAAGAAGGTGCTGAACGAGCTCAGTGGCAGTTTTTCATGCCTGGTAATTTTTTGCATGGTGTTATTCACCGTCAAAGATGAAAAAAATATATAGAATTGATATTCTCCTTTGGTTCATTACAATTTACTCAAGCCTAGTAACAGACACAATATTTCTGACACTGGGAATACATTGCCTGAGATCCATAGATGTCCCTAGATACCAAGAACATGCAAATGGACATTGTAGAAGTGGAGCAATCTCCCATTTACTTAGGTATGTATTTTTAGGATTGGATTTTCAGAAAATAGGGCTAGGGCTTGATTTGGAGCAGTGGAAATAGTTGTAATCATCTTTGGAACGGTGTGAGCGACGCGCAATTCAGGGTACTTCCTCAAAGGGAAACCGAAACCTAAGTAATTTACCTTCTCCCTTCTACCCCTCTGTTTGGAGTCTGACAGCATCTGAAAACAATCCATTTGGAGTCAGCATCTAAAAACACTCTGCTTGGAGGGCCAGTTGAAGGTCTACAATACATGATCACTACCCCTTGATCCACAAAAGAATCGGAACAGCCTACTCTACACCCGGCCACGTGCAAACGGAGGTCTAGGGCCAGGGTGTGGGGGGGGGGGGGGGGGGGTATTGGGCCAAATACTTTAAAACCTACAATCGTAGTACCAAGTACAGCACAATATTAATGTAACTAAAAGATTCACTGGAGGGGATGTTTTTAATGTATAATAGGTGCTGCAGATTTCTGAAAATGCTGAGTGAAACGAAATGCTGAGTACTACTCAACCATTCAGAATGTTCAGCGCTGTGAGCCCCCCCCCCCCCCCACACACACACACACAGTTCCTGCACTTCGGAAAAGTCCTACCCCCAGAGCAGGGACGCTTTGGGGGATAAAATAATGTCCCAGATTATCTGCTTAGACCCTGGTCCCTGAGGTGAAAAAAACTCAAAATGTCCCCTGGGGGAAGTTCCTGTGGTCCAAAAGGGGCTCATGTTGCTGAACAGGTCTCCATACCGACATGAACTCTACATCATGATCGGCGTAGTGATTTTGGTTCACCACACCCCAGACGTACCACGACACTCAGGCTATTCCCACACAAACGTCTACAGAGGTAGAAGTCAGCCAGCCGTCAGTCATCCATGATCCAACTATAAATAGTCCTATAGTTTACCATATAAAGTGGTACAAGACAAAACAGCAATAGGCTATTACACCAGTCAGCTCATTACAGTTCCTCTGCCCTGCCCTCCCCGCCCCCCCCTCTCTGCTGTGCGTCAGCCCGAGTCCTGCCTCTCTGACGGGCACAGCTGCAGCCAGGAACAATTACACATCCCTCTCAGTGTGACTGATTTACCACTGAGCTGTTGTTTGAACACCGACGCCATTCCTCTCCAGCACTGAGCCGCTGCCCACGGGGGGATGTGACGGTCAACCGGTCCAACGATAACAATGAGCGATTAATACAAGATAAAGACCAAAACCGACAGGAGAGGTGTCAAATAATGAATGGTTTTAATTCGGAAACTGTTTTAAAAAAGTGTAATTTGGGTCGATTTTTGCATTGAAGGTGTAGTCGTTTCTGGGAGGCTTTTTAAGGATCGCTTAAACCAGAAAATAATTAGAAACAAATGACTATATAGTGTGCACACATTACACAAATGTCTAACTCAAATGTGTTTGTGTTTTTATTGATTCTCTTTTTGTATTGATTATCTTTATGTATTGAGACTCGAAACACCCGTTTGTTGTGTTCTTCAGCCTAACTTGTGTGTTAAAAATGACCGTAATGGACTTAAGGAGTAATAAAAAGGCAGAAGGCAGTCTCCACTCTCCTCAGCCCCTAGGCAGTCTTCTCTGCTACCATTGTGCTCAGAGCAGGCTAGGACCGGGCAATTATAGCTACAGGAAATATTTTTCTAGCTGTAAGCCAACATCTTGAATCAAGGTTACAATATAATAGGCTCTGACAAAAAGCCATTACATAATCTCCTGGGGTAGAAAAAATAAAATCCATGTTCTGCGTAGGTTATATAGGCTTGGACTGTGAAGCAGCAATCTGGCATTTTTATAAACCATTATTACATGGCGTTTTCACATTCGCCGAAATGCTTGCTTGTGATTGGTCAACAGCCCCCCGACTGCGGTCATTATTTTTCAATAATGACCGCAGATTTTTCAATAATGACCGCAGAGCGCAGCTGTTCGCAATCAAGCCCACTGACACACTGTTTCAGTGCAATTAGACACTGCCGTGCCGGCGATGACAGGGGGCGGAGCGACGAGCAGCCAGAACACAGTGGAGCCAGAACACAGAGGCTGCCCGCGATAATAATAATCACTTTATTTGGGCTGACAGAGCCACAGAACAACTGCGATTTGTCAAATGAATTAGGTATATTGTTAGTAAGTTAGCCATGTAATAAGCGGGATAATGTATAGCGCTGCACTGACAGCGGAGCCAGAGGCTGCCCGCGATAATAATAATCACTTTATTTGGGCTGACAGAGCCACAGAACAACTGCGATTTGTCAAATGAATTAGGTATATTGTTAGTAAGTTAGCCATGTAATAAGCGGGATAATGTATAGCCTACTCGGTCATTGTCGCAAAATAATTGACCTTCACTACGTTTAAAACACCGCGACAATGACCTCGTAGGCATACATTATCCCTTACATATTAGTGATGCACGATATATCGGTCGCTGATATAATATCGGCCGATATGGCAGTTTTTTTACACATCGGTATCGGTCCGATATCAAGATAGGGCCGATATGGGGCGATATATAAAAAAAAAACTTTTTTTGTGTGTGTCTTTTTACATGTTTTGACCTTAAATAGTTTAAAAATATCAGTAATTTCTGAAAATAAGTTACAAAAGTAAAAAATAAATAAATAAAATAAAATAAAAATGCGTTTTGGAAAATAGCTCTTTATTTGATTATCATAAAAAAGTTTTTTCTATACAGAGATATCGACATCGATAAATATCGGTATCGGCCAGAACAGCAATATTAATATCGGTTATCGGTATCTGCCACAATTTTCACATTGGTGCATCACTAACCAATATCAGTCTTGATGGTTCTACCGGTAATTTGTGACCCGTTAGCTACTTCAAACCTTTATCTGTTGAAAGAAACCATATTAGGTGAGAGATTATAGGCATATTTTCAGGAACGTTTGCATGTCATTCGATTTTTCCTAAATTATTCTCTCATTAAAATGCTTATAATCCAGAAGAAAGCACGAGATCCCACTGAAAGATTACCAACATTTTAGGCTTTCCATTCTGTACGTTTCAATACGTTAGAAAACAGGCTACTAAAGTTCAGTATCGTATGAATGAGTCATGTGTTTCCATGCCAAGACCTATGGGCTTGTATTTCAGCTATTAGCCAATCCTATGTTATTCTTCCTGGTGGCGTGTATGCTTTTACCAACGCGTTCGTGTTTCCGGGTTCCCGTTTTGCACTCTGATTGGCCACTGACCTACGCTGGTATGCCCCCCCTCGCTATGAGCGTGTGTCTGTGCGCTATTGTTTATTATTATCCGGCCACAGTGTGGGTTCCCTGGTCGGTGATGATGAGCTCAAATAGGTTATTATAATAAACACTGAATGGAGCAATATAGCCTTGTTGTTAGTTAGACTTACCGGACAATTCAGTACAGCAGGCTATACGGTCTTCTTCAGTTGAGTTACACTTTGAAACATTTATAGCGAGTCTTGCTCTAGAGATGCATCATCACAACAACAATGGCTTATTTATCCATAAAGAAGACAATCCCATCGCTGACAACAAGTACTATAGTCACACACAGGCCTGTCGTGTTTTATGAATGAAGTAGATTTTCATTTAATCGCCTTTGGGGACATGAGGTTATTATAGGATGATGCGCATCTGGTCTATTCTCCTGGTCACAATTCACTGAATTGAAAATGGGGGACCCTGATGTAAACAAGACAAACGTCTTTCTCTGGTCTGCATCCCCTTAACAATTGTGTGTATTGAGCCGTACTGTATTGTACCCATTCTGCAATCTGTTAAATAAAGTTTCATTCATTCATTCATTCATTCTCCTCCCGATGTGTTCGTTCAACTCGCGTCTCTGCGACCAGCAGCTCTATCGGAGATAGATAAATAAGCCATTGTTGTTGTAGAGCCGCCCGTGTTGTTGTGATGATGCATCTCTAGAGCAAGACTCGCTATAAATGTTTCAAAGTGTAACTCAACTGAAGAAGACCGTATAGCCTGCTGTACTGAATTGTCCGGTAAGTCTAACTAACAACAAGCGACCAGGGAACCCACACTGTGGCCGGATAATAATAAACAATAGCGCACAGACACACGCTCATAGCGAGGGGGGCGTACCAGCGTAGGTCAGTGGCCAATCAGAGCGCAAAACGGGAACCCGGAAACACGAACGCGTTGGTAAAAGCATAATTTGCCTGAATAATTGAAGATCTCAATCATGTAAATCCACTTTGAAGAGGGAACGCCAACAAAGTGACATTTTATTCTCGTTCCCCGGCCGGGAACCACTCGTATTAGAATGAGTTCATTACTGTCTTCCGCTGCCAGGACGGAAAAAAATATTACGTGAATTTGTGGCTGGTGTTCCCCTTCAAAGACAGAATGGCAGTATATGAGGAAGTGGGAGATTCAATGTTGAATAGTTGGTAGTAGCACATCTGCACATGTACACACATATACACAGATCTCCAGGACAAAGTTGACTAATCTCAATGTCACCAATTTATACTGGCCATATGACAAAAAAAAAAGCCAATGTTCCAGGCCTACTGGTATAAGAGCACCAAAGAAAATAAAAGCAGCTTTGTATGTTAACTTTTTTTGCACATAGCATTGGTGCTACAGACATAGTTTTGTAGCACAGGCCAGAAAGCTATTGGCCTAAAAGTATAAAACGTCTCTAGAATATCTAAAAACAACCACAAGTACTGCAGTTCATCACTCAAACAGGTGTCTGACTGACAAAGGACCCGAGTGATGCAGACAGGACACAGAAAATCAAACCTGAACAAGAAACATGTTTTCTATATGTACCCATCATGTAGACTGCAGGGACATAACTAGGGGTGCACCGATGTATCGGTCGGGTATTGGTATCGGCCGATAAGTGCCTTGTTGACTGCAATCGGCCTATCGGCCGATAAGCTCGAATGTGCCGATGGCAGTAGCCGATAAATATCCATCAATTTGTGTCGCATCAAAAGACAAAAAAAAGTTCACTCGCGACCTGCACAACGCCGTCCCCAGTCCCCCACACACACACAAGCTACTGCATCAAAGTTACTACTTATGATTAACAAGGCATTCGTTTTGTGGCATTAACGTTATATAGTTAGTGTTACACGTTCAATAACATCAGCATATTATTTACCCGAATGTAGCAAGCATTATGCGTTCATACTAGCTCAGTTCCTTCCGTTGCTCATAGAGCCCTGAGTTTTACCCATTCTGCAAGTTTTCAATCAGACACATGTATAGAAAGGCTTTGTTTTGGCGGCTACGCGGCGTAGTGGGCAAGGCGCTCGCCACGAATACGGAGACGCTGGGCTCGCCTGTTCGAGCCCAGCGCTCCACATTGCTTTCAGTTTAGCTGGTCGTTCATACTAATACACATTGGGGGGTGGGAAAACTGATGGGTGGGGATCGGGCGTTGTGGACAGCGACTCCTACAGGTCGGTTGGTGCGCCTGCGCAGTAGAATCAGGAAGTGTCGGGGGCAGCGTGAGCCTCCCACGCGTTACTCCTCGCCACTGAGAGATCGAGCTGCGCAGGTGAAAAGATGCGACTGCTGTTACCTCAAGTACCGGAGGGGACTTGTGCTATGTATGACTTAGTCCACATTCCAGCCGGCTTGTGGGAGGCAAGAAACAGCGTTCGTGACAGGGGAGGGTTGAATTGGATGATACAAAATTGGGATGGGAGAAAATATAGAAAATGGAAGAAAAAGTGGATAAAAAAAAAGAAAGGCTTTGTTTTATTATAACATTCGTTGCAGTAAAATCATTATGCCTCGTTTAAGTCATCCTGCGGAGCTAAACGCTAAACGTCGGCCGTTGTAGAATACCTCTCGTCAAAATCAATGGCGGACAAAAGCGGAAGTAAAAAATGTATACGCGCTTGCCGATTGGTGGTAACAGCAGAGGCGGGTGCAAGCGGTGTGTGACGTAATTGGCAGAATCGACTGTCAATCAAAATTTCATTGGTTGAGAGCTCTGGTTGAGACAATTAGTATCCAGCTGCAGCCCAGCCGGTAGACCATACTGGGAGAACTAGTATCTAGCTGCAGCCCTGCAGAACATACTGGGAGAGAGATAGTGCTATTTCTTGATGTTTCCTTTTTTTAAGTAAGTAAAGAGGCCTATGTTCATATCGGTGAGCACAATTTGTAACACAAATATACAGTAGTTTCATAAAAAATATATATATATTACCAAAAAAAAATATTACCAAATCTTTTTTTTTTTAAATATTCAATTTTTTTTGCCACAAATATCAGTATCGGTATCGGCCGATTGTGTTAGTTGAACAATCGGTATCGGTGGCAAATTTTCATATCGGTGCATCCCTAGACATAACTGTATACAAGAGGTCAATATGTTACACTTCGTTTGGCTCGTTTCTTCACTTTGATTTACGACTCATTATGTAGGCATGGGCATCGATTTTCTAATAGTTATTAAATTATAAGAAATGTAATAGTTAATGCGTCAGTTGTTTTGTCTTTATAAAATACATATTTCCCTTGTTTTTACCAGCACCTACACTGTGTAGTGTATCGAGCGGGGACCCTATTAACTGTTACACCACTGAACAGCATGCTTGGTACGGCTCGTTAGCATAACAGATGGGAGAGGCTCCGTCGCTACAGTACAACAGAAGATAAAGATGAAGAGAGACTGGAGATGTTACACTAAGCTGTGTTTCACTAAGCTCACAAATTTCAAGCGTTAGTGATGTAACTTTAGGAATTAACCTTTTTGTTCCCGGAAATAACGTCACAGCCTAACTCCAATTTACAGTCTGACTCCCAAATATCTAACGATAGCCGTTAGCAATGACGGCAGCCGGCTATCTTGCTTGTTTGATTATCTCACATTCGCCATTAAGTAAAAACAAAAACATGTGGCGGAGGCCGAGGGATCTTTGAATAGTAGTTGAATAGTTTCCATATGTGTGGCACTGCACAGCCCTGGGAAGTCATGTGGTTACAGGAGTGAGTGGGTCACATGGTGATAATTTTCCTGAGATCACATTATGTGTACATCTTTTCCTCACAATATGACACACATACACCTTCCCAACAGCATGACACTGACTCAAAGTAGGTGAAACAGCAAATCCCATATAGTTCAACATCTCCACTTGACTGAGGCCACAGGTCCTCCTGTGACACAAACCCTATTTGTGAAACTTGTTCAGAGGAAGCATTTAAAACTGAAATCCTCAGAGATTCTCCCTCTCTCTCTACAAGCCAAAGCCTTCAGTTTTTTTTAGGGACCTTCTGTTGTGCACCAGAAGAAAAGAAAACAATAGATAAACCATTCTTAACAGCCATTTGTTTACATTAGTGTTTCTCAATATATGGGTCGAGGGCCACAATAGGTCAAAGGCCTGTTGTTAGTGAGTCTCAACGTGAAAGAGTATTAATGCGGTTCACCGAGTCTGGGTCCCCATGAGAAGACTATACTCACACCGCCTAGTGGGTCCTGGAGGGGCTCAAATTGACTCCCCATTTTAGAAAAGGATAGGAATCCTATCTTGGAATTCTACTCTATCGCTTTCAATGGCCAGTAGCCGGTGTGACATCATCATTAGAATGTTCTCCCAATTCTAATCACAGCGATGTGATTGTACACCTGACGGGTGTACTGTAGTAGATACATCACAGTACATGTCTGACCGGCTGCCTGTCAGGCGACCAGTGACTTCCCCACGTCACAGAAACACTTATCTCTGCTATTCTACAGAGCAACAAAACAGCTGTGGGCTTCAGCCTAATGGGCTTTGGCCTAATGGGCGAGGCCTGCGTACCGTGTCTGGTGCTCACTGTGTGTTGGACAACCAGGGAGCGAAATTAACTTTTTGACTCACCGGCCAGTGGCGGGTAGATGGAAAGAGTCTACCCGCCAAGCATATTTCTTACCTGCCAACATTTTTTTGATTAAAAAAAAATATATATATATTTTATATAAAAAAATGTTTTTAAATAAAATATATATTATATAATCATACTTGTAGTTGTATTATCTGCAAGACATCGCCACCACGCAATAAGTCAAAATGCTTGCTATCTGCAAACAGCTCCACTGTCTGTGTGTATACTTGAGTAGCCTCCAGCTCCAGCAAGGATTCTCCGGCCCTGCAGCTAGACCCTATATTCAGCTAGACCCTACATTCAGCATGCAAGGATTCTCCGGCGATGCAGCTGGACCTATTTATAACGTTACCGTTCTTTTGTCAAATCACATTCAACATGCCCTCAGCTAGAATACGCATTCAATCAATGTTATAAGACATTGATATCAGGAGCTATCTGTAGCTACTGCTAGCCCGGTAGATAACGTTAAGACAATTTAGTTTACTGGGACAGATGGATCAACGTGAGCTAGCTAAGCTAGCTAACGAGGGAACGGAGGTATTATGCACTCGAGTAGACTATTGCTGGAGCATTTGTTGATATCAGCAGCTATCAGTAGCTAGCCAGCTAGATACCGTTAGACAATGCCTCGTCATGTATTAAACTAAAAGTGAATAGTTGACTGGGTCATTGTTTAAACAGTAACGTTAGCTCTTGGAGGTCCGATATAGACTAGAGCAGATGGAAGTAAACAAGCCAAATGATAGCTTCCGATTGGTCATTTGCTTTTTTTCTCATGAAACCAGTCACGTCACTCTACTGTGATTGGACCGTTGACTTGAGTGCGATGTGGGACTTGTAGTTTTTTAACGATCTCGCGGCGGAGAAAAAAAAGACGAGCGGCTATAATCTGTACTCGCACACGAGTATCGTTATCATAGATATCTATGATCGTTATGAACTACACGTCTACACGCCACACGGCGGGCAGCCCTCTAAGTGTCATGCGCCAAAGGTAAAAACAGACCGCCCCTGGCGGGCGGCGGGCTTTAGTTTCGGTCCCTGTGGACAACACTATACCAAAGATCTGCACCTCGGCATGGATCCTTGATATATACCATCATATTCTCTAGGGGTGTGGACATTTCTCGATTCTAAGATGCATCGCGATGCGGACGTGGAATAGATTAAATTTTTTCTTTTTTGATCTACTTTTTTCTCCCCATTTTCTATTTTTCTCCCATCCCAATTTCGTATTATCCAATTCTTCCCTCCCCTGTCTCGTGGACAATGTGCAATGTGGACGAAGCCTTGCATCACGTGTCCCCTCCGGTACACGAGGAGGTAGCCGTCGCATCTTTTCACCTGTACAGCGCGATCTCTCAGTGGCGAGGAGTAACGCGTGGGAGGCTCACGCTTAGGGCTGGGCGATATAACGATAACGATAAATATCGCGATATATTTTAATAATCGATATCGAATATCGAAATTTAAAATTTTTTTTTTTTTTTTTTTTTTTTTTACCTGCAACAGGGCAGTTTTAAAACCAGAGACAGTGGACAGACTTGTCTTTCTTGCCTGCAACGTAAAGTAATGGCTTTGCTTGTCCAAATGACAATACTGACCAAATTCAGATTTCTTTTTCTCTTGTCCATTTATTTTGTTTGCTTTCTAATTTAAAATACATTTTGAAACCGTCTGTACACAGTAGGCTATGTGTGCTAGCAGAACTAGACTCCAGTCACGAGTCACAATGCACATGTGCGGTGGTTTGTCCACCAAAAAAGCGCCAAAAGATCGAAAATAAACTAGCAGAGCCAGAACTGTTCAACTCCTCTGGAGCCACAGCCAGCAGAGAAGCCGGTTTACTTTAGCTTTTAAAACAGCTGCAGCCTGAGAACTGGAGTGTGAGGGGATGTAACACTAAAGATGGCGGCAATGACAAAGAATTGCTGCAAAATAAACATACATCCGTTGTAAAAAAAAAAATGTTTTTTTTTTTTTTTTTTTTTATACTTATAACAATTCGATAATTATCGATATCGAGAAATAAAATAAAATTATCATATCGTTATCGCGATATGATTTTTTTCCATATCGCCCAGCCCTACTCACGCTGCCCCCGATACTTCCCGATTCTGCTGTACAGGCGCACCAACCAACCAACCTGTAGGAGTCGCTGTCCACAACGTCCGATCCCCACCCACCGGCTTTCCCACCACCTAATACTGGCAATTGTATTAGTATGAATGACCAGCCAAGCCGGAGGCAACGCCGAACACCCCTCGCCAGGGTTCGAAATTAACGGGGGCTTGGGGCATAATGCCCTTGAAAATGGATAAAATGCCCTCGAAAATCAGTTAAGGGGGGCACTTAATGCCCCCGACAGTTTACTAATTATATATATATATTTATCCGGTAATGGAGCGTCTGTGTATCGTATACGGTTCAGATGACGCGCAAATAAAAAAAAATCATTTGGCGGAGCCGGTGTTCTGCACTGGCTGCAGCAGCAGCAGCAGCCAGGTGCTAGTCAGTTTGTGTAAAAATGGCACGCACAATATAAATCAATCTTCATTACGACTTTAAAAACATAGCCATTAACATTACATAGGCCTACACACATCTTGCCATAGCGTTAGCAGTTTGTACAATGTTTGTAGCTGTTAGCTAGCTAGCCCTTCACAACAACAGCTAACACCGTAGCTACTAGCTACTGTAGCAGAGGAGGAAATGGGAGTCTGAGAGGCGGGGTGTTTAAAGACAATGATAGGCGTTTATTCAACATCCAAGAAGGCTAACATACAACTGTGTTTTACTAACTCCAACCGGGACTATTGCCGCTTTCGCGCTGCTTGTTGACGTTATGAACTGCTCCTAACGTGACCGGAGCTGAAGGTGGCGGTGCCACACGCTAAAATGTCCGTGGGGACCCGGCGCCAACCCATAGATAGTTCCAACTCACCGAATTACGTAATCCACCACAGTTGCACTCAATATTTAAATAATGTTAGTCTAAATATATGTAGACAGAAACATAATAATTTCAAGCAGAAAACGAATCTTTCCATTAAGAACTGACAAGCAGGGAATTTAAACATGGTTGACATTGTTTTTGTGTGTTTATATTAATTAAAGAAAGGAAAGTCTAGTGCTGGCTGAGCATATTGTTTGTTTGCACTAAATTAATACTTTGACAAATGTAGCCTATATTTTTCAGTCAGTTCGGTCTTTGTGTGCCAAACATTATTTAAGGCTGTAAACACTGTAAACCTTTTATTTTATTTTTAATAAATGAGAAACATGTTTAGATTTGAGTGTTATAGAAAAAGAAAGCAATACGCTTGGACCAGCACTCACAGATTTTGGTATATTTAATGGCAGCCTGAAACAAACATGTTTCGGAACGATTATGTTCCGAAACATGTTTGTTTCAGGCTGCCATTAAATATACCAAAATCTGTGAGTGCTGGTCCAAGCGTATTGCTTTCTTTTTCTATTATACTCGACGGGATTTCAGCACCCAGTGTTATAATTTGTGAGCGCAGTCTATCTTGACTTTTAGATTTGAGTGTTAATTTTTTTTTAATAAAAATTAACGTATATCGAACTGAAAACCGTGACCCCAAATTCGTGATATGAACCAAACCATCCATTTTGTGAACCGTCCCACCCCTACCGTTTATCATAAAAATTCAGTGCCCCCGAAATACAAAAAAAAGCCCCCGAAAATCAATTAAGGGGGGCAAAAAAAGCCCTTGAAAAAAAATGTTAATTTCTAACCCTGCCCCTCGCTTATCAATGACTTGCTTGCAGTCAACATGTACGAAACGGATTGTTTTTTCATTGGTACATTTCCGTTTTATACCGTTTTGAATACGAGTAGTTTCGGAGAGTTCTAGTAAATTCAGAGAAATTCCGCGATAATAGCCCTTTAGTGGAATACACGAAACACGTTGTAATTTTTCGGCTGATTTATTAATCGTTTTCAAATAAACGCTAGATTATCGATAGTATATGTGTACTTATGCACGCTAGAGAAGCGGGCTGAAAAATATATTATCCATGACCTGGTCAGCGCTAACGTCATACACGCGCACACACACGTTGTGATCACTATGAAAAAAACATCCGATTAGATTAACCCAATACTGGTAAAATAGAGTCCTTACATCAGATGTTCTGCAAAAAGATTAATCCAATTCCTGATCGCCATTCCAAATATTGATCGCGTTTATTGATCCAACATTATAGTCCGAAACACATAATCGAAAACTGCTCCGAGCCTCCCCAGTGAATGTGGTAACAGACACTGCTTGCCAGAGATGGGGAAACCCTGGACCGGAGTTTTTTTCTGATGCACATGGCCACTCAATCCAATCCAATGATGTGCATTACCATCCGGGAGACGATAGGCGGCGGTATTTGCCCTTTTCGAGCTCAGAGCCATTCCCAATGATAACGTCAGGCTGGATGGATGAAAAATTTATAGATATTGCTAATAAAAGAAATAACGATTAAATAACGAGAAATCTCATCATTGGCACTCAACGCATGGCGAGTTAGGACGAGAAATCTCATCGTTGGCACTCAAAGTGTTAAAGTTTGCTTTAATCACAGTAACGTTGGCGAGCTAGCTAAATTATACATAAATCGGTTTTCATATAAAAATCAATCAATTCACTAGGGGCACATTTTTAAATAACTATTTTACCATTATAGTAGGGCTGGGCGATATGGCCTCTAAATGATATCGCGATATTTTTTGGCCATATCACGATACATATCGCGATATTTTTACATTTCCTCTAAAGCACTTAAAAATGCTTGATTTAACCCTTTGATGCATACAGTCACGCCAATATGATGATTATAATAAGTCCCTGCAACATATGTTTGCATTATTAAACCATGAAGATGCTTTAAAAAATAATTGAATGAAAATGTAGTAAGGGTAGTCTACTGACACACTAATAAAAAAAATTATTTACATCTAAGACCATTTATATAAAAAACTCTTGGGTGCTTTTTTTTGCACAGTAGTGTTTTCTATCCACTTTAGCCAAACACACACACACACACATATATGTATGTGTATATATATATATATATATATATATATACACTACTGTGGGAAAATAATAATCACACACAAAGGGATAATGGCTTATAGCAGACTTAATGATTTTAGAATATTTCAATGTTCTAAACATTTAATTTTTTAATGTTTCAAAAAATTTGATGTTTATATCATCAACTATCCAGTTAGTATTTATACTGTAACGTTTGGCTACTTTAAATCATTGAATGTAGAGAGAGAGCGAGAGAGAGGGGGCGAGAACGAACGAGAGAGCCAGCCCCCGCCCCCCCCTCGGGTTTTGTTCTAGGTTCGCGTTTTGATCGTCTAAGCTGCCGTAGGTGATGACGTCACACTCGAATGTAAACAGGAAGAGTTTAACACACAGAGATGGAAACTGGATGATATACAGAAACGAATAACCAATAAATATGAAGTTATGTTTAAACTTCTGTTGTCAAGCATTGTCAATATAACCCACCCCCTTTCCTCACGAATGGAACTAGTGTTGTGGAGTGCGCTTTGAGCATTTTCCAGGGTTAGCAGCTAACGCTAGCTAGTTAGCTTAGCATAGTCCTAATGGACAACTTGGTTAGCAGCTAACGTTAGCCCATTGCTTGTGTCAATTAAATTGCATGTTATTAAATGTCCGCGCTGGTCTGTCTAATGAAATTACAACCGCAACATTATGTCGCACTGTACAGCCCTGGTTGTAGGCTAATGTTTTACTATATTTTTTTATCCAATTTGTATGGATTCATTTAGGAGTGAAATGCGAATGAAGGGTTGAAATCACTACACGCAACCTTGCCCCCAAATATTATTTTCCACTCTCACGGGCCAAATTAAGGGGCAATTTGTGATCATCTCGTCGCAGTGTACAGCCCTGGTTAAGTGTCTTGCTTAACACATTGGGCGCCGTGCATTGTACCCATCATTGGGTCCAGTCTGCCACCGCTGTAAGCCTATGGAGATGTTTTCCTTCTTTGCAGGGCTATAACTTTTTAAATATTATAGCTATATTGACATTACTATGGCCCATTCAACATCGGGTATCTATCGTTCCGGATGTGGGAACGTTATATTTTTTCATTCATACAATGTTGTGTTAATACCGTCGAGAATATATGTTTTTAAGCTTTTCTGCTGTAATTCCAAAAACGCGAGTTATAGGCCCTGAAGCATAATGATAGATTATCGATTGGCGTTTCTTTCCTATACACGCTATATTAAAAAATTCAAATGTATATGATCGGTATACATTATGCTTCATCATGCGTGAAGGAAAGGGGGGGGGGGGGGTCGTTTATAATTCCTTGCTCGTCAGTAACGGCTTTATTTAGTATGGGTTGATATGTTGAGCAGATGGTTTGCAGTGAAATGAATAAACAATCGGGCTGAAAATAACGTTATATTCCTCTTACCGTTCGCCGATGAGACTGGAGGAAAAATATTCCAATTATTTGACGTCGATCTGCTAGATCCATTTCCCGTTTGTATGACGCAATAAACGCCGAAATCATATAGATTATTGCGTTTCGAAAGCGATCCGATGCACTCGAGTGTTTGTCTGGACCCACGTAACAAGATATTACTGCCGGAGGGATTTCCTCGATGCACCAGCGCCACTTCCGGTTTGGCGTGTAGTGTAACTCGCCCGATCATCCACCAGGCGGCGGTATTGAGCCGCTGCAATATCAGACAGGGTGCAGCTGCAGTCCCGCAGGGAGGCTGGATGAATTATGAATGCCATGGCGAAAAAATTAAATATTGATCCCAACAACGAATTATCACGTTGTTGGCGTTCAACGCATGGCGGGCAATAACGAATTACCACGTTGTTGGCGTCCAATGTGTTAAGGACACATCTACATGTGGCCCGGGAGGAGCGGAAACCGGAAATCGAACATGGAACCTTCTGATTACCAGATGACTGCTCTACCTGCTGAGCCAGTGTCACCACGAACAAACTACTGCATTTGAACTAGTCTTCACTGTTGATATACCGTGAGAAGAATCAAGTCACGCATGTCAACACCAAGATCCTGTCCAAGAACCGAACCAGGATATGAGCTAGCCTAGTACCCAATTGATTGTGTACATTTTCAACTGTATTTAAGCTGGTTACGTTATTAAGTTAACTTTGGTTGAAAGTGTTCACGAGTTAATTCTTATGAGTGTAAATGTGTCACATGACAATAGGATATCACAGGATGCCACAACAACCACAATAGTACGCCTGGCGAATGGTAACGCAAGAAAAGAGAACCAAGAAAATCCAAAACATAAAAGGATGGATTAGAATAACAGCTTCGCCAGATGAAGACAAGTCGATAATGATGATTTCCCCCCCCCCCCCCCCCCCCCCCCCATGTATGTCTCCTATAATGCTTTCTATGTCATCCGTTAGATTGCTTCCTGGGGGGGGGGGGGTGTAAGTGATCATCCCTGGTGATAATAACTGGCTTGAACAGGCTCCAGAGAGAGCACAGCCTGGGTGGGAAAAAATCACATGGCTCAGAATGTAAACAAAGCGGGTTATGCAACAATCAGAGAATCATGCACACCGTCTGGAGAGAGAGAGAGTCTCAACAACAGAAGAGGGCTGGACAACAACAGGAACCTGTAGGGCTCAACAGTAACCCGGGTTCAGTTCGGGAGCCCATCCCCTTTCTGTGATTCACGTTTCAGCCGCTCAATATTGCCTGCTTCCCGCACAGAAGGGGGCGGGAAGAGAGAAAGCAGCGCCATAATAACGTTCAGACACACACATTGCACAACAAGTTCACAAGATAATCGAGATGATGAAAACAACCCAACGGTTTTTTTTTGACATTCGTGAATTATTAAGAGAGACGACAACACCGGTGAATTGAAAATGGGGGACCCTGATGTAAACAAGACGAAAGTCTTTCTCTGGTCTGCATCCCCTTAACAATTGTGTGTATTGAGCCGTACTGTACTGTACCCATTCTGCAATCTGTTAATAAAGTTTTCAATCAATCAATCAAGGGGAGGGGGGGGTCAAGTGTCATCAATGGTCTGGGAACTTGGGGAAGATGAAAAGGCGGGATATTCATATTGTATGGTGTGTGATAGAGAAAGTAGGATCAAGGAAGAACACACACACAAATCAGTGAATATGTAATTAGCTAACTGGACGGCCAGATGTTATTATTATTATTGA
>NC_140166.1:212986469-213023733 GCF_963971535.1 Notolepis coatsorum
CTTGGACTGTGAAGCAGCAATCTGGCATTTTTATAAACCAATATTAGTGATGCACGATATATCGGCCGCTGATGGCAGTTTTTTTTACACATCGGTATCGGTCCGATATCAAGATAGGGCCAATATGGGGCGATATATAAAAAAAAAATCATCTTTTTTGTGTGTGTCTTTTTACATGTTTTGACCTTAAATAGTTTCAAAATATCAGTCATTTCTGAAAATAAATAAAATAAAATAAAAATGCGTTTTGGAAAATAGCTCTTTATTTGATGATCATAAAAAAGTGTTTTCTATACAGAGATATCGACATCGATAAATATCGGTATCGGCCAGAACAGCAATATTAATATCGGTTATCGGTATCTGCCACAATTTTCACATTGGTGCATCACTAACCAATATCAGTCTTGATGGTTCTACCGGTAATTTGTGACCCGTTAGCTACTTCAAACCTTTATCTGTTGAATGAAACCATATTAGGTGAGAGATTATAGGCATATTTTCAGGAACGTTTGCATGTGATTCGATTTTTCCTAAATTATTCTCTCATTAAAATGCTTATAATCCAGAAGAAAGCACGAGATCCCACTGAAAGATTACCAACATTTTAGGCTTTCCATTCTGTACGTTTCAATACGTTAGAAAACAGGCTACAAAAGTTCAGTATCGTATGAATGAGTCGTGTGTTTCCATGCCAAGACCTATGGGCTTGTATTTCAGCTATTAGCCAATCCTATGTTATTCTTCCTGGTGGCGTGTATGCTTTTATCAACGCATTCGTGTTTCCGGGTTCCCGTTTTGCACTCTGATTGGCCACTGACCTACGCTGGTATGCCCCCCCTCGCTATGAGCGTGTGTCTGTGCGCTATTGTTTATTATTATCCGGCCACAGTGTGGGTTCCCTGGTCGGTGATGATGAGCTCAAATAGGTTATTATAATAAACACTGAATGGAGCAATATAGCCTTGTTGTTAGTTAGACTTACCGGACAATTCAGTACAGCAGGCTATACGGTCTTCTTCAGTTGAGTTACACTTTGAAACATTTATAGCGAGTCTTGCTCTAGAGATGCATCATCACAACAACACGGGCGGCTCTACAACAACAATGGCTTATTTATCCATAAAGAAGACAATCCCATCGCTGACAACAAGTACTATAGTCACACACAGGCCTGTCGTGTTTTATGAATGAAGTAGATTTTCATTTAATCGCCTTTGGGGACATGAGGTTATTATAGGATGATGCGCATCTGGTCTATTCTCCTGGTCACAATTCACTGAATTGAAAATGGGGGACCCTGATGTAAACAAGACAAACGTCTTTCTCTGGTCTGCATCCCCTTAACAATTGTGTGTATTGAGCCGTACTGTATTGTACCCATTCTGCAATCTGTTAAATAAAGTTTCATTCATTCATTCATTCTCCTCCCGATGTGTTCGTTCAACTTGCGTCTCTGCGACCAGCAGCTCTATCGGAGATAGATAAATAAGCCATTGTTGTTGTAGAGCCGCCAGTGTTGTTGTGATGATGCATCTCTAGAGCAAGACTCGCTATAAATGTTTCAAAGTGTAACTCAACTGAAGAAGACCGTATAGCCTGCTGTACTGAATTGTCCGGTAAGTCTAACTAACAACAAGCGACCAGGGAACCCACACTGTGGCCGGATAATAATAAACAATAGCGCACAGACACACGCTCATAGCGAGGGGGGCGTACCAGCGTAGGTCAGTGGCCAATCAGAGCGCAAAACGGGAACCCGGAAACACGAACGCGTTGGTAAAAGCATACACGCTTCCTGGTGCCTGAATAATTGAAGATCTCAATCATGTAAATCCACTTTGAAGAGGGAACGCCAACAAAGTGACATTTTATTCTCGTTCCCCGGCCGGGAACCACTCGTATTAGAATGAGTTCATTACCGTCTTCCGCTGCCAGGACGGAAACAAATATTACGTGAATTTGTGGCTGGTGTTCCCCTTCAAAGACAGAATGGCAGTATATGAGGAAGTGGGAGATTCAATGTTGAATAGTTGGTAGTAGCACATCTGCACATGTACACACATATACACAGATCTCCAGGACAAAGTTGACTAATCTCAATGTCACCAATTTATACTGGCCATATGACAAATAAAAAAGCCAATGTTCCAGGCCTACTGGTATAAGAGCACCAAAGAAAATAAAAGCAGCTTTGTATGTTAACTTTTTTTGCACATAGCATGGGTGCTACAGAGATAGTTTTGTAGCACAGGCCAGAAAGCTATTGGCCTAAAAGTATAAAACATCTCTAGAATATCTAAAAACAACCACAAGTACTGCAGTTCATCACTCAAACAGGTGTCTGACTGACAAAGGACCCGAGTGATGTAGACAGGACACAGAAAATCAAACCTGAACAAGAAACATGTTTTCTATATGTACCCATCATGTAGACTGCAGGGACATAACTAGGGGTGCACCGATGTATCGGTCGGGTATTGGTATCGGCCGATAAGTGCCTTGTTGACTGCAATCGGCCTATCGGCCGATAAGCTCGAATGTGCCGATGGCAGTAGCCGATAAATATCCATCAATTTGTGTCGCATCAAAAGACAAAAAAAAGTTCACTCGCGACCTGCACAACGCCGTCCCCAGTCCCCCACGCGTGTAGCTTATTCCCAGCGGAAGAGTAGGTTGCGTGCTTCCGCGTTTTCCCTGATTGGCTGCGACGCCCATGTGACCGCGGCAGCGCGAGAGAGCGGCAGTGCGGAAATAGGCTGTCTATTGCCATTCTCTAAGACAAACTCTAACCTTAAAGAACCATAACCATAAAGAATAGGCGTCCCCCACACCCACACAAGCTACTGCATCAAAGTTACTACTTATGATTAACAAGGCATTCGTTTTGTGGCATTAACGTTATATATAGGGATGCCCCGATCACGTTTTTTGCCACCGATACCGATCACCGATCGTCGTGAGCCATATCGGCCGATACCGATCCGATACCGATCGTTTTTGATTAAAAGAAATTCAAATTTATTTTATATAATTTTTTATTTTTTTTTATAAAATATATATATTATATAATTAGACTTGTACTTGTATTATCTGCGAGACATCGCCACCACGCAACAAGCTCCACTGTCTGTGTGTACTCTAGCAGCCTCCAGCTACGGACAGGATTCTCCGGAGCTGCAACTGGACCCTATACTCGAGTAGCCTCGAGTTACGGCAAGGATTCTCCGGCGCTGCAGCTGGACCCTAGTATTGGTATAACGTTAAATCACATTCACAAGCCCTCAGCTCGAATACGCATCGAATCAGTGTTATAAGACATTGATATCAGGAGCTATCTGTAGCTACTGCTAGCCGGATATATAACGTTAATACAACGCCTCAGTGAATTATTTAGTTCAATGGGACATTTCGTTTTGAACAGTGAACTAGTTTGCGCTAACGTGAGCTAACAGCTAACAGCTAACAGGTATCATACACTCTACTAGACTTTGTGGAGCGTTTGTTTATGTCAGGAGCTATCGGTAGCTGGCCGGCTAGATACCGTTCGGTTCCGTTAGACAATGCCTCATCATGTATTAAACTAAAAGTGAATAGTTGACTGGGTCATTTTGTAACGGTAGCTAAGCTAACGTTAGCTCATGGAGACGCCGTCCTCCCATGTCCCGTCCCACTAGAGTAGACCACTACTAGACCCGTGTTTACATGCGTGCTGGAGGGATGAGCAGACGCCGCACCACCCGGTGTTGAGACAGAACTCAGCGACAGCGAGTGAAATCGGGTTTGACGATCGGCGAAAATAAAGCATTATCACCGATCACCGATCGCATATTTATACTGAGTATCGGCCGATAACGATCGGTGGCCGATCGATCGGGGCATCCCTAGTTATATAGTTAGTGTTACACGTTCAATAACATCAGCATATTATTTACCCGAACGTAGCAAGCATTATGCGTTCATACTAGCTCAGTTCCTTCCGTTGCTCATAGAGCCCTGAGTTTTACCCATTCTGCAATCTGTTAATAAAGTTTTCAATCAGACACATAAGGCTTTGTTTTATTATAACATTTGTTGCAGTAAAATCATTATGCCTCGTTTAAGTCATCCTGCGGAGCTAAAAGCTAAACGTCGGCCGCGCCGCCGTTGTTGTTGTTGTAGAATACCTCTCGTCAAAATCAATGGCGGACAAAAGCGGAAGTAAAAAATGTATACGCGCTTGCCGATTGGTGGTAACAGCAGAGGCGGGTGCAAGCGGTGTGTGACGTAATTGGCAGAATCGACTGTCAATCAAAATTTCATTGGTTGCGAGCTCTGGTTGAGACAATTAGTATCCAGCTGCAGCCCAGCCGGTAGACCATACTGGGAGAACTAGTATCTAGCTGCAGCCCTGCAGAACATACTGGGAGAGAGATAGTGCTATTTCTTGATGTTTCCTTTTTTTAAGTAAGTAAAGAGGCCTATGTTCATATCGGTGAGCACAATTTGTAACACAAATATACAGTAGTTTCATAAAGAAAATATATATATATTACCAAAAAAAAAGATTCAAAAATTTTTTTTGCCACAAATATCAGTATCGGTATCGGCCGATTGTGTTAGTTGAACAATCGGTATCTGTGGCAAATTTTCATATCGGTGCATCCCTAGACATAACTGTATACAAGACGTCAATATGTTACACTTCGTTTGGCTCGTTTCTTCACTTTGATTTACGACTCATTATGTAGGCATGGGCATCGATTTTCTAATAGTTATTAAATTATAAGAAATTTAATAGTTAATGCGTCAGTTGTTTTGTCTTTATAAAATACATATTTCCCTTGTTCTTACCAGCACCTACACTGTGTAGTGTATCGAGAGGGGACCCTATTAACTGTTACTAGAGCTGCTGCGGTATTGATGTTTTCCTTACCGCACTAATTTGCAAAATATTTCCTACCGCGCGGTTATTACCGCACGCACACAAAATTAAAAAAAAAAGTTTGAATGCATTTTTTTTTAGTAGTAGTCTACTCTTTATAGCATATAGCCTGCCTCTAGTCTAAATGTCTATCTTTAGAGGATGACTTTGCAGCATGAATATTGTTTGGGATTCGGCAAGCACGCATTAGTTATTGAAAGTGAAACACGGATTCGAAGTTTCCCCTATGGTCGTGCGCCGTTCACTCGGTGTCGCGGGCAGGGGTGGTTACCCCTAACCCCCCCGACCCTTTCTTATTATTATTACTATAAAGTTACTACTTTATAATAAAGGCATTCGTTTTGTGGCATTAACATTATATAGTTATACGTTCAATAACATCAGCGTATTTACCGGACCATAACAAGGCAAGCAATACTCTATTCATATCTCAGTTCCTTTCTTTGCTCAGAGCGTGCCGAGTTGTCCCATTCTGCGGTCTGTTAATAAAGTTTTCAATCAGACAAGTGTATAGAACGAAGGGCTTTTATTATAACATTCGTTGCAGACAGTAAAATCATTATGTTTCGTTTAGTACTCCTGAAGAGCGATGGTAATCCACTCCGGCGGAGAGTTAAAGCTAACGTTATTAGCCGTGTTGTGATGACCTGACATTCAGGACGTAAAAAACGTGTGACGCGTCTCTTCTGACCAATCAGTGGTCTGCAATGTTTCACGTGACTTTTCTGGTACCCAATAGGGTCGCTTGGAACCTCGATAGAGTAGGGTATATCTGCAGAGCCGCAAGCCCAACGAGAGGAGGGTAATTTATTATTATTATTATAAAAAACAGCGGTGACGCGGTATTCAGCCTACTCTGCGGTGGCCGTGATGTAACAGCGATACCGCGGTAATGCGGTAATCGCGGCAGCTCTAACTGTTACACCACTGAAAAGCATGCTTGGTACGGCTCGTTAGCATAACAGATGGGAGAGGCTCCGTCGCTACAGTACAACAGAAGATAAAGATGAAGAGAGACTGGAGATGTTACACTAAGCTGTGTTTCACTAAGCTCACAAATTTCAAGCGTCAGTGATGTAACTTTCGGAATTAACCTTTTTGTTCGCGGAAATAACGTTACAGCCTAACTCCAATTTACAGTCTGACTCCCAAATATCTAACGATAGCCGTTAGCAATGACGGCAGCCGGCTATCTTGCTTGTTTGATTATCTCACATTCGCCATTAAGTAAAAACAAAAACATGTGGCGGAGGCCGAGGGATCTTTGAATAGTAGTTGAATAGTTTCCATATGTGTGGCACTGTACAGCCCTGGGAAGTCATGTGGTTACAGGAGTGAGTGGGTCACATCACATGGTGATAATTTTCCTGAGATCACATTATGTGTACATCTTTTCCTCACAATATGACACACATACACCTTCCCAACAGCATGACACTGACTCAAAGTAGGTGAAACAGCAAATCCGATATAGTTCAACATCTCCACTTGACTGAGGCCACAGGTCCTCCTGTGACACAAACCCTATTTGTGAAACTTGTTCAGAGGAAGCATTTAAAACTGAAATCCTCAGAGATTCTCCCTCTCTCTCTACAAGCCAAAGCCTTCAGTTTTTTAGGGACCTTCTGTTGTGCACCAGAAGAAAAGAAAACAATAGATAAACCATTCTTAACAGCCATTTGTTTACATTAGTGTTTCTCAATATATGGGTCGAGGGCCACAATAGGTCAAAGGCCTGTTGTTAGTGAGTCTCAACATGAAAGAGTATTAAGCGGTTCACAGAGTCTGGGTCCCCATGAGAAGACTATACTCACACCGCCTAGTGGGTCCCGGAGGGGCTCAAATTGACTCCCCATTTTAGAAAAGGATAGGAATCCTATCTGCGTGTAGCTTTATGCCAAGCAAGCAGTGCAAAAATTTACCGTAGTGGCATGCAGTAATGCGCCTTTCATTTTCGCGGAAATAGGCTGTCTATTGCCATTCTCTTTGACAAACTCTAACCTTAACCAGCTCCTTAACAACGCCTAAACTTAACCGTTCTAACCTTAACCAACTCCGAAACAATGCCTATCCTTAACCTTAACATAGAAATTATATTGCCATTCTCTTTGACAAACTCTAACCTTAACCAGCTCCTTAACAGCGCCTAAACTTAACCGTTCTAACCTTAACCAACTCCGAAACAATGCCTAACCTTAATCGGCGAAAGAATACACGTTAAAAAAAAATCACGTTAAAAAATATTTTCGATGGGATTCGAACTCGCCAGCAAACAAGCCATAGGATCCACAGCCATGTGTCCTTGCCAATTGAGCTATTTGTTGGATACTGAATAAGGGGCGGTGACTTATATATATTGAGCTCCGCTCGTGTCGCATGCGCGGGCACCTCGCGCGAGCACGCCGGCGCACGCACGCACCTGAGCGAGCACGCCGCCGCCGGTGCACGCACGGTAGCATTTGTCTGAAAAGAAGGGCGCTTTACCGCACTAGCGTGCGGTGACGAATGCGGAAGCATTTTTGCACTGCTTGCTTGGCATTAACGTACAGGCATCCTATCTTGGAATTCTACTCTATCGCTTTCAATGGCCAGTAGCCGGTGTGACATCATCATTAGAATGTTCTCCCAATTCTAATCACAGCGATGTGATTGTACACCTGACAGGTGTACTGTAGTAGATACATCACAGTACATGTCTGACCTGCTGCCTGTCAGGCGACCAGTGACTTCCCCACGTCACAGAAACACTTATCTCTGCTATTCTACAAAGTAGGGGTGGACGGTATAAACGGTATACGGTATAAACGGTATGAATTTGCTCTACGGTATGGATTTTGCCTATACCGTGTAACCGGTAGTGCAGCTCTAAAATAGCAATGACGTCATGTAACCACAGCGCGACTATTTCACTCGCATTTGCCCCTAAAAATAGATAGAATTAGTCATAGATAATAGATATGTGCGAACTGGAAAAAGTTATTTAGGAGGCTTCGCGCAGTGGGCGTGCCAGCCCCTCCCGCACGCATGTAAACACGGGTCTACTAGTCTAGTAGTCTAGTGGGACGGGACGTCTCCCTGAGCTAACGTTAGCTTAGCTACCGTTACAAAATGACCCAGTCAACTATTCACTTTTAGTTTAATACATGATGAGGCATTGTCTAACCGAACGGTATCTAGTCGGCCAGCTACCGATAGCTCCTGACATCAACAAACGCTCCATCAAGTCTAGTAGAGAGTAGACGTGTATGATAGCTCCGTTAGCCGTTAGCTCACGTTAACGCAAGTTGGTTCACCGTTCAAAACGAAATGTCCCATTGAACTAAATAATTCACTGAGGCGTTGTATTAACGTTATATATCCGGCTAGCAGTAGCTACAGATAGCTCCTGATATCAATGTCTTATAACACTGATTCGATGCGTATTCGAGCTGAGGGCTTGTGAATGTGATTTAACGTTATACCAATACTAGGGCCCAGCTGCAGCGCCGGTGAATCCTGGCCGTAGCTCGAGGCTACTCGAGTATAGGTCCAGCTGCAGCTCCGGAGAATACTGGCCGTAGCTGGAGGCTACTAATGTACACACAGACAGTGGAGCTTGTTGCGTGGTGGCGATGTCTCGCAGATAATACAAGTACAAGTCTAATTATATAATATATATATTTTATATAAAAAAAAAAAATTATATAAAATTAAAAAAAAAAATTTTATCAAAAACGATGATACCGTGATATATACCGTTACCGTCTATGCTTCAAATTATACCGTGATATAAATTTTAGACCATACCGTCCACCCCTACTACAAAGCAACAAAACAGCTGTGGGCTTCAGCCTAATGGGCTTTGGCCTAATGGGCGAGGCCTGTGTACCGTGTCTGGTGCTCACTGTGTGTTGGACAACACTATACCAAAGATCTGCACCTCGGCATGGATCCTTGATATATACCATCATATTCTCTAGGGGTGTGGACATTTCTCGATTCTAAGATGCGGACGTGGAATAGATTAAATTTTTTCTTTTTTGATCTACTTTTTTCTCCCCATTTTCTATTTTTCTCCCATCCCAATTTCGTATTATCCAATTCTTCCCTCCCCTGTCTCGTGGACAATGTGCAATGTGGACGAAGCCTTGCATCACGTGTCCCCTCCGGTACACGAGGAGGTAGCCGTCGCATCTTTTCACCTGTACAGCACGATCTCTCAGTGGCGAGGAGTAACGCGTGGGAGGCTCACGCTGCCCCCGATACTTCCCGATTCTGCTGTACAGGCGCACCAACCAACCTGTAGGAGTCGCTGTCCACAACGTCCGATCCCCACCCACCGGCTTTCCCACCACCTAATACTGGCAATTGTATTAGTATGAACGACCAGCCAAGCCGGAGGCAACGCCAAACACCCCTCGCTTATCAATGACTTGCTTGCAGTCAACATGTACGAAACGGATTGTTTTTTCATTGGTACATTTCCGTTTTATACCGGTTTGAATACGAGTAGTTTCGGAGAGTTCTAGTAAATTCAGAGAAATTGCGCGATAATAGCCCTTTAGTGGAATACACGAAACACGTTGTAATTTTTCGGCTGATTTATTAATCGTTTTCAAATAAACGCTAGATTATCGATAGTATATGTGTACTTATGCACGCTAGAGAAGCGGGCTGAAAAATCTATTATCCATGACCTGGTCAGCGCTAACGTCATACACGCACACACACACACACGTTGTGATCACTATGAAAAAAACATCCGATTAGATTAACCCAATACTGGTAAAATAGAGTCCTTACATCAGATGTTCTGCAAAAAGATTAATCCAATTCCTGATCGCCATTCCAAATATTGATCGCGTTTATTGATCCAACATTATAGTCCGAAACACATAATCAAAAACTGCTCCGAGCCTCCCCAGTGAATGTGGTAACAGACACTGCTTGCCAGAGATGGGGAAACCCTGGACCGGAGTTTTTTTCTGATGCACATGGCCACTCAATCCAATCCAATGATGTGCATTACCATCCGGGAGACGATAGGCGGCGGTATTTGCCCTTTTCGAGCTCAGAGCCATTCCCAATGATAACGTCAGGCTGGATGGATGAAAAATGTATAGATATTGCTAATAAAAGAAATAACGATTAAATAACGAGAAATCTCATCATTGGCACTCAACGCATGGCGAGTTAGGACGAGAAATCTCATCGTTGGCACTCAAAGTGTTAAAGTTTGCTTTAATCACAGTAACGTTGGCGAGCTAGCTAAATTATACATAAATCGGTTTTCATATAAAATCAATCAATTCACTAGGGGCACATTTTTAAATAACTATTTTACCATTATAGTAGGGCTGGGCGATATGGCCTCTAAATGATATCGCGATATTTTTTGGCCATATCACGATACATATCGCGATATTTTTACATTTCCTCTAAAGCACTTAAAAATGCTTGATTTAACCCTTTGATGCATACAGTCACGCCAATATGATGATTATAATAAGTCCCTGCAACATATGTTTGCATTATTAAACCATGAAGATGCTTTAAAAAATAATTGAATGAAAATGTACTAAGAGTAGTCTACTGACACACTAATAAAAAAAATTATTTACATCTAAGACCATTTATATAAAAACTCTTGGGTGCTTTTTTTGCACAGTAGTGTTTTCTATCCACTTTAGCCAAACACACACACACACACATATTATGTATATATATTAGAGCTGGGCCGTTAACGGCGTTAACGTGCTGCGTTAACGCTATACTAGTATCGCGCGATAATATAATTAACGCATTAATCTTAAAAAAAAAATAAAAAATTACCTTTTATTTACCAGGGTAGGTTCTCTGAGCACAGATGCTCTTTTTCAGGAACACCCTGCTTCACATTCACACAGTTCCATTCACACCTGGGAGCTGCCCAGTACAACCACAGTTGACACCATTGGCTACTGAGCAACTCCACTGGAGCAGTTGATTCAAGCCATGTCACATAGTTCAAGTTTGAAATGATTCTTTCTGTTTTGCTCCTGAGAGTGCTAGATACTGTACTGTACTGGTAATATTATTTATTTGTGTTAACTTCTGAATAAAACAACTTATTAAACACAAGTACATCTTATTGAACATTATTTTGATATTTCATTACCAATTATCATAGCAAAACAGCTTTTTCAAACAGTCTGTAATGCATTTTGGAAACGGGAGTTGGGCTCATGGTGTAATGGGCCACCTGGCCTGAGAAACATAAGGAGGAAAGAAAAAGTAAGGACTTACTTCTGGTCATTATTTGGGTAGAACACACATATTTTGAATGCCTTCGGCAGGTTTTTTTCATTTTTTTTTGAGCCATTTTAATCTAGATTAATCTAGATTAAATCCAGGATTGCAGATAGATTAATCTAGATTAAAAAAAATAATCTATGCCCACCTCTAATATATATATATATATATATATATATATATATATATATATATACACACTACTGTGAGAAAATAATAATCACACACAAAGGGATAATGGCTTATAGCAGACTGAATGATTTTAGAATATTTCAATGTTCTAAACATTTAATTTTTTAATGTTTCAAAAAATGTAATGTTTATATCATCAACTATCCAGTTAGTATTTATACTGTAACGTTTGGCTACTTTAAATCATTGAATGTAGAGAGAGCGAGAGAGAGGGGGCGAGAACGAACGAGAGAGCCAGCCCCCGCCCCCCCCTCGGGTTTTGTTCTAGGTTCGCGTTTTGATCGTCTAAGCTGCCGTAGGTGATGATGTCACACTCGAATGTAAACAGGAAGAGTTTAACACACAGAGATGGAAACTGGATGATATACAGAAACGAATAACCAATAAATATGAAGTTATGTTTAAACTTCTGTTGTCAAGCATTGTCAATATAACCCACCCCCTTTCCTCACGAATGGAACTAGTGTTGTGGAGTGCGCTTTGAGCATTTTCCAGGGTTAGCAGCTAACGCTAGCTAGTTAGCTTAGCATAGTCCTAATGGACAACTTGGTTAGCAGCTAACGTTAGCCCATTGCTCGTGTCAATTAAATTGCATGTTATTAAATGTCCGCGCTGGTCTGTCTAATGAAATTACAACCGCAACATTATGTCGCACTGTACAGCCCTGGTTGTAGGCTAATGTTTTACTATATTTTTTTATCCAATTTGTATGGATTCATTTAGGAGTGAAATGCGAATGAAGGGTTGAAATCACTACTCGCAACCTTGCCCCCAAATATTATTTTCCACTCTCACGGGCCAAATTAAGGGGCAATTTGTGATCATCTCGTCGCAGTGTACAGCCCTGGTTAAGTGTCTTGCTTAACACATTGGGCGCCGTGCATTGTACCCATCATTGGGTCCAGTCTGCCACCGCTGTAAGCCTATGGAGATGTTTTCCTTCTTTGCAGGGCTATAACTTTTTAAATATTATAGCTATATTGACATTACTATGGCATTGGCCCATTCAACATCGGGTATCTATCGTTCCGGATGTGGGAACGTTATATTTTTTCATTCATACATTGTTGTGTTAATACCATCGAGAATATATGTTTTTAAGCTTTTCTGCTGTAATTCCAAAAACGCGAGTTATAGGCCCTGAAGCATAATGATAGATTATCGATTGGCGTTTACACGCTTTATTAAAAAATTCAAATGTATATGATCGGTATACATTATGCTTCATCATGCGTGAAGGAAAGGGGGGGGGGGGGTCGTTTATAATTCCTTGCTCGTCAGTAACGGCTTTATTTAGTATGGGTTGATATGTTGAGCAGATGGTTTGCAGTGAAATGAATAAACAATCGGGCTGAAAATAACGGTATATTCCTCTTACCGTTCGCAGATGAGACTGGAGGAAAAATATTCCAATTATTTGACGTCGATCTGTTAGATCCATTTCCCGTTTGTATGACGCAATAAACGCCGAAATCATATAGATTATTGCGTTTCGAAAGCGATCCGATGCACTCAAGTGTTTGTCTGGACCCACGTAACAAGATATTACTGCCGGAGGGATTTCCTCGATGCACCAGCGCCACTTCCGGTTTGGCATGTAGTGTAACTCGCCCGATCATCCACCAGGCGGCGGTATTGAGCCGCTGCAATATCAGACAGGGTGCAGCTGCAGTCCCGCAGGGAGGCTGGATGAATTATGAATGTCATGGCGAAAAAATTAAATATTGATCCCAACAACGAATTATCATGTTGTTGGCGTTCAACGCATGGCGGGCAATAACGAATTACCACGTTGTTGGCGTCCAATGTGTTAAGGACACTTCTACATGCGGCCCGGGAGGAGCGGAAACCGGAAATCGAACATGGAACCTTCTGATTACCAGATGACTGCTCTACCTGCTGAGCCAGTGTCGCCACGAACAAACTACTGCATTTGAACTAGTCTTCACTGTTGATATACCGTGAGAAGAATCAAGTCACGCATGTCAACACCAAGATCCTGTCCAAGAACCGAACCAGGATATGAGCTAGCCTAGTACCCAATTGATTGTGTACATTTTCAACTGTATTTAAGCTGGTTACGTTATTAAGTTAACTTTGGTTGAAAGTGTTCACGAGTTAATTCTTATGAGTGTAAATGTGTCACATGACAATAGGATATCACAGGATGCCACAACAACCACAATAGTACGCCTGGCGAATGGTAACGCAAGAAAAGAGAACCAAGAAAATCCAAAACATAAAAGGATGGATTAGAATAAAGGAGCCACAGCTGTGTGTTTTGTGTAACAGCTTCGCCAGATGAAGACAAGTCGATAATGATGATTCTCCCCCCCCCCCCCCCCCCCCCACATGTATGTCTCCTATAATGCTTTCTATGTCATCCGTTAGATTGCTTCCTGGGGGGGGGGGGGTGTAAGTGATCATCCCTGGTGATAATAACTGGCTTGAACAGGCTCCAGAGAGAGCACAGCCTGGGTGGGAAAAAATCACATGGCTCAGAATGTAAACAAAGCGGGTTATGCAACAATCAGAGAATCATGCACACCGTCTGGAGAGAGAGAGAGAGAGAGAGAGAGAGAGAGAGAGAGAGAGAGAGAGAGAGAGAGAGAGAGAGAGAGAGAGAGAGAGAGACTGCCTCAACAACAGAAGAGGGCTGGACAACAACAGGAACCTGTAGGGCTCAACAGTAACCCGGGTTCAGTTCGGGAGCCCATCCCCTTTCTGTGACTCACGTTTCAGCCGCTCAATATTGCCTGCTTCCCGCACAGAAGGGGGCGGGAAGAGAGAGAAAGCAGCGCCATAATAACGTTCAGACACACACATTGCACAACAAGTTCACAAGATAATCGAGATGATGAAAACAACCCAACGTTTTTTTTTGACATTCGTGAATTATTAAGAGAGACGACAACACCGGTGAATTGAAAATGGGGGACCCTGATGTAAACAAGACGAAAGTCTTTCTCTGCCTCTGGTCTGCATCCCCTTAACAATTGTGTGTATTGAGCCGTACTGTACTGTACACATTCTGCAATCTGTTAATAAAGTTTTCAATCAATCAAGGGGAGGGGGGTCAAGTGTCATCAATGGTCTGGGAACTTGGGGAAGATGAAAAGGCGGGATATTCATATTGTATGGTGTGTGATAGAGAAAGTAGGATCAAGGAAGAACACACACAAAAATCAGTGAATATGTAATTAGCTAACTGGACGGCCAGATGTTATTATTATTATTGAGTGTACAACTAAATGTGACACGGGGCATTTGCATTGATGATGACAAAAACAAAACAAAGCACCGAGAGAGAGAGAGGGGGGACTACTGTACAATCACAATAATACACTGCTGTCTGCAAACAGAAGAGGAGGAGGAGGAGGAGGTGATGCTCTGAATTGTGCTTCACTTCTTCCAGCAGCCAGAACACGTCACAGTCCCACAGCATGGCTGTTTATTATGTTGACAAGCAACAAATAGCGAGTTGTGTTGCCGAAATATACCCGAGCTAGCTTGCGAGCTAGCGGCCCTGTCTGTATAATAATAGCCAGGGCCGCTAGCTTGCCAGCTAGCTCGGCTATCTCGGCAGCAACACACATAATGTAACTGGAGGGAGAGAGAGAGGGAGAGAGAGAGAGAGCGAGGGAGAGAGAGAGACACATCCACCTCCCGTTAGCCGCCGTGCTGCCCATCCCCCCACCGCTCCCGCCTGTGCGGCCACCATCTTTAATCTGTGCTCGCTCTCCCCTCTCTCCGCCCGCCGCTCCAAACACACAACCCAAAAACACAAGACACTCACCTTCCAACGACCATCGCCGAATCGATTATCACCTTCCGAAATAATAAATCGATATTTGTTTCGATACTAGTGCGTGTTTTTGATATTGAAAATGGGTTCCCCGTGCGAGCGGAACCGCGCCTTTGGAGAGAGAAGAGCATGCAATCCTAAACTGCCATCTGGTGGTATTTTTCTCCGTGTAATGCAGCCGGAGTGGCGCAGCCTCAGACCGGGACAGAGCTGCCCCCTGGCGGACACGCAGCAGCGTGGCGGCAAGCAAACACGGGGGGGGCGGGGGCGAGGAGGAGGAGAGCGAGGGAGGGAGGGAGGGGCCGCGCGAGACCCCGCCAACATAAACTCGCGGGGACGCGCGCGTGCGAGGAGAAAAGGGGGTCTCTCTCTCTCTCTCTCTCTCTCTCTCTCTCTCTCTCTCTCTCTCACACACCCCAAAGGCTACCCCCCCCTGGAAAACACAATCTCAAATACTGTAATACAACAGATAAAAGTGACAGTGACAAGTAGTCAGGATGAGCAAGAGGGATGTCTGTGTGAGTGAGAAACCTATTGTGTGTGTGTGTGTGTGTGTGTGTGTGTGTGTGTGTGTGTGTGTGTGTGTGTGTGTGTGCGTGTGTGTGTGTGAGAGAGACAGAAGACATCTGTTATGTATGCAGCTGGTGAACTGGAGATCCTCAAGCCTACACAGTCTGCACGTAGCCTACTCGAGTCACTACCATGCCCACTCTACCCATCTTAGTACCTAATTACATACAGGAAGAGAGAGAAAGATAATTGTAGGAGCTGTTCATTTGATGGACAAGTCCAGTGAGTGAGACACACACACAGATGGAATCTATAGTTAAACATGTTAGTTATTTTAGCAGGATATCAAATGCATAATTTACAGTGTGTGTGTGTGTGTTTCAAGTTTCAAGTTCAAGTTTCTTTAATAGTTGTCATACAGAAGTACAGAATACTTTTGTACAAAATGCTTCTTACTGTTGCGCTCCAGAGACTGTGCATGACAAGATAAGTATGAAATAAAAACATAGTAAAAATTAGAAGAAAAAAAAAAAGAGGTCACAGTGTTCAGTTTAGACATATGTACAATGTTCGTAGACGTAGTTACCATACAATATACAATACTGTGCAGTGTACTAATATACAATACTATATAGTGCAAGGCATAAATGGACGAGGTGCAGTTTAGGTACAATTCACAGTAGGTGTACGAGTTGTAGTGCAAATCCTTTATCAATAAATATAAAGTGTAAGTGTGTTTGTGTGATCTAAAGTGTGGAGAGTGGGTGCTGCAGTGTGTTGTTTGTTTGAGTGAGTGTGTGTGTGCGTGTGGGTGTGTGTGCTGTGTGCATTTGATGGTTGTTGCATAGTGATTATTGTTCGTTTAGCGATTATTGTTCGTTTAGCAGCCTGATGGCCTGGGGATAGAAGCTCCTTCTGAGTCTTTCTGTGCTCGCCATAAGACTCCGGTATCGCTTGCCTGACGGCAGCAGTTCAAAGAGGCAGTTGTTCGGGTGGCTCGAGTCCTTAATAATTCTCTTAGCCTTCCCCTTGCACCGCTTGTTGTAAATGTTCTGGAGGGTGGGAAGCCCCCCTCTAATTGTGCGTTCGGCTGAACGTGTCACTCTTTGTAGTCTGCTACGGTCTTGTGCAGTGCTATTCCCAAACCAGGAGGTGATGTTGCCGGTCAGGATGCTCTCTATTGTACATGAGTAGAAGTTCCTAAGGATCTTCTGACTGACTTGGAACTTCCTTAGGCGCCTGAGGAAGTAGAGGCGTTGTCGTGCCTTCTTCACAACACTGTCAATGTGTGTGGTCCATGTCAAGTCCTCGGATATGTGGGCTCCGAGGTACTTGAAACTGTTCACTCTCTCAACTGGTGCCCCGTCGATGCTGAGGGGGCTGTAGTCCTTGACCCCCGACCTCCTGAAGTCCACAATCATCTCTTTTGTTTTGCTGACGTTCAGGGAGAGGCAGTTCTCCTGACACCACTGTGACAGGTTCTCTACCTCTTCCAGGTAGGCCCTTTCGTCGTTGGCAGAGATCAGGCCCACCACTACTGTGTCATCAGCAAATTTGATGATGGTGTTGTTGTTCCGCTGTGCTACGCAGTCATGTGTGTACAGGGAGTAGAGGAGGGGGCTCAGAACACAGCCCTGGGGGGCCCCTATGTTGAGCGTGATGGATGAGGAGGTGCAGTTGCCGGCTCTTACCACCTGGGGTCTGCCCGTCAGGAAGTCCAGGACCCACTGGCACAGGTCATAGTTCAAGCCCAGGTCCCTGAGCTTGGCTATGAGTTTGGAGGGGACTATGGTATTGAATGCTGAGCTGTAGTCGATGAACAGCATTCTCACATAGTTCCCCTTCCTCTTGTCCAGATGTGATGCTGCTGTGTGCAGCACATGGGCTATGGCGTCCTCCGTGGACCTGTTGGGGCGATATGCAAATTGCAGAGGGTCCAGGTTGATGGGGAGGGAGGAACAGATGTAGCCCTTCACTAGCTTCTCAAAGCACTTCATGGCTATGGAGGTGAGGGCTACAGGGCGGTAGTCGTTGAGGCAAGCGGGCGTAGATTTTTTGGGTACAGGGATGATGGTGGACTTCTTCAGACAGGTGGGGATGACGGCCTGTTCCAAGGACAGGTTGAAGATGTCAGTGAATACCGGGGCCAGTTGGTCGGCACAGACTTTTAGGACGCGGCCGGGGATGCCGTCCGGTCCTGCTGCCTTCCTGATATCCACTTTTTTAAAGATCCGTCTCACCTCATGCTCTGTTACTTGTGTGTGTGTGTGCCTGTGTTTCAATTTGGTGTGTTTCCATTTTGTGTGTGTGTTTTCATTATTGATGATGATTATCATCAAAGCAAGACTGCAGGTATTACCCACTCAATACAATCTGTCCACTTGGTATCCTCAAACCCACAGTCCATTCTGTTTAAACCATCAGGATTCACAACACCTATAATCCATTGCACACATAACAAATGGATGTAATGCATACAAACACCTGTACATCGCTTGTCATGACCGTATTGTGGACATTGTGTCTGATGCGGTGCGGAACATAATCACCATCTAGTGCAGCAATGTACAAACATGCTAGAGTGCAACCAGAGTGGTTTGGCCTTACCAACGATGTCTTTGCTAACGTACCAAATACACCGGATGTTGTTTTTGTTGATACCAGCCACAGGGAGGTGCTGGTCATAGAAGTAGGCTGTACCTTTGATCTGTACATGGACCAGGCCTTCCGGGACAAGTATATCAAATACCAACCACTGCTCAATGTGATGGCCGACCTTGGGTATAGGTGTAGATATAGTGTACTTGTGTTCGGAAGTCTTGGCCATGTACACAAATGCACCATGACCGGTCTGAGAATTGCTGCAATGTCTAAAAGAAAAGCCAAACAAATGGCCAAATATTGCTCTGTCTCAGCTATTATTGGCAGCTTAGCCACGTGGAGAAGGAGGTGCTATGTGTACCCTTAAGTGTTCAGTGCTGCTTGGCCCCGATACATTTGATTCCCTGTTTATGTAATATAATTTGTGGAACCAAATAAAGTATTCAAATGTGTGTGTGTGTGTGTGTGTGTGTGTGTGTGTGTGTGTGTGTGTGTGTGTGTGTGTGTGTGTGTGTGTGTGTGTGTGTGTGTGTGTGTGTGTGTGTGTGTGTGTGTGTGTGTGTGTGTCTGTGTGTGTGTGTGTGTGTGTGTGTGTGTGTGTGTGTGTGTGTCTGTGTGTGTCTGTGTGTGTCTGTGTGTGTGTGTCTGTGTCTGTGTGTGTGTGTGTGAGAGACGGAAGACATCTGTTATATGTATGCGGTTGGTGCACTGGAGATCCTCAGGCCTACACAGTCTGCACGTAGCCTACTCGAGTCACTACCATGCCCACTCTACCCATCTTAGTACCTAATTACATACAGGAAGAGAGAGAAAGATAATTGTAGGAGCTGTTCATTTGATGGACAAGTCCAGTGAGTGACACACACTGTTATGGCGGAGCAGGTAAGGTCCCAGTTGTGGAGGAATAAACAGGCAGAGAAAGGTTTTGCTCATTAACAGTGGTTCTCCTTTTAATGAAAGAACAGTACAGAGCAATTCTAAAGATAACACACTGATGCCGAGCGTCTAGTAGGAATATGCATTTACAGGAAGCACTGCAAAGTCCAATGTTCAGTGGTACCGCCGTGTACCGCGTTGTAGGGAGTGTGAAGGGCCGACGACTGGAACACAGAGAGACAGGGGTTAAATAGGTCCACATACCAAGCATACCACACGCGCCACAGTGACAGCCAATCAGGGAACCCAGACCAAAGTGACAGGGGAGACAAGTGACAGGTGACAGAATGGTGAGTGGTTCTCAGGCAGCAGCTAGAGAACCCAGAACGTCACACACACACAGATGGAATCTATAGTTAAACATGTTAGTTCTTTTAGCAGGATATCAAATGCATAATTTACAGTGTGTGTGTGTGTGTCTTCTTCTTCTTCTGGCGTGTGTCTTTAGACCTGCAGCTCCGTTGAGACAAGCCAGGCCAAAGTTTCGTCGTCCAGTTCCATCGGACCGCGTTCTCCATACGGTGGCCGGTGTTTGGGGCAACTAGTGATGATATGTTCCACGGTCTGTGCAGGGGCTCCACACTCGACATGAGGCACTGTCCTTGAGGCCCCACCTCTTCATTGAGGCGCCGTAGCGTCCGACGCCGGTCCTTAGGCGGTTGAGGGTTGTCCACTGCTTCCGCCGGGGCAAGTCCTGACCAGGGACGTCCAGAGGGTCATTGATGTATAGAGGTGCAGCCTGGATGGTTCTGCTGACCTCCACTGGTCCCTCCATCTCGTCCTGACCCAAGAGAACTTGGAAGTGTCAGATGGTGTTGTGTGGAGTAGCCTGTAGTAGGCTTGCATAGAAAAGGGGCGTTGTGGTGTCTCTGTGGTGGTATCGTGAAGGAGGTGGGATGCACTGATCTGTGCCTTGCGGGAAAGGGCCAGTGTGGCTGCTTCTCGTCTGATGGTAGCCGGGGGGCGATACCAGCGAGTACTCTATTAGGCCTACACAGTCTGCACGTAGCCTACTCGAGTCACTACCATGCCCACTCTACCCATCTTAGTACCTAATTACATACAGGAAGAGAGAGAAAGATAATTGTACTAGGAGCTGTTCATTTGATGGACAAGTCCAGTGAGTGAGACACACACACAGATGGAATCTATAGTTAAACATGTTAGTTCTTTTAGCAGGATATCAAATGCATAATTTACAGTGAGTGTGTGTGTGTGTGTGTGTGTGTGTGCTGTGCGCGTGTGTGTGTGTGTGTGTGTGTGTGTGTGTGTGTGTGTGTGTGTGTGTGTGTTTTCATTATTGATGATGGAGCAGTATCATCTCTCCCCCCCTCTCTAGTTTTACTGAAGGTGGATGATCGAGTTGAATCCTTTAGGGACTAAATCATATCCAGAAAATTGTCAATAACAGCATTACTCCCTACCTATCAAGTAACTTCCCTCATATCTCGAGTGCTCACCAATACCACACCAGAGTGCTCACCAATACAACACCAGAGTGCTCACCAATACAACACCAGAGTGCTCACCAATACAACACCAGAGTGCTCACCAATACAACACCAGAGTGCTCACCAATACAACACCAGAGTGCTCACCAATACAACACCAGAGTGCTCACCAATACAACACCAGAGTGCTCACCAATACAACAGTACTTGAGAATGTTCTCTCCGTTCCTGCTCTCAAAGGAGAAAACAGTACTTGAGAAAGTTCTCTCCGTTCCAGCTCTCAAAGGAGAAAACAGACAGTGAGAAAGTTCTCTCCGTTCCGCTCTCAAAGGTTAAAACAGACCTTGAGAATTTTCTCTCCACTCATGCTCTCAAAGGAGAAAACAGTACTTGAGAATCTTCTCTCCACTCAGTTTCTTCCCCCTCAAATGTATATACTCTCTTTTTAGACTCATTTTGTATCATAAACAGTACTGTATATTTGTAGATCTGGTATGTCATAAATGTCTAGATGTAGCAGTACTGTCTACCTGTATGTCATGTATGTTATGATGAATTGAGAATGGGGGACCCTGATGTAAACAAGACGAAAGTCTTTCGCTGGTCTGCATCCCCTTAACAATTGTGTGTATTGAGCCGTACTGTATTGTACCCATTCTGTAATCTGTTAATACAATTTTCAATCAATCAATCACTCTCAAAGGAGAAAACAGAACTTGAGAAAGTTCTCTCCGCTCATGCTGTCAAAGGAGAAAATAGTACTTGCATGAAATATTAAGCCTCTAAAATGTAATTACTCACCCACGTTGTGCCAAGACCAAATGCAATATATTTGAATCAATTAAAGTAATTCACTATAATCTCCGATGATCTAAACCCTTCATCAAATTTTGTATATTGAGTAAATATTATATATTTAGTATGTTTTACTAATTTCTTGCTCAATTGTTCTAACTGCTAATGTAAAGTAGTCTGTCTTGATGCTGTTTTTGTTGATCTGTGATTGTAAACCTTTCTGTTACCATAGGATAATAAGCAGCTTAATGTGTCCACCATCCATCTCCTGTGCTCTCTTCTGTTTTCTATCATGGATTTCCATGTTTGATTGCATTTATCCTGTACGTACAGTATGCCCAATAAATTAAATCAAATCAAACTCTTTCCCTCTCTCTCTCTCTCTCTCTCTCTCTCTCTCTCTCTCTCTCTCTCTCTCTCTCTCTCTCTCTCTCTCTCTCTCTCTCTCTCATCAAAGAGAGGTCGCCTATTCTCAGTCCTTGCCCCACAATGGTGGAATGAACTACCCACCCCAGTTAGGACAGCCGAAACCCGTCCAATCTTTCGCTGTCGACTAAAGACGCACTTCTTCAACCATTATCTGAATATATATATATATATATATATATATATATATATATATATATATATATATATATATATATATATATATATATATATATATATATATATATATATATACTCTAACCCTAACTAACCTTACTGTCATGCACTTGTCCTAATAAACTAACCTACACTGTAGCACTCAACACTTTGATGAACATTGTTACAGCTGATAGAGTTGTACCCTTCCTGATGACTTGTCGTACAGAACGTTAGGTTATGACTTTTTTTTTTTGATCAAATTTTTTTTTATTATTAATTACATGAAACAGGACAACACAATAACCACAGTAACAAAAAACATAACTTTCACAGGAGAATAACAAACAATAATAATACAGAATAATAAATTATAAAGACAAAAAGAAAAAGAAACAGCGTCCAACCTATCAAATATAGATGGCTACTTCAATAACAAAAAGGGTCTTCAAAACATGGCAACCTTTCCCCACCTTTACAAAGTGGAGTGACTTAAAAGATTGTTTATGAGAGTGTTGCCGCAGATTTACTGTAGATAGCCTAGGTCCCTTACACATGTTCAAGACTGCCAAACTTGCAGAAGGTAAAGTGTAAGAAGAAAGAAATTCTTCCTCCAAGTTGGTTGACAGGTCAATCAGTCTGTCAATATTAGTCTCTTGGGGAGATGGCATGTGAGTTGACATATAGCGCAGAATAGCTAAATACCAACCCCCCCTAAAATCCCCCCAGTCAAAGTTAAGAAGGACAAGACAAAAACCAAGACAGACAAGACATTTCCTCCTCCCCCTCCCCAGAGACCGCCGGACCCCCCCGATCAAGCGCCCCAACCCCGCTCAGCCGCACACTGCGGTCTTTACCTTCTCAGCTGCTGCGAACCACAGGTCAATTCCAGCCTGCCCTACCCCGATCACCCGGGCCGTGGATATCTCAAGATAAATCACATCCAATAGAGTTAGGGACCAGTTAATCATTGTAAGCTTCTCAGGCTCCTTCCATCTCATTGCTATTAGCTTCTTCGCTGCTGTGACGCCCGCTAGGACAACCCTTTTCAGTTGTACGGACGCGGGTAGTGTCGTTATATCGTTCAGGAGTAGCGTAACAGCTGTGAATGGGATAGTTAAGCCACACAGATCTGAAAGTTTGTCCGTTATTGACCTCCAGAAGCGGGCCACTGGTGGGCAATCCCAATACATATGCATATAAGTGCCAGTGGCCTTTTGAGAGCACAAAGTGCACCGAGAGTCGGTTATCAGTCCCATAGCAAATAGCTTCCTAGGTGTAAGATAGGTCCTATGAATATAATTAAAATTAATTTGCTGGTGATTGGGGTTGCGGGAAGATAATGCCACATTTGCCCAAACATCATCCCAGTCAAACTCGGGGTCCAACTCCGGTATATCCACACGCCAGATTGTATCCAATGATAAATTTTTATACGTGGATTGAATTAAGAGCGTATAAAAGTCGGAGACAAACCCTCTGGATGTCGTCCTGTCCACTATGAGCCTGAGGAAGGGGTGTGGGTGCAAGGCTTGAGCCCACGGTACGCCATGCGCCCTCAGTGCTGACCTTAGTTGAAGGTAAAGAAAGAAGGACTCGCCGGGTAGATCATAAAATTCTCTTAAGTCCTGAAACGCACGGAGGCCGTTCTTATCATAAATATCCTCCAGAGTATGCACTCCCCTCCTTTGCCATTGAGGAATATTAACCGGCTTGTGTCCAACAAGTAATTGCTGGTTATTAAAAATTGGAGAGTCCAGGTGCCAAGGGCATTTAACCCCACACGACCTCTGTACATTACGCCACGTTTGGATCACGTGAGTTATGATCGGTCCATACCTCAGCCGGCATTTCGCAATAGAGACAGTGGAGTACACTACATCCTGTAATCTTAGCGGAGACACCGCCGCCGCTTCTAAGGAGCGCCACGATACAGCCTCTACAGGGTCTAGCCAGCACATCAAAGGTCTCAGTGAAAAGGACCAGAAATACAGTTTAAAATCAGGGATTGCGAGGCCCCCATCTTGTTTCCTACGTTGAGTAGTAGCCCTTTTGATTCTCGGGCGTTTGTTATTCCAGACAAACTTAGATACCATCGATTGTACCTTGCGCCAGTGGTCTATTGGAGGGGGCAGGGGGAGCATTGAGCTAATAAAATTTATCCTAGGCAGGATGTTCATTTTGATTATGGAAGCCCGGGCTTGTAAGGAGTTAGGAAGGGACGACCACCTGTCTAGATCCTGGCGTATTTTATCATAAGTACCCGTGAAGTTGTACTTAGTAGTTTGGTTCAGCGTGGGGAATATCTCTATGCCCAGGTATTTGAAATGTTCTACTATGGGGATATCAGCTGGTAGTCGTACCGCCTTGGCCAGTTCATTAAGAGGTAGGCAGGCTGATTTGTTCCAGTTAATCTTAAAACCTGACAATTTACCAAAGTCGTCGATTATCCTCAATAATTTTGTGGCCGACCGGGAGGGGTCGTCCATGAAAATCAGCAGGTCATCCGCATAGAGAGCAATTTTGTGTGGAGTATTGTTGACCATTATGGGGACGATGTCCTCCGATTGCCTAATAAATTGGGCCAAAGGTTCGAGGGAAAGCGCGAACAGTCCCGGGCTCAGAGGGCAACCCTGTCTAGAAGATCTGGAGACTGGAAAGAGTGTGGAACAGTTTTTGCCTGTCAGTATCATCGCAGACGGCGAGGCATACAGGACTTTAATCATATGAATAAAACTCTTTCCAAGACCCATGACCTCAAGTACCTTCCACAGATATGACCACTCAAGTCTGTCAAACGCCTTCATGGCATCCAAAGACAGAACTGTGGATGGAGTTGTATTGTCTTTACTGTTATCGATTACATGCAACAGCCTCCTAAGATTATCTGCAGCCAGACGCCCCGGGATAAAACCAGTTTGATCGCAGTGTACCAATACAGACATAAATCTCTGCAGGCGACGGGCCAGCACCTTGGCAAACACCTTTAAATCGGCCCCGAGAAGACTCAAGGGTCTATAGCTACCACAATCATTGGGATCTTTGTCCTTTTTGAGAAGTAAAGAAATCAACGCCATATTGACATCTCTTGAGAACTCCCCTTGTTCGATAGCGTAATTGATCATATCGAGCATCAATGGACCCAGTTGGTCCCAGAAAGCTAAATACACTTCGGGTGGAATACCATCCCAGCCTGGCGCCTTACCCCTCTGCATTTCAACAATAGTCTCCCTCAATTCTACGAGAGTAATCGGTCTCCCCAGTTCCTTGGCCTCTTCCTCAGAAATGTGGGGTATCTCAAGCCCGCCAATGAACGATTCAAATCTAGAGTCATCCAGATTACCCTCTGAGCTATATAACTGTGAGTAAAACTCTTTAAAAGTGTCATTGATCTTTTTCGAATCAGTAGTGACTGCACCCTGGCTCGTCCTAATCGAGGGGATATCTGAGAAATGATCATTTGATCGTATTTTCATTGCCAATAGATGGCTAGGTCTGGAGCCGTGAAAATAGTAATTTTGTCTTGTCCTATGTATCAAAAACTCAGACTGTTGTTTAAGTATGGAGTTTATTTCTTTTTTGACTATCTTACGTTGTGTGTTTAGTCGTTCATTATAGTCAGTTTGCAAGGATGCGTATAGGTCCGCATATAATGATTCCAGTCCTTCTAGCTTTTTTGACCGGGATTTTCGCAAATTGGAGGCAAATAGTGTGACATGACCCCTGATGAATCCTTTCAATGCGTTCCACAGGACCCTAGGGTCTTCTACTGTGCCAACGTTGATCTGCAAAAATTCAGCTAGTTTACTCCTGAACTCAGAACAGAAGTCATCGTTCTTTAGCAAGGTCGAATTAAAACGCCATCTGGGAGCTCTTGCGGAGAGCCTGCCAAAGGTTGCCGTAAGGAAAATCCCCTTGTGGTCTGAGAGAGCCAAGGGAACCAATGAGACATCGAAACTATCAAACATATTAGGGGACGCGAATGCATAGTCAATTCGAGAGAAGCTTTTGTGTCTGGCTGACAGGTGAGAGTAATCTCTGAGGGTGGGGTTGCATAAGCGCCAGAGGTCTAACGTTAGGTTATGACTATAACCAAGTTCTGTTAACACTTAGTGAATGCTCAGCGTTTCATGCATATATCTCGCTTCAGCATATATACACTGAATAATTTCACAAATGTACCTTTAAATGCCAGCATTCATCTGGCCACACCCCCATCCGCTTACCTATATAAGCAGGGATGGTGCCACACACTCATCTCCTTCCCAACAAATTTCACCACAATGAAAAATCAAGGGCCGCAGCGGCGTCTAGACGCTGAGCGTTCACTAAGTGTTAACAGAACTTGGTTATAGTCATAACCTAACGTTCTGTATCACACTAGCTCACGCTCAGCGTTTCATGCATAATAGGAGCTGAGCGGGAGCTAGAAGCTCGACAAATGTACCCTGCTGAGGCCCCCCACAACCATCAGATCAGGGAGGGCCGAGCCCCCCCGACCCACCCTAATGGAGGGCACCCCCCCTATTGGTGGCTTCACGGGAGGGCGACGGACCCGACCGTGCGAAGAGGCACTCAAGCAACTCAACGCACAGGGTGAGCAGACCGTGGCTTGACCCCACGACTACACACACGCACAACCCGCATGCCACCCGGGAACGAACGGAGGGATAAACCTCGTTACTGCCCCCAGAATCACGGGGTCAAGGGTAAACCCAACCCCGTGGCAAGGCCGTAGCAGCGGAGCGCGAAGGAAGACCCAGACCCACCAAAGGGACTGGACCCCCTGGAACGGGGGCCCGGAGAAGTCCATGATGCCAGCATCAAGACCCCACCAGGTGGGCACTTAGTGACCCCGCCCCCCACATCGCCAGCGTATTCGAACAAAGGCCCCTCAGCCGAGCGGGCCCTGTCCCCCCAATAGTACACCGCCTGGCACACTGACCCTGCAGAACAGGCAGTCAGCATGGCCGTAAGCACACAAAAAAGGTTAACCAACGGAAGCAGGCAGCGCACCGGGGAAAAACCAGGCAACAGGCTATTAACCCTAGCCTGGAGACTGCGGACGAGACAGGCGCCAGAGGGGACAGCTGAACACAGCCGCCCCGGCGGAAGGAGCGTAAGCTGGCGGTGTTGCATGACCAAGCCTCCATTTAAAAACCCCCACCCAGAGGGGTTGAGGCAGAGAAGGCTGACACGATTGGCAGACGTCATGAACGTGCAGGGGCACCCTCAAACGGTGAACCCGGGAGTTGACACTGCTCCAACACACCAGGGAATCAACCACCTCGGCGTTACCCAATGCGGTGGTTGTTCCTATAACCCCTCAAGAAAAAACTCCAAAACACACCTGCGGGTATACACCGGCTATACCGCAGTACAAGTGTTTCAGTTTTCAAAAAAGGGTTAACCCAGGCCTACGGTTCGACAAAACATTACTTTGGACCGGGCCTGGCGATACGGGAAGCACAGGGTCACCAGAGGAGGTCAAAGACCACCCCAACAGGCCCCTCTTCGCCATGCGTGAGAGAGGAGCGAAAAAGAATGGAGAACCAGCCCCTAAGCACACCGTACTTGGTATTCCCAGGCGGTCTCCCAACCAAGTACTAACCAGGACCAACCTGTGTAGCGGCCGAGATCCGACGAGATCGAGCGTGTACAGGTTGGCATGGCCGTAAGCCATTACGACAGTGCTGAGTAAAAACGTACCCAACCAGGGTGTCATAGTGCTTAACCCTGTGACACCCGGACCGACCTGGCATTTTTCCCCCTGAAAAAAGTCTAAGTCCCTCAGGGTACCAGAACAGCAGATCTGCCTCCCCGGCATACAACGGGTTCAACTGATCCGGACCAGCGTGACCAGAACCAGTCCCGTGCCCTAACCACGCCGACATGCCTACTCCAGGAGAAAGGGCAGATATGCGTGTTGATCTTAACATGAAAAGAAGGCGCCACCCAGACGTTCGGGCGAACCGCGCCCGGTGGCCCACCCCCAGGGCGTGAGACCCCTCTACATATGTTCAGATCCATTCCGTCATCATCCCCCAGACATGAACGAGAATCCGTCGATAACAAACCCAGGTCGTGGGATGTGGTCGTCGGAAGAGGAAAAACCTCCATCTCAGTTGCTCTATAAAAACGCCGTTTTAACCCCAAGCAACCAAGGCGTGCCAGTCAGTCGCCTGTTTATAGCGAGCTAGCACTATACGTGCGTCGGGACACACCCACATCAATGAACAGGCTATTTAGACCTGTCATTGAATCCCCAAGGCGCCCAGGGGAACGACAAGAGGGGTGTGACACTTCCTAACTCCAACTCTTTTTTTAATAGAAAAGAAGGAAGCACCAACAGTATGTATCCCAGTCTACACAGCCGGGGGTAAAAATTGTTCACATTTTTACATCCCACCACCCTCCCATAGGAAGGAGACGGGAATCCCCAGAGAGACTTCCCACGCGAGCTGTACAGATTGAAAAGAATATATTGCACCTTGAGCCATATAAAAAATTGGTTTTAGGGCTCTCCGGGGAAGAGGCACTGAACCCATACACACTCAATAATCGAATTGAATCGAATACATACACAATAGAATAGGACACCTTCTAGAGGGTCCACTCACTTTGACAATCTGAGGAGAAAGGCTCTGTACTCTGAAGGAGGCTCCCTCACATGGAAGGAGGAGTCCGAACTCACAGAAGGCCCGAATAGGCGCTTGGTGAGGAGGAGCCCTGACCACCCCCCCGAAACAGATCCATCACATGGACCTGAACAGCACACGGAAGTCCTACCAACAGAGACGCGCACGGTGACGTACTCTATGGCGGGGGAATTTCTGCGGTGCACACGCCCAATATTCCAGGCCGTGGGACCAGGAAACTCCCTCCCCCCCCCCCCCCCCCTCACCCCGTAACGTGCCGAACCGCAACGTGACAGGAACCTTGAAGGACAGGGGGTGTACCCCTGACCAACACCCATGATACGATGTAATGACAAAAAGAGAATATGACACAGTCATAGTCAGCTCTATGAAGCGTTTGACAGCTTCACACAGCGCATGAGCTAACCTGCTATCTGATTTTTACTAAGGAAAAAACACAGAATAGAGAGGGCTCTCTAAGAGCCCCGGTCCAACATACACATGTGCTTCTGTGGCCAGTCCAACCCAGTTGCAGGTCACATGACACACACAACCCATCATCACCTACAAAAAATGGCAAAAACACTCTACAGAGGAACGCCGTTTTTCATAATGAGAGAATACATAATTCTCGATTAGTATCGGCCACAGGCCTTGCTAAGCACACACGACAGCGACCAAACAATCTTTTCTTTTAGGAAAATAAAGTTTCTCCAGCAGTCATAGCACAACCTCAGCAATCAAGCTAAGGGTTACATCGCATCCCTACCACACAAAGACACAATGTAGTGCAACAACATGTCTGATAGGAGGATGAAGAAGTCCCCAGGGAACCGTGGGGAAAAACACAATCCTCCTACTTTACCCTTAATACGGCCAGTTAAAACAGGAACCTGTTAATATGTGAACACACTGTTCATTGTCATCACAGGCTGAGAAAAGAATATTCTTTCACTCATTTGTCACTAAGCATAGCTTCATAGGTTAGTTACCTTAGTTGTGAGTACACGGTACATAACAACACACATGATGTTTCTCACACAACAACCAGATCATTTTCACATCTGTAACAACAACCCGATTTGCCCGGAGAAGCTAATTACCAGTGACAAGACAGTTCACACAAAACTCACGTCGTATCCCAAATGCATTGCAGCAACACACGTTTTTGGAAAACAGCGTTATTTACAAAACATGTAGAAGGTAAAGCCGGAAGACGCGTATAAGGTCTGGTCAAACCTTTGTCCTACCCGGAGCGTAGATCAGCGAAGTGCAGTCTCAAGACACCGTAGAAACACAGCCATCCTGTGTTGTTCGATCTGGGCAGCGTCGCCGCTCCACCCGTCGCTACGGTCCCTTTTGTTGACGCAATCCTTGCCGTCCTGGCTCAGGGCAGGGTCGACGAACATCCCCTGTCAAAGATGACGTCGTAGTCAAGAGTGTAAAACATGTTATAATCAAAGCACGTTCAACAGAGTAGCATTAAGCTAACGGCCGCTCCAACCGTCGGTCGCTACTGCCCCTGCTCGCGAGACGCCGAGCGAACGGCGCACGCGACCAGAGGGGAGCTCGCGGCGGCGCGCAAGTAGCCGGAGCTACCCCGCGCTGGCCTTGTCTGATAGCAGCAAGCTAAACGTTTCCTAGTGATCACAACAGGCTAGCGCCGCAGCTAACAGCTGACTGGCTAACAGTAGGCCCAACCTCTGTAGGCCACGCAGTGATCCCAGCAGGCTAACGCCGCAGCTAACAGCTGACTGGCTAACCGTAAGCTAAGCAGCTATCACCTATCACCTACACAATGATATAACACTCACCCAGACAGGCCGCCGTTCTGAAACCCTCCTCACTTTTTAAGAGAAAAGAGAAACAAGATGTCAACACAGCTTTACAACGGTGATTTTACCAACACCCGACGGAGTCAGCACAATACCAAACTGGCCTGTGTAGCTGACTTGAACATAGATCTTCCGCTATCGAACATTTTATGCCCATATCTCCTCGTGAAGGAATAGTCTCATTTGGATATGAAAGAAGGGGCTACACGGTGACAGAGAGATACCCACTCGTCCAGAAAACACAGGGATCACCAGTGTTAATGGTCGCGGCCCACTAGTTAAAACTACAATGGTCTTCAGACCAAGGTCTTCTGTCGCCTAGGAGGCTGAACAAAGGACCCTAGCCTGGGGCCGGTTTTCATAAACATTGTCAATTAGCCCCCATAGCACTAACAGACAAGTGAAGCCTGCCAGCAACAGTACTCACCCAACCTGAAACCCACCGCTTCTCACAACAGTGGCGCGTCCTACAGTTCAGCTGTGGCCTGAAAGGTTTCACCCCAACCAACACAACAAGGAACTGCAGTTGAGAAGCATGCAGCGGCATGCTCCCAATCAGTGGCGAATCCTTATGGAAGCCAACGGAAGCCATGCCTCCCTAATATTAAAATATGAATTAATATCAAATATGAAATATGAAAAAAAAAAAAAAATTAATATAGTTTACATTCTTTTTCATCTGTGCATCTGTGTTATAATTTTTTTTTTTTTTTTTTTTAATGTCTCCCTCTTCTCCTTCTCACTCCCTCTAACACACTGTCAGACTCACTGTGCTCACTGCAGCTAGTATAGGAGAGAGGCAGGGGGTAGGTCTTTTTCCCCAGGCTTCCAGCATTATAGAGTCCAAATCCGATCCTAGCCAATCAGATTCGAGCTGACTGCCACACCCTAAAAGTTTAAAACGGGGCTGGGAGGAAGACACTCAGCATATTTTCCCCTCTGCACTCTGAACATTGTATTAACCCGTAACTGTTCCCACGGGCCGAATATTGCCCCGATCCTCGCGAGATTAAATCCACGGGGACCTCTCGGCGTGCCGAAGCTTTTCCTAAATCACTTCCATCATCGAAAACGAGGGGAAAAGGTCGGCTCGCGACCCTGAAAATGTCGCGTGATTTTAAAAACGCTGTATTAAGTGAGCCTATTATGGGATCCACGCGAGCTTTCTATCGTGGAAACATCTGGGCGTCCCGCAACTTTTACTCATTCACATGTAGCCCCGAAAATGCTTAGAAAAGGAAAACAGAAAGCGTGGAATAAACTCGCCGAAACGGAAAAGTGTCCCACGGGCGCGCCGTGATTCCGATCCGCGTGAAAATATTCACGGCCATAGAGGAGACCGTGGGACACCTTTTTGCAACCGAATATGTGTCTCGAATTTGCTCCCACGCGGCGCGCAAAATCGTGCAAGGAAAAATCGGACCAAAAATGAACCAATGCTCCAGCAGTATTAATGACCCTGATGTAAACAAGACAAACGTCTTTCTCTGGTCTGCATCCCCTTATACAATTGTGTGTATTGAGCCGTACTGTATTGTACCCATTCTGCAATCTGTTAAATAAATAAAAAGAAAGTTTGACTGGCCGCCGAGCCATACTGTAGTGCAGTGGTTCTCAACTGGTCTAGCCTCGGGACCCAACATTTTCCTTAGTCATTAAGTCGCGACCCAACATTTTGAACCACTATGATTTATGTAAAAAAAAAATATTTGCAGTAATACGCAATCTTTCAAAACATGAAATAAACACAAAAAAGTGCAACAAAAGTGCAACTATTGCTAAAAACCCAATGAAATAAAAGAATAATACATAATATATGCTTCTTAGCAGATTTATTAGCTTAACATAACAGACCTAAGTTTGGGGGAACTAATGGGATAACTGGGGTTGCAACAAAAGTGCAACTAGGGCTAAAAACCCAATGAAATTAAATAATAATAATAAATAATTATGCTTCTTAGCAGACTTCTTAGCTTAACATAACAGACCTAAGTTTGGGGGAACTAATGGGATAACTGGGATTGCAATAAAAGTGCAACTAGGGCTAAAAACCCAATGAAATAAAATAATAATAAATAAAATGCTTCTTAGCAGATTTCTTAGCTTAACATAACAGACCTACGTTTGGGGGAACTAATGGGATAACTGGGGTTGCAACAAAAGTGCAACTAAGGGCTAAAAACACAATGAAATAAAATAATAATAATAAATAATATATCCTTCTTAGCAGATTTCTTAGCTTAACATGCAGGGAACTAATGGAATAACTGGGGATGATGTTTGCTCCTGACAAGAGTCTCAAAGTCTGGGGTGATGGTAGACAAAGCAACTCTGAGGTCATGCTCAATGTCCAATCTGTTCCTCCGCTTTGTCTTCAGCTGGACCAGAGCTGAGAAGCCACTTTCACAAAGATAGGTAGTGAAAAAAAGCCAAAAATAAAAAATAAAAAAAAATCTTTTTTTTTACTTTTTTTTTTTTTTTACACACACATCCGCGACCCACTCAAAATGGCCCCGCGACCCACTTTTGGGTCGCGACCCACCAGTTGAGAAACACTGCTGTAGTGTACATGGTGACTGCTTGACTTAAAAAAATATATATATATATTAATAAAAATATTTAATAATTTTTTTTTTAATAATTTTTTTTTGGCTTCCCCTGTTATTTTACCCACGCGGCGCCACTGCTCCCAATACGAAAACCGGTGGAGGGTTTTAGAATGATCACCATCTTCCAGACACTCCAGTGACGAAGACAACATCGCCGTATTTTCTCGAAAATAGTGAGAGAGAAAATAAAGATATGATGTCAACGTATCTCCTTGTTCTTCCTCTCCTCGTAAACATTGCTTTTCCAGCAAATATTTTTCTCCACGTCAAGTGGGCATATGAGCAACACGTTGCTTGTGATGAAATTTGAGAAGGAGATGAGTGTGTGGCACCATCCCTGCTTATATAGGTAAGCGGATGGGGGTGTGGCCAGATGAATGCTGGCATTTAAAGGTACATTTGTGAAATTATTCAGTGTATATATGCTGAAGCGAGATATATGCATGAAACGCTGAGCGTGAGCTAGTGTGATACAGAACTTGTAAGTCGCTTTGGATAAAAGCGTCAGCTAAATGACTAAATGTAAATGTAAATGTTAGAGATTGAGTTTGCCAATGTTCCTGGAGATGCTGGTTTTCACGCTACTTGCTATAGGCGTTTTATCGACAAAAAGCAATTGGATACAGCTGAGAAACGGGCCACAATGTGTTCTGCAGCTCAAGATGTGGATGTAGGGTCTGAGCTTACAGAACATGGTTCTACAAGTGAAAGTCTTCTGAAAAAATCTCAATCCAGGACAGGCCTACCAGCTTTTGCCAGCCCTGTACTTCCAATTTGCAAGAAAATGGATAGGTATGTGACTGTGAAAGGCAAACGCAAGAGGCATACACTAATATGAGAAATACACTATTTGATGCTGTGCTGAGAGACAGTTTAGCAGCGTTTTTATAGTTTACATAACTAGCATTCTAGTTTTCTTCAGATACTGTATGCCAGGGGTGGCCAACCCGCGGCTCGCGAGCCGCATGCGGCTCTTTGCCCGTCAATGTGCGGCTCTTCCATCCATAAAAAAAAATAAAAAAAAAATAAAAAAAAATATATTTTTTAATTTTTTTTTAACCTTTATTTTTTTTTTACTTTTTTTTTTTATGTCACTCATTCCATAAGGACGTAGAATAAACATTTACAAATTTTTTTTAAATGGTCCATTTGCATGTTCTTGGTATCTGAATCATCTAGGGACATATATGGATCAGTGTCAGAAATAGTGTGTCTGTTACTAGGCTTGAGTAAATTGTAATGAACCAAAGGAGAATATCAATTCTATTTAAATTTTTTTTTATCTTTGACTGTAAATAACACCATGCTAAAATTGACCAGACCTGAAAAATCTAAGCAAATGAATAAAGGGAAGATGATTAAACAGAAGGTTTTGTAGATACAGTACTGAATTCTGCCATCTTTTTTATAATGTAAATTTCTCCACCATTTTCATCATATTGCAACACCGTTTTTTGCAAGACGTTCACAGAAAGGTAGAGAAACTAACTGCGTTCTGTTTTATGACAATAACGTTCAGGTTTGTGGGAGATAATCCCAAAAAACAAGAGAAATTAAAAAGTAAATCCAGAAGTCAGATGATTGACAGGGGCTGGTGTGAGCTGGGTAGGGTAGTTTTTCGAAATTTGAAAGCCCTGCGTCTCTTCCTTCAAAAGACTACACTCACTTCTGGCTGTGCCACTTCCTCCTGTCAATATGCGCCGGTTTCCGACTCAATGCCCTGAGATTTCTATAATCTTATATTTCACTAATAACAGTTAAAATAATTGGTAAACAAACATAATGCTGAAAATATACACTTTTACTGTATATCTCGGGCTTAAGAGGTTAACCCTGTGAGGCCCAAATTAAAAAGAAATTAGCAACTTCAGAGGCCAGAGGGTGGGACATATAAACACATTTACTATCAAATAGCATTGTGAGGCTGAACAACAGGACCAATTGACTATACATGTGCTTAAAGGGGAACTATCTTATAAATGGCTTTTTTCAGTGTTTACCATTGTTTCTTAGCTATGTGGACTTATATTAATAGGATATATGTCTCTAATTCTCATATTGGCGAATTCTTCCAATTCTCCTCTCACAATATTCACCCTCACTGAACTGAGTCATCTGAAAATGTGCATATCTGTGATGTCAGAGATTTCTCAGCTGCATAATAATGTGGCAGTTGATGTGGCAGTTGGCACCAGGCCACACAGTGGTTGGAGCCCAGCCTCAAAACGGCTTAAGATCTTGAGGTAGAAAAATGCGGTTTTTAGTACTTGATTAGAAATACAAAACAATGCATTAAAAAAAAAAAAAACCTAGGTGTTCCATAGACTCACAGGAATTGTGTAAAAGTGCCCAAATAGTGAAAGAAATAGTAAAATTGTTCCCCTTTAACATTTTTTAAATAAACATTATTTTTTTAAATGGCTAAAAGTGATTTTGTAATTTTGCAACCGTGGGTCTCACAGGGTACTTTTAACCCTGTGAGGCCCAAATAAAAAAGACATTAGCAACTTCAGAGGCCAGAGGGTGAGACCTATAAACACATGAAGGGTGCCGTGACTGAAAAAAAAGGTTGAGAAACGCTGGTATATGGTGTGGCTCTTTGTGGTACCACAGTCATTTTTTTGTGGCTCTTAGTCTCTGACTGGTTGGCCACCCCTGCTGTATGCCATCTAGTTTTATTGTTTTACAGTGATGTTTATGTAGCTCTGCTAATTCATAGTGATGTTTAAAGTATGTTAGCTTTTAGAACCAATGCTTGTGTTAACCTCACCTCTTTCTCCCTGGGGGAGGGGTGCATGCTGTAGTTCTATTGTCCTAGTGTGTGGGGGGGAGGAAGAGGTGAGTGAGTGCTTGTTGAGTTAATTATCAAATACAATCAAAGAAATTCTCACAGTCACAACACACACTCATGTCATTTTCCAATTTTATTTAAAGGCTGGTTGCTGAAAGCTGCCCAGATGAAGCAAGACACCATTCTTTTGCATGAGGAAGGTAATTTCACAATCCTACCAGGCTGTTGAGGCAACAGGGGTAATCAGATCAGGCCGGGCATAGCCTTGATCTAGATCTGAGGTTCAGTGGGTTGGCTCGCCATCTTGTGTCGGTCCGGCACACTGCCTCGTCCCGCGTGGGCACACGTGGTGAGTGGTGGTCGGCCGGGACTCCTGGGAACTGCTCCCGGGGGTGGAACGGGGTGCTAGAAAAACATGGCCTGCGTTATACAGGTATTCAGAAAATAAAAGCTATTTACCATCTTTTATCGCTTCATCATCTTTTCATTGCTTTTAGAATGAATAATCAATCAGGCTACTTTTAGCTATGCTAAGCTAAAGTAGGCTACCTTATCACAGCACGTGGGTATATCCATCTGTCTTATGCTAAGTTAGGCTAAAGTGCGCTAGCATATGGGAACATTCCTCACATTCCATATTAAACTCTCAAAAGCAGTCAAAATGTATATAGACCATGTTCTTATCTTACAGCATATCAATACAATTATAAGTACTTCTGAAATGGTTTCTTTCTAGTTTTCATTGAACCAAATTGAACTTGGAGCTTCGCTAGCATGACTCAGGATGAAGCTACATTATTAGCTGATTAGCATTGAGCTAGCGATTTTGTACATTCGACAATGGACAGCACAATATTGATGAAACTCACCAAAACCGCTTCCGGAAATGGTATGCTCTTTAACTGCAACAACTTCTTCGGTTTTGTAACTGGGGGAATCTTTTATGACTGTTTGATAACTATTTCGTGGTGCTAGTTCATTTCAGTATCCAGCAGCATTCAGCTGCGTCAGTCTCCGCCAATCTGTAATCTCATCTGCCGTATGGCAAGGCTCCGTTGTGACACCTATCTCGCGTCATGAGGTAATTTAAAGGGCAGTGAGGCAATTCAAAGGATTTGGTCAAAACGTTGCTAATCTCATATGAATATACATATGACCCAATAACATTAACTATTTATGTTCTTATTCAATGGCATTAACAATTTATGTTCCTATAACTAAATAGTTATGAATCTGAAACATGGGTTACACGCACACTACCCCCTACCGTCGGTCTGGGAGGGCAGAGACTATCACATGCTTCCTCCGACACATGTGTAGCCAGC
>NC_140166.1:213023933-213091433 GCF_963971535.1 Notolepis coatsorum
GTGCTGGACTGGGCGCTCTCTCTCCCCTCAGGGTCAGCTGTGCTGGACTGGGCGCTCTCTCTTTCCTCAGAGTCAACTGCATAAGAAGAACATCAGCAAACAATAATAATGGCTTGAATTCATACAGCGTTTTTCAGCCTTTTGAAAACACCCAAAGTAGTAGTAGTAGTAGTAGTAGTAGTAGTAGTAGTAGTAGTAGTAGTAGTAGTAGTAGTAGTAGTAGTAGTAGTAGTAGTAGTAGTAGTAGTTTATTCAGTCATCATCTCACACAATACAATATACACCATCATTTAACAATATTTGATTTTACAGTGACTGAGAAGGTACAGACTGAAGCAATGCTTATATAGCCTATGCCTGTCCTATATTCTTAACAAAAATGTAAAAAAATTAAGACTCCAAAACAGTATTATAAAAGAAAATAGCAAAGAAAAACAGTATTATTCACCCTTGTAGTTTTCAAAAATAGCTTTACAAACCATTTTCTTAAAAACCAAAAGCGAATTACTCATTCTTAACTGTATATCAGCATTGTTCCACAAAGCGCTTCACAGAAACCATCAAGCATTCACACTCACACAGTCATACGCTACTGGTGGTCGTGAGCAGCATCAGCAAACACATCTTCCCTGTGGCAGACTGACGGAATCATGTCTGCTATTCAGCGCCAACCACCATCAACAACCTTCATAAATACATTCAACATTAATGGAATAGGCTAACTACCAACTTAGCTGTAGCAGTTAGCTGTTATATGCAATCACATTTGTTTAACTACGGGGTAGTAGTTGACCTAGTTGTTAGCTTAAGCTAGTTAGCTGTGGTTATCTACAAACATGTAGATGAGACTAATCGAGAACATGGCTAACTGTTGGGAATTCTAAGGTACATCTTATTTAAGCATGTAAAATGGCAACTAATCAATTCAATCAATTAGATTACCAATATTATATCAACATGAACATTTGAAAGGGAACATAATAGTATTTTATTTGAGTATTTACTATTATAATATTAGTAGCCAATTAATTTGCAGCCCGTCCTAGGTTCTGATTGGCTCTCTAGGTTAGCACTTTAGCTTCTGATGCTGTGGTGGGCACTAGTCCTAACATTGCTAACTAAACTTTTAGTCAGAGAAAAAACATCACGAGTCACGACTATTTACGTCCACGTGCTGTAAGGAATCAGGAATACGGAAAGCACATTGTCTTGTAATAGAATGTGACTGAAATCACTGCAAGAACTAGTATAGGCTAGCTAGCCCTCATGAACCGGCACACACCAACAGTAGAATATGCACTAGGCTACTGCACGCACCTGTCATGTTACTGTTGGTTCCTTCCACTTGAACTTCATCATCATTAGCAGCAGCAGCTACTCTAACGCCAGCCCTTCCTCTACTAAACATGTCTGTAATTTTAGAACATTGTTCTGCGTCTTTTATTAGCTATTCTAGCTTTTTCAGCTCCACCCTTTCTTTTTTTGCATTCTCCATTTCTGCGCTTCTAGGCCTACTCGCGGTTGGGAGGAAACGTGAATCTCATTCACTGATGTCTCATGTCTCATTCAAGACTGGCTAACAAAAGCATGTCTTTCACTTAACACCAAGAAAACAGTGTGTATGATGTTCACAAAGTCACCAGTAGAGGTCACTCACTCTAATGTGTTTCTGGGAGAGGCGGAGCTGGACATTGTACATTAATTCAAGTATCTTGGGGTCACATTGGACTCTACATTGACCTTCAAAAAGTAATGTGAAGAAAGTGACAAACACAGTCAAGTTTAACATCGAAAACTTCAGGCAGATCAGGCCCTGCCTGCCAGTTAATGCTGCAAGGATGTTTCTGCATTCAATGATTTTATCACACATCGAGTACTGTTTTATCAACTGGTCTCTTTCATATGTCACTACTCTTACACCAATAGAATTACTCTACAAAAAAGCCATAAAAGTATTTGATAGGAAACCAATTTCATTTCATCACTGTAATGTTTTAGAAAAACATAACATGCTAAGTTTCGAGAATTTCCAAGTTTTCAAATATACTTGCTTCATGTACAAGGTTCTGCATGGACTTGCCCCTCCCCCATTGAATGAGTTCATCCAACAGAAAGCAGACACTGGCATTACCACCAGGGCCATCAGTAGAGGGGACTGTAAGGTGCCTTTTCGGTATACTACCATTGCAAAAACTGTGTTCTCTGTTAAAAGTGGTAACTACTGGAATAGCCTACCAGTTGTGATTAGAGAGTGCCCTACATACTCCATGTTCAAGACCCATCTTAAACTGCATCTTAAGGCAAACCAGAACTGTGATCATTTTTAATCTGATTTAGTTTATGCAACTTGTTTATTGTTTTATTGCCGGCCCACACACTGGCCCACACACCGGCCCACATAATGGCCCACACACCGGCACACATACGGCCCACACACTGGCCCACACACTACACCGGCCCACACACTACACCGGCCCACACACTGGCCCACACACTGGCCCACACACCGGCCCACACACTGGCCCACACACCGGCCCACACACCGGCCCACATACTGGCCCACACACTGGCCCACACACCGGCACACACACTGGCCCACACACTGGCCCACACACCGGCACACACACTGGCCCACATTAGTGGCCCACACACCGACTCACACACCGGCCCACACACCGGCCCACATACTGGCCCACACACCGGCCCACACACCGGCCCACATACTGGCCCACACACCGGCACACACACTGGCCCACATTAGTGGCCCACACACCGACTCACACACTGGCCCACACACCGGCCCACAGACTGGCCCACATACTGGCCCACACACCGGCCCACACACCGTCCCACATACTGGCCCACACACCGGCCCACACACTGGCCCACATTAGTGGCCCACACACCGACTCACACACTGGCCCACACACCGGCCCACACACTGGCCCACATTAGTGGCCCACACACCGACTCACACACTGGCCCACACACTGGCCCACACACTGGCCCACATTAGTGGCCCACACACCGACTCACACACTGGCCCACACACTGGCCCACACACTGGCCCACACACCGGCCCACATTAGTGGCCCACACACTGGCCCACACACTGACCCAAAAAAAAAAGTTAAAAAAAAAAAGTTTAAAAAAAAGTATAATTTTTTTTTTTTTTTTTTTTTTCTTTTTTTTGGACCAGCCCACTTTGGTTCCGGCCCATCGGGATTCGTCCCGAACGTCCCGATGGCCAGTCCGCCACTGCATATGAATATACATATGACCCAATAACATTAACTATTTATGTTCTTATTCAATGGCATTAACAATTTATGTTCCTATAACTAAATAGTTATGAATCTGAAACATGGGTTACACGCACACTACCCCCTACCGTCGGTCTGGGAGGGCAGAGACTATCACATGCAGGGCCGCCTCAGGGGGTGTGCGAGCAGTGCGGTCGCACAGGGCAGGGCCTCGCGGGAAGGGGGGCCTCGCAAAAAAAAAAAAAAAAAAAAAAAAAAAAAATATTTTTTATTAATTTTTTTTTTATTATTTTTTTTTTTTTTTTTTTTTTTTTGCGAGGCCCCCCTTCCCGCGAGGCCCTTTTTCATCACAGACCTAAAATCTAGTTTTGCTTATATGCTTATATATTTCACATTAGACACGTTTGTAGAATGTGTCTGACTTGTTCCTGGGTCTGCAGTCCTGCAGCTGCAGACATACTCACTATTGGAGCTCAGCCTCTGGGGTTCTGCAGCAGCATTGGTTTCAACGAAGGGAGTGGTTTTTCTTACATCATGTGTAGACAGTGTAGACGGCGGCAGCGTGAGTCGGCTGCGTTTGACATTTTCGCGCGTGCAGCTTTTGACTATGCTTAGTTATGCCCAATAGCCAAGACGAAGAAAGAGGTCGGTCATTATCACGTTAGCTAATCTATCCAGAGGAGCGCGGCGAGGCGAGTGGATGTCTTTTCAAAAGAAGCAATACGCCGAAAGGTGTCCAGTCTGCCGGAAAGTACTCGAAGAAGAAGAAGAAGAAGAAATTACACCGTGGGGCCAAGAAAGTTTCCTTCCACGTTGATACTGCGTTATGGTGAGTGACCGTGAGTCAACATATGATTATATACCCGCCGTGGATCTGTCTTTCTCTATCTGGAGCCAAACTGGTCGACGAGCTAATACTACTAGTAGCTAACGCTAACGGTGTGTGCCTGGTGGTGAGCGCACCTGGCTGTATGCAGCTACATAGAGCCACGTGCCTGATTGAGCTAACTGTTAGCCAGACGCCATGTGTGGGCTGGCTGGCTGGCTGTCGGCCCACCACGTCCTCCCCACACCCAGTCTCCTCGGCCGGAGCCGTGGCCCCCCGTACTATACCAGGAGGGAGGGGTGGGGAGCGAAGGTGGAGGGAGGCGCGCTGAGGCCTTTCGTCAACGTGGAGACCTGTGTTGCGGCCTTTCGCCCTGCGCCGTGCAGCCAGGTAACTAAGATTAATGAAAATGTCATGACATTACCCCACTCTTACTTCCTTCCCCTCCCGAATGTTTTGTTAATAACGATGTTTTTTTCCAGGCAAAACATATGCTACTTCACAACATTTGGAGATACGACATGTGCTGTGTGTGAATGGTGTAGCTTGTGTAGCTTGTGTAGCTTGTGTAGCGTTGGGCCATAGGCCAAAGCTGTGTGTGGCCTGGTGTCACAGAGTACCTGGCTAGCCTATTTAGCTGATGTCGGCCATTGGCTCCTTGCTTTGGTTTCTCTGGTATACCCTGCTCTTCTTGTTGGATTTAAGTGTTGATCCTTGTCCTTTTGAATCTGTCATACATGCTCTAGTCTCTAACACACACACACATGACAAACACACATGTTCTCTCTCTCTCTCTCTCTCTCTTTCTAACACACACAGTCTGCCTATGGCGGCCTTTCTCGATGGCTAGGCTGTGCTCAAGGATCTTCAGTCACAGTGCTCAGGTATTCTGCCACTGTGTACTCTCTGTTTAGGGCCAAATAGCATTTCAATTTCTTTCCAATGTGTCTCTCTCTCTCTCTCTCTCTTTTGATCTTTGTCCTTTTGAATCTGTCATACATGCTCTAGTCTCTCTCTAACACACACACACATGACAAACACATGTTCTCTCTCTCTCTCTCTGTACACTGTATATTGACTGTAGAACGGGAGCTCTCTTTCGCTCTCTCTTTTGCTATATGTTGACTGTATCATGCCCCGCCTCGGGCAGCGCTATTATTTAAGAATATGTTGACTGTATATATATAAAAAAAAAAAAAAAAAAAAAAAATATATATATATATATATATATATATTTTTTTTTTTTTTTTTTTTTTTTACCTTTTGGGGGGGGGGGGGGGGGGGGCCTCGCGTTAAATCTCGCACAGGGCCTCGCATTTCTCCCAGGCGGCCCTGATCACATGCTTCCTCCGACACATGTGTAGCCAGCCCACCGCTTCTTTTCACTGGGGGAGTGTAACGTGTGGAAGGATCACACTACCTCTCCCAGATCCTTCCCTCGTTGTGGAGGCGCCCCGACCGAACTGTAGGAGTCGCTGTTTACAACGACCAGGACCCACCCCACTGGCTTTCCCACCCGCTGACACTGCCAATTGTGTCAGTATGGACGGCCGACCAAGCCGGAGGTACCGCAGCTGGATTCGATCCCACTGTCTCTGCGGTGGTAGACAGGCGCTTAGTCCGCTGCGCTACCCGTCCGCCCAGTACACTAGATTATTGACTAAAAAATCAACTGCAACAGCTACTGGGACCTTCCGGGAAACGGAAGCAGAGTGAGTTATTATACCACGAGCAGAACTGCCATGTAGATTGTATTTTTTCACAGGAGTTGGCAACAGAACAAGGATAATTGACATAGCTAAGGTGTCATCAGCCCTTGGCACCAATGTGTGTTCAGCACTTATTGCGATCCATACCTTCTCAGGTTGTGACTCTACACGTGCCTTTCATGGCAAGGGCAAGAGGAAAACATTTTCAAACATTTGCAAATTACCAAGCAGCTATAATGAGACATTCATTGAAAGCTGTAATGTGTGCCTCTTCACCCGTTGGAAATGGGTGGCACATCGAGGATGGGGAGTTTACATTTACATTTACATTTAGTCATTTAGCTGACGCTTTTATCCAAAGCGACTTACAAGTTCTGTATGACAAGTCATCAGGAAGGGCACAACTCTATCAGCTGAGTAACAATGTTCATCAAAGTGTTGAGTGCTACAGTGTAGGTTAGTTTATTAGGACAAGTGCATGACAGTAAGGTTAGTTAGGGTTAGATATATATAGATATATATTTTTTCTTCTTCTCTTTTTTCTTTTTAATTCAGATAATGGTTGAAGAAGTGCGTCTTTAGTCGACGGCGAAAGATTGGACGGGTTTCGGCTGTCCTAACTGGGGTGGGTAGTTCATTCCACCATTGTGGGGCAAGGACTGAGAATAAGCAACTTCTCTTTGATGACCCTCCCGGAGCTTGGATAGGAGTAGGTCTGAGGCGGCCAGAAGATGCAGAGCGTAGGGGTCTTGAGGGTGTGTAGTTAGAGACCATTGACCGGAGGTAGGCGGGAGCAGTTCCCTTTGCCGCACGGTATGCTAGGTCGAGGGCCTTGAAGCGGATTCGTGCAGCAATGGGGAGCCAGTGAACATCCACCTACCTGAACATCCATCTACCTGAACATCCACCTACCTGAACATCCACCTACCTGAACATCCACCTACCTGAACATCCACCTACCTGAACATCCATCTACCTGAACATCCACCTACCTGTACAGTAAATGGTAAATGGTGCATTTATATAGCAGCTTTTATCCAAAGCGCTTTACAATTTTGTTCCTAAAATTTGACCCATTCACCCACACATTCACACACCAATGGCGGAGGCAACCATGCAAGGTGCCAACCTGCTCATCAGGGGAAGTTAGGGGTTAAGTGTCTTGCTCAAGGACACTTCGACACGCTGCCCGGGAGGAGCGGGAATCGAATTGGGAACCTCCGGATTACCAGACGACTGCTCTACCTCGCAGCCGGATAGCTTTCTACTGAACGCACAGAGAGGGAATTGTTATCTTATCTTCTTGTCTATTTCTCATAATGTTGTCGAGGCTGCCTCCTCGAGTACCGGAGGGGACACGTGATGCAAGGCTTCATCCACATTGCAGCCGGCTTGTGGGAGGCATGGCCTAACAGCGTTCGAGACAGGGGAGGGTAGAATTGGACAATACGAAATTGGGGAAGGGAGAAAAATAGAAAATGGGGAGAAAAAGTAGATAAAAAAAAAGGAAAATGTAATTAGAACGTTATTCCACATAATGGGCCGTTGGAACAGACGAAAGTCACAGCACTTTGCGAGCATCTAGCGCAGGGGTGGCCAACCCGTGGCTCGCGAGCCGCATGTGGCTCTTTGCCCGTCAATGTGTGGCTATATATATATATATATATACAAATTTAAAATGTGTGACTCAAACCCACATTTCATTGTGGTAAACCTCATATTTTTATATTCAGAGGTAATTATATAGTTTACACTGTTTATTTTTCTCATATTTCTCATATAAGCTGTCGGGTCATCTGACCCGTTCCCGGCGGGAATCAGTGACATTTTCTCCATGGCTGTGCTAGTGTTAAAAGGGCATGCGTTTACTTAGCTGAGGAGGGAGAGGCCAGCCTCCTCTTCCAGCCTCCTGATCCCACTCTGCTCTGCTCCATCTGCACCATTCATTATAAATCTACAGATGGACATTTCAAACTCAGATAAATTATGAATTGACAAATGTAATTTTATATATAAATATGTACTCTTCCTCCAAAGCCCCATAAGCACATTGAGAAACCTGACACTCTCTCTCCCTCAGATCCTCTCCTCTAGTAGAGACACGCTGTGTACACACACACACACACATACACACACGCACGCGCGAGCGCGCACGCCCAGATACAGACAGGCATACTGTTCCGACTCCCTCACCCCTCGTGAGTAACAACAGGGCTGGTCTGTGAGGAGTTAGGAGTAACAACAGGGCTGGTCTGTGGGGAGTTAGGAGTAACAACAGGGCTGGTCTGTGAGGAGTTAGGAGTAACAACAGGGCTGGTCTGTGAGGAGTTAGGAGTAACAACAGGGCTGGTCTGTGAGGAGTTAGGAGTAACAACAGGGCTGGGCTGTGAGGAGTTAGGAGTAACAACAGGGCTGGTCTGTGGGGAGTTAGGAGTAACAACAGGGCTGGGCTGTGGGGAGTAACAACAGGGCTGGGCTGTGAGGAGTAACAACAGGGCTGGGCTGTGTGGAGTAACAACAGGGCTGGGCTGTGGGGAGTAACAACAGGGCTGGGCTGTGGGGAGTAACAACAGGGCTGGTCTGGGGGGAGTAACAACAGGGCTGGGCTGTGAGGAGTAACAACAGGGCTGGTCTGGGGGAGTAACAACAGGGCTGGGCTGTGTGGAGTAACAACAGGGCTGGGCTGTGGGGAGTAACAACAGGGCTGGGCTGTGAGGAGTAACAACAGGGCTGGTCTGGGGGGAGTAACAACAGGGCTGGGCTGTGAGGAGTAACAACAGGGCTGGTCTGGGGGAGTAACAACAGGGCTGGGCTGTGTGGAGTAACAACAGGGCTGGGCTGTGGGGAGTAACAACAGGGCTGGGCTGTGAGGAGTAACAACAGGGCTGGGCTGTGGGGAGTAACAACAGGGCTGGGCTGTGAGGAGTAACAACAGGGCTGGTCTGGGGGAGTAACAACAGGGCTGGTCTGTGAGGAGTAACAACAGGGCTGGGCTGTGGGGAGTAACAACAGGGCTGGGCTGTGAGGAGTAACAACAGGGCTGGTCTGGGGGAGTAACAACAGGGCTGGTCTGTGAGGAGTAACAACAGGGCTGGGCTGTGAGGAGTAACAACAGGGCTGGGCTGTGGGGAGTGGGCGCAGGCGGTACAGGCCAAGGGAGCATGTCTATGTTCCCCGGGTCCTATGTTCCCCGGGTTCTATGTTCCCCGCTTTGATTGATTGATTGATTGAACATTTTAGACCACCAGCCCTGATTCCAAACTCTAACCTTAACCAGTTCGAAAGAGGGCCTAAGCTTAACCGTTCGAAACAAGGCGGACATTAATAATTAATAAAATAATACAAATTTATAAAATGTTCAATCTATTAATCAATCAAAGCGGGGAACATAGAACCCGGGGAACATAGGACCCCGGGGAACATAGGGATGATCCCCAGGCCAACACGAAGCCAACCGTGTGTCTGTGTCCATGGTAGGCCACCAGAAGTGTTGTCGCAGAAACACCAGGGTGCGGCTAATCCCGGGGGGACAGGTGAGCCTGGAGGAGTGTGCCCACTGTAGGACAGCCGAACGGGCGGAGTCCGGGATGAACAGGCGGTTAGGCGGACCTTTTCCGGGGTCGGATTGGGCACGCTGTGCAGCCCTGACTGTGCATTCAATGTCCCAGGTGATAGCAGCTATGAAGCAGGAGGGTCTGGGTCAGAACCGGACAAGGCATCAGGTTTAACATTTTGATAGCCCGGGTGATAAGACAATGTGAAGTCGAATCTCCCAAAAAAGAACGCCCACCGGGCCTGATGGGAGTTGAGACGTTTAGCAGACTGGAGATAGGCGAGGTTCTTGTGATCGGTCCAAACGACCGCTCCCTCCAGCCAGTGACGCCAGAGCCAGCAGCTCCCTGTTGCCGATGTCATTATTTCTCTCCGCTGGGGATAGACGTCGAGAGAGGAAAGCACACGGGTGGAGCTTATTATCCGTACGGGATGCTTGTATGCTTTCGGCAACCAACCCTCCCTTCCGCGTTGCTCTGATTGGCCTACGCCCGCGCATGCGCATGAGCCGCGATAAGCCCCTCAGGAGTTAACCTAATTTATACAAATGGAAGTATTGATTTCGCCGTAACGAATCATTAAAAAAATATACCGTTAACTGGTATATGTTGTTTCTTTACACATATGTTGGATTGATGAATTTAAAATGGGGGACCCTGATGTAAACAAGACGAAAGTCTTTCTCTGGTCTGCATCCCCTTAAAAATTGTGTGTATTGAGCTGTACTGTATTGTACCCATTCTGCAATCTGTTACTGTAATAACATTTTCAATCAATCAATCAATGGATTTATGCAATTTATTCAAATGACATGTCGTCAGCTTGTGACTGCAACTTGTTTTTGTTCGCAGACGACTCAGCCCTGCTGGTCTCTGACAAGAACAAGTTACAGGTTGAAAAAACCCTCAGCTCGAAACTAGGCAAAATCTGCATATGGCTCTCTGATAACAAACTATCATTACACATGGGCAAAACAGAGTCCATTCTCTTTGGCTCAAATAACAAACTCAGCAAGACCGACGGCTTCTCAGTTACAGTGGGTGACAATATTGTCACAAGGAAAATTACCTACCTGGGCTCCATCCTAGAGGCTAATCTTTCCTGTGACAAAATGGCATCCAATGTAATAAAAAAAGTCAACCAACGAACTCGATTCTTGTACCGGATCTCCTCTCTGGTAAACAGGAATACCCTGAAGACTCTGGCAGGGAGCACTCATACAAGGGTACCGTACTACGACTATGCTTGCACCTCATGGTACCAAAGCACCTCAAAGGCGCTAAAAACTAAATTACAAACATCTCAAAACAAACTGGTCAGACTACTGCTTGACCTTACTCCTAGAACCCACCTCACCCCTGCCCACTTTGACAACCTAGGATGGCTTAGAGTAGACGACAGAGTACAGCAACTTGCAATGGGCCTGGTCTACAGTGGTTCCCAAAGTCGGGGTCGCGACCCAAAGGTGGGCCGCGAACAGCCACGGGTGGGCCGCGAGATGATTTAAAAAAATAATTTTTTTTTTTTTTATTTTTTTTTTTTTTTTTGTCAGGCCACTGAACTTAGAAGCAGGCCAGGACAGTGTTTCTAGTTGTATTCTAAAATTCTATTCCATTGTATTCTAAAATGTGACTATATGGTTTTATATTAACTTAATAAATAAACAAAAACGAAAAATCTACTTATTTCAACGAACATTTCAAACTAAATAACAGATTATGCACATAAAACGCTGAAAACAACCGAAGCAACAATAGTATTTTAATGAGGCTATTATTATTATCATTATTATTTTGCAACAAGTTAGCCCTCTCATAAATAGCACATATAAATGAATAACTAACTTGAACTAACTTAATAGGATTGAAGTGATATTTGGCTTAAAAAATCGGTCGCCTGGCAAAAAAAAAAAAAAAAAAAGCCTGACGATGTGCATTGGGCCGCGGCTCTCTGACGCCTTATTTTCTGGGCCCTGGCCTGAAAAGTTTGGGAACCCCTGGTCTACAAGATACACTACACGACCAAGGTACCCATGTACATGTCAAAATACTTCCCAAAGGTCAGTGAATACCACGATCACAACACCAGAGGGAGCTCCACAAATCATGTTAAACCCAGATTCGGCTCAAACAAGGGACTAAACACGTTTTGCAATTATGCCACATCAATGTGGAACGCCCTACCCAAAGCTGTAAAGGAATGTGAATCACTACCCACTTTTAAAAACACTCTCAAAGAACACCTACGGGAGACTGCAATTCGAAACTGGCCCATGTAAATGTCCTAACCCAACCCCCTCCAATGTACAGTAAATTACCAAGCATGGTTTTGTCAATATTCCAATGTACAGTTTTGCTTGTACAGTTGTACAGTGTTCCCCACCCACCCCTCCTACCCAACCCCCCCCCCCCCCCCCCCACCTCACCCACCGAACCACCTCCAATGTACAGCCCGACCCCCACCCACCCCACCTACCCAACCTCCCCCAATGTACAGTTTTTATGTCAATTGTATATACTCTTTTCTGGACTATTTTTGTATCACAAACAGTACTGTATTTGCAAATCTGGTATGTCATAAATGTATAGATGTCGCAGTACTGTCTATCTGTATGTCATGTATATGTCATATATGTCCTGATTAATTGAAAATGGGGGACCCTGATGTAAACAAGACGAAAGTCTTTCTCTGGTCTGCATCCCCTTAACAATTGTGTGTATTCAGCCGTACTGTATTGTACCCATTCTGCAATCTTCAATCAATCAATCAATGGAGGAGGTGAGGATGGACTCAATGATAGCTGTGTAAAAGTGCACCATCATCGTCTTTGGCAGGTTGAATTTCTTCAGCTGCCGCAGGAAGTTCATCCTCTGCTGTGCTTTCTTGAGGAGGGAGCTGATGTTCAGCTCCCACTTGAGGTCATCGGAGATGATTGTTCCCAAGAATCGGAAGGACTCCACAGTGTCCACTGGGAAGTCACACAGGGTGATGGGGTTGAGTGGGGCTGGGTTCCTTCTAGGGATGCACCGATATGAAAATTGGCCACCGATACCGATACCGATTGTTCAACTAACACAATCGGCCGATACCGATACCGATATTTGTGGCAAAAAATAAGTATTTGTAATTTTCTTTTATATAGGCTATATATATTTTTTTTAAATATTTTTTTTTGTAATATTTTTTTTTAATGAAACTACTGTATATTTGTATGTGTATGTTTGTATTTGTAGGCCTCTTTACTTACTTAAAAAAAGGAAACATCAAGAAATGTATGGTATTAATTCCACCATGCCATGTAGCACTATCCCTCTCCCAGTATCGTCTGGCGGCCTGCAGATGGATACTATTCTCTCAACCAATGCAATAGAACCATTTTGATTGACAGTCGATTCGGCCAATTACGTCACACCGCTAGCACCCACCTCCTGCTGTTCTTACCACCAATCGGCAAGCGTTTATTCATTTTCTACTTCCGGGCATGCCGCCATTGATCTGCTTGCGAGAACCACAACAAGCTAATACGTTAGCTGCCCGCCGACCAGCGCTCCACAAGATGACCAAACGAGACACAATGATTTTACTGCAACAAATGTTATAATAAAACAAAGCCTTTCTATACATTTGTCTGGTTGAAAACTTTATTAACAGATTGCAGAATGGGTAGTTGGGTACGGAATGAGCAACGGAATGGAACTGAGCTATGAACGGAGTAATGCCTTGCTTACTTGCTATCTTCGGGTAAATAATATGCTGATGTTATTGAACGTGTAACACTAACTATATAACGTTAATGCCACAAAACGAATGTTTGTGTCATTTTAACAGCAGATACTTTCTTAAATGCCATCTTCCCGAGAGAGGGGTGTTGACGGGGAGCTGTGATGGGTTCGCTTGGTTGTGTTATTAATAGCATTGAACAGCTAACCGAAAGCTAGCGTTAACTAACGTTAAAGGTTTAGCCATAACGTTACCTTGGCTAAAGTTGGGGCTATTCATAATCCAGCAATAATGGCTGCAGACCTGCAAGCAAAGTACAGCAAGTTGGCAAAGGAGTATTCCAACGTAAATCACATTTTCACCAGTAACGTTAGTCTTCCATCTCCCGGTAGCTCATGCTAGCTAACCTAGCTCATGTTAACGTAGTCACTGAGCGACCACCTCGCGTACACAATTAATGACATGTTGCGGACAGCCATATCGGTGACAATGTTTAGCTTTTAGTGCCAAATGATAAGAGTCTGAAGCGGAGTCTCAAAAGAGAATGTTGAATATTTAGTAGCAACTTTGATGCAGTAGCTTGTGTGTGTGTGTGGGGGACTGGGGGCGGCGCCGTTGTGCAGGACGCGACTGAATTTATCGGCTACTGCCATCGGCACATTCGAGCTTATCGGCCGATAGGCCGATTGCAGTCAACAAGGCACTTATCGGCCGATACCGATACCCGACCGATACATCGGTGCACCCCTACCTTCTGTAATCCACAACCATCTCCAGTGTCTTGAGAGCGTTGAGCTCCAGATTGTTCTGGCTGCACCAGGTCAGCAGATGGTCAATCTCCCACTTGTAGGCGGACTCATCCCCACTAGAGATGAGTCCAATGAGGGTGGTGTCATCCGCAAACTTCAGGAGCTTGACTGACTGGTTACTGGAGGTGCAGCTGTTGGTATATAGAGGAAATGGACATGTAAATGGACCTTGTAGAAGTGGAGCAATCTTCCATTTACTAGGTATGTATTTTTAGGCGGATTATCAGAAAATAGGGCTAGGGTTTAAGAGGATCTTATCTTATCTTGTCTTGTCTTGTCTTGTCTTGTCTTGTCTTGTCTTGTCTTGTCTTGTCTTGTCTTGTCTTGTCTATTCTTGTCTTGTCTTGTCTTGTCTTGTCTCGTCTCGTCTCGTCTCGTCTCGTCTCGTCTCGTCTCGTCTATTCTTGTCTCGTCTCGTCTTGTCTTGTCTTGCAGGACGAAGCTCTGACCACACAGCCAGAAGGTTAGCAGACCATATTCTACAGAATAAATAAACGAGCAATTGTATTCTTTCCACCTCCTCCTGGGTCTTAACCCAGACTTTGACAAACAGCAGTGTGCTACAAATAGACCTGGTGTGTGTGTGTGTGTGTGTGTGTGTGTGTGTGTGTGTGTGTGTGTGTGTGTGTGTGTGTGTAGGTGTGTGTGTGTGTGTGTGTGTGTGTGTGTGTGTGTGTGCGTGTGTGCGTGTGTGTGTGTGTGTGTGCACACAATCTCTGCAGTACTCCCCATACCAAAACCTTCCCTGGTGCGGTAACCATGGAAACAGAGAGGCAGTCTGGCTCAGCACCAGTGTGGCACCAAACTCTCGTAGAGCGTCAAGGTTTAATCTCAGGTTGTCATTCTGCGAACAAGTCAATAGCGGCGACGGACTCATCTCAATCTGTGGAGAAGAGGTCGATAAAGGGTGGTCTGCGACCTGACCATGTGATCTTAATCTGTCTGGTTCAGTCTGGTGCAGGTTGAATGATGTCACTGGGCTGAGCTGGGATCAGTTGAACAGAAGAAAAGTCTGTTTGCTCAGCTCCCCGTTCTCAGGGCTTCCTGATGACGAGAGGATATAATAATAATAATAATAATAATAATAATAATAATAATAATAATAATAATAATAATAATAATAATAATAATAATAATAATAATAATAATAATAATAATAATAATAATAATAATAATAATAATAATAATAATAATAATAATAATAATAATAATAATAATGATAATTATAATAAACTTCATTTGTATAGCACCTTTCATACAAGAATTGCAGCTCGAAGTGCTTCACAGCAGTAAAAAAAAGACAGGCATAAAATGAGCACAAAATTGGCAGAGCAAGAGCAATGCATAAAGTGCAGACATAAAATAAGTATAAAACCAGCATAAAATAGATAGCAGAAAAATAGACGAGGTCAAGGTAAGACATAGAGCATTAAATCACATTGTTTTTCATCTAACATCTTAAATGAATAGGCCTTGAGGTCTCTTCTGTTCAGTCAATGAGATGGTCAAATGGGTGTGAATGAGACCCCCGGGGGCTGGGTGGGTAACTGGGGGAGGGAGAGGGGAACGGGGGACACAGCTGCAGAAGATCAAACTACTCAAGAATTACCACAATACTATAGGCAGGGGTGGGGGAAAGAGTGAAATAATCTCATTGATGACTTTCTTCCACAGCCACAGCCATGCTAGAGAGTTTTCTTTTTGTGTTTTTGGTTCTTTCTTTACCTCTCTTTATCTAAATATTTGTGCATAATACAGATGGGTCTGATTGATATTATTATTGTTTTTTGTTTTTCTTTCCCAGTAGCATCTATGCTGTATGTTTGGATGTTTTGCGGATGTGTTTTCAATAACCTCGGTGTGGGGGGGATGGGGAGGGGAAGGGGAAATGAAAGGGGAAAAAAGAAAAGAGATGGAAAATGTACGATGTTGACAATTGTAAATGTACAAATTATTTTTCCTGCAATAAAGAAAAAAAAAAAAAAAAAAGTGTGCTCCTCTATGCCGCTGTCTGTTGGGGTGGTAATACCACGGCCAGGGATGCCAGGCGGCTGGATAAACTGGTCAAGAAGGCTGGCTCAGTGGTGGGGAGGAGACTGGACCCACTGGGGACCGTGGTGGAGAGCCGCACGCAGAGCAAGCTGCTGGCCATCATGGGCAATACCAACCACCCTCTCCACCACACCCTGGTGGGGCAGAGCAGCAGTCGCAGCGGACGGCTCATCTCCCTGCACTCACGGACTGAGCGGCACAGGAGGTCCTTTGTCCCCACAGCCATCAGACTGTACAACAGCGTAATATAGTGCGGGGGACCTGACCTCTGACCCACACACCTGTTTTTACACCTGTTTTTACACCTGTTTTTATACACTGTTTTATACACCTGCTTTTATCTAATCACGCTCCTATTAATATTGATGGATATGATTTAATTGAATTTTATCATGTGCTTATTTTTTAATTCATGATGCAGACATAACGTGTAATAACTGAATGAGAACTGTCAATGTCTGTATACTGTGTGAGCTGCGAGATACCCTGAATTTCCCCAAGGGGATTAATAAAGTATCTATCTATCTACAATGGTGGAATGAACTACCCACCCCAGTTAGGACAGCCGAAACCTGTCCAATCTTCCACCGTCGACTAAAGACGCACTTCTTCAACCATTATCTGATTTTTTTTTTTTTTTAAACTCTAACCCTAACTAACCTTACTGTCATGCACTTGTCCTAATAAACTAACCTACACTGTAACACGCAACACTTCGATGAACATTGTTACTCAGCTGATAGAGTTGTACCCTTCCTGATGACTTGTCGTACAGAACTTGTAAGTCGCTTTGGATAAAAGCGTCAGCTAAATGACTAAATGTAAATGTAAATATAAACCCAACAATATAAACAATCTCGACAGTCTTCGTTCCTGCCTAGACGACATCAAATGCTGGATGGCACACAATCTTCTACAGCTCAACCAGTCAAAGTGTGAAATCCTCCTTTTCGGCCCTCCGAACCAAACCAGTGTCATTGCCAGCAGCCTGGGTAACCTGTCTCCCCTAGTCAAGCCCTTTGTTAAAAACCTGGGCGTGCTCTTTGACCCCGAGTTTTCCTTCAATAGGCAGGTAAACTCGGTGGTGAAGGGGTGCTTTTTCCAGCTCCGGTCCATACCCAGGATCAAGGCCATTCTCTCCCCCTCAGACCTGGAAAGAGTAATTCGCGCCTTCATATCCTCACGCTTAGACTACTGTAACTCCCTGTACCTGGGGCTAAATAAATCCACCATAGACCGTCTACAACTCCCCCAAAACGCTGCCTCTAGACTGCTCACAAGTAGAACTCACATCACCCCTGTACTTGCCTCCCTCCACTGGCTCCCGGTGCACTTTAGAATAGACTTCAGGGTCCTTTTATTGGTTTACAAAGCCCTAAATGGTAAGGCCCCTGCTTACCTAGCAGACCTCCTCACCCCCTATACCAACGCCAGGGCCCTCAGATCGGCTGATAAGGGTCTCCTAACCACCCATAGGTCTAACTTCAAGTCTAGGGGGGGACGTGCTTTTGCGGTCGCAGCCCCTGACCTCTGGAACAGCATCCCCATGTCCATTAAATCTGCCCCCTCCATTGAGTCTTTTAAATCAAAACTCAAAACCCACCTATATCGCCTGGCCTTCCCTGACTCACTTTGACTCTTGCCTTAGTTGTTGACATGTTGTTTTTCCTTTGTCTATCCGTTGATTTTTTTTCTTCTGTTTATTTTATACTTTTCTTTGTTCTTAGCTTAGCTATGTGAGGCACTTTGGTTGACAAGCGTCTATGTATGTGTGTGTTTGTCAGGTGTCCAGTATCAGTGAGGAGAGATGATAGCCTCCATATAGAGAGAGTGATCTGCAATCTGCTTGGGTTGGAGGTGCAATTCCTAACAGGCTCAGCCATATGGATAAAAGTGCCCATATTATGTGCATTACACAAACCAAAAACAGATATTGTCGGAATTACTAGAAGAAAGAAACGTCACCACCTTTGGCTGATAGTAATTTATTCATTTATTAGGATTTCTTTTGGACTGGTCTAATAAATGTTTACAGTTCTTAGATGGATCCCCCCGCTGCCTCCTCCTCCTCCTCCAGGGGTCACTGCAGGGCGCCACGGGGAGCGGCGTACTGGCTCATGTTAGGCAGGCCATGCATTATGCAGCAGCTTAGGCCACTGCGCTGGATCTCCATGTCCTTGGCTACAGTCCACCTGTCGCTGTTCTGGTCGTAGCACTCCACGTTGGAGGTGGTCTTGAAGCCATTGTAGCCTCCGACCACAAAGAGCAGGTCGTCCAACACCCCAATGCCAAAGTTGCTGCGGGGGGTGAGCATGGGGGGCAGGGCGCGCCAGGAGTCAGTCAAGGGACTGTAGGCCTCCACGCTATCCAGGCGGTTTTCACTGTCAAACCCTCCCACCTGAGGACAGGACACATGAGAGGAATGTTTTAGTGTGTGTCTCAGGTAGACAGGCAGGCAGACACGTTATTAATCCACTTATGGAAATGAGGGCATCACAGCAGCATTGCAAGTCAAATGATAAAATATCTATAAAAATATCTAGTATAAAGCATTTGTCTCCATGTGCACCTACCACATAGACTTGACCTCCGTATGCAGCGACTCCCACTCCGATACGCCTGTTGCTCATGGGGGCGATCAGAGTCCACTGGTTGGTGTCTGGGCTGTAGCACTCAGCTGTGAGCAGACACTCGTCCCCCTTGAAGCCACCACAGATGTAAACCTGTAATAAGAAAGAATATTCTAATTTAGTTTATATATTCCATCTTATTTCATTCTACTTTAATTGTCTGTTAATGTTGATGCACCAAAGGACCAAGACAAATTCCTTGTATGTGCAAGCTTACTTGGCAATAAAGACATTTATGATTTCTGATTCTGAATGATACCAATCGCTTAGTTTTTAATGTGAACGTTCCTTGGGTTCATCTACCACACGTGTGTTCCACAGTTCTACCCACCTTGCCGTGGAGCGCTGCGGCGCCGGCATCGCTCCTGTGCTCCAGCATGGGTGAAGTCAGTGTCCACTGGTTGGTTTCAGGCTCGTAGCGCTCGGCGGTGTTCAGTCGCACGTGTCCGTCGAACCCTCCCATGGCATAGATACAGCCGTCCAACGCGACCACGCTGAGGTGACTGCGGCGTGAGTGCATGGGAGCCGCCTCCAGCCAGCTACGAGTGACAGGGTTGAACCTGCGCACACTGCTGAAATACTCTACGCCGTTTTTGCCACCGACGCAGTAGACCAGACCGTGGAGATAAGCGATGTCATGGTAGGCCCGGGGACTCTCCACCTCAACGCTCACGTCCATCCATCCACCAGCTCGGATATCATAAGCCTCCATGCCATTGGTCAGGCTGTCGCCACTAACGCCTCCGATGGCCAATAGAACCTCCTGGGGCAGGCGTGGGCGCGTCAGGGGGTTTGGGAGCCTGTCGGAGCCAGAGGGTTTCAGGACGCTGAGGATGAGGGCCCTGCAGTCGTGGCTGTCCCTCACCATAGGGTTGTTCTGGACGTTGTTATGGAAGTAGTCAGGCCTCATCAAGCCCATGCGAACCTGGGAAGAGACAAGCAGACAGTGGGTACAACTTAGACAGCGGTTGTAGACGGTTTCACTGGAATTCTGTTGCTAGGGAACGTTAGTTACCTTGGGCAGCAGCAAAGGGATGTGTGTTTTACGCTCCTCACAGGAGTGGTCGATCCAACGGAGGATGGCCTCGAACACCGTCTCCTCGTTCTTCACGTTTAGGTCATCCCTCTCGATGATGTCCACCAGTTGCTGCAGGGACAGCTCCACAAACTCCTGTGAGACACGCAGCATCTCCTCAAAGTGACACACGATGAAGAGATGGGCCTTGCGCCTCAGGTCAGGGCAGCAGTAGATGTCCGCGAACCTCCAGATGCCGACACAATTTTCCAGAGACAGCTGGCCTTCTAGGAAGTCATAGCATGCTCCTACTATGCCAGTGACGAGAAGCTGGTCTGCAGCCACCAGAAGCTCTTCCACGTTCTCTGCTGTCACCGGCACAAAGCGTGTGTAGGCGTACTCTATGATGAGCTGCATCATAGCCACGGACACCCCAGGGATAGTGTAGACTGGTTTCTCTGAGTCGCTCCAGCGAGTGAAGAGGGTTCTGTGGGATGCAGAGTATAGAGATATCTGATGAGTAAACAGTAAGCAACATTCTGTCCTGTGTACTAATATATTTTCACTGTAGAAGTATAGGGTCTTAGCACAGTAGAAGTATAATATATTTTCACAGTAGAAGTACAGTATAGTATCTTTTTACAGTAGAAGTAGAGTATAGTGTATTTTCACAGTAGAAGTACAGTATAGTATCTTTTTACAGTAGACGTACAGTATAGTATCTTTTTTACAGTAGACATACAGTATAGTATCTTTTTACAGTAGACGTACAGTATAGTATCTTTTTACAGTATACGTACGTATAGTATCTTTTTACAGTATAGTATATTTTTACAGTAGACGTACAGTATAGTATCTTTTTCCTAACCAAGTTAACCTGAACCAAGCTAAACTTACCTGAAATAGGCGCTGCAGCCACACAGGATGGCCTTGTGGGCGTTAAACTCAGTGCTGTTGACTTTAATAACCACATCACAGAACCTTCCCTCCAGACGCAGGTCATTAAGGATTGTACAGGACATTGTTTCCTTTTCCATGTGGTGATTTTTTTATTGTATCTATAGTATATAATTTATAGTAGTCTTCTGAGATCTGAGATCTTCTGAGAGAATTGTTGAATAGATACACAAATGTTCTAGAATGTTTGATTATGACATCATACTGTGACATCACAACGGAACATCATACTGTGACATCATACTGTGACATCACAACGCAACAAATTTTGAGGGGCATTTGAATAATATAAATAATATGTATGATATAATATAATGTAATGTTATATATTATAATATAATGTAATATAATAATAAAGTATAATATATTTAGCTCCCATTTGAATAATATAGATGTCTAAAAACATGACATTCTTTAGAAGTCTTAAAATATATATATTTTTTATTTAAATTAAAATAAATGTAAAATATTAATGTTATTTATATAGCACCATTCATACAAATTGCAGCTCAAAGTGCTTTACACAAAAAACGTAACAAAAGGATAAAAAAAAGAATAAGAAAATAATTACAATCACTCCATAACTAAGGATGGAAATTATAAGACATTAAAATGATAAAAACGGAGGCGGCTGAGTGGCGCAGTGGGCAAGGCGCTCACCACCTACGCAGGAGATGTTGGCATCGAGCCCAGCGCTCTGCGTTGCCACCGGCTTGGCCGGTCGTCATACTAACACAATTGGCAGTGTTAGGGGTCGAAAAAGCCGGTGGGTGGGGATTGGACGTTGTGGACAGCGACTCCTACAGGTCGGTTGGTGCGCCTGTACAGCAGAATCAGGAAGCATCGGGTGCAGCGTGAGCCTCCCTTGCGTTACTCCTCGCCACTGAGAGATTGCGCTGTTGAGGTGAAAAAATGCGACAGCTGCCTCCTCGTGTACCGGAGGGGACGCGTCTATTCGAATCCCAACCGGTTCATGCGTTTTGAGAATCTGATTGGCCACTGACGTGTCTGGTCATGTGACATGTGTGCCCAATCGCGTGACGCGCCCATTTCCGCCTCGACCAGCAGCAAACTACCTAACGCCTAGTTTATCACTGGTTAAGCTAAGGCAACTCTTTCGAAGTTGGTTAAGGTTAGAGTTTGGAATCAGGGCTGGCGTTCTATCGCCCTGCTCTAAGACAAACTCTAACCTTAACCAACTTCGAAAGAGTTGCCTAAGCTTAACAGGCGAAAGAACTTGCCGTCACACGATTGGTGCAACGAGAAACATCAGTGGCCAATCAGAGCGCAAAACGCGAACGCGGAAGCATGAACCGGTTGGGATTCGAATAGACACGGAGGGGACACGTGATGCAAGGCTTGGTCCTCATTGCAGCCGACCAGTGGGAGGCATAGTCTAGCAACGTTCGAGACAGGGGAGGGGAGAATTGAAGGGAGAATTGGCGAGGCGAAATTGGGATGGGAGAAAAAAATTTAAATAAGGAGAAAAAGTGGATAATTTTTTTTAAACGGTAATAAAACAACTAGATAAGATAGTAAAAATAGCTAAATAAGACAAACAGTAAGACAATAACATAAGACAATAAAATAATTACAAATAAAATAATAATAAAGGCCGAAAAATGTAATAGTTAAAATAATAAAATAGCAACATTAGATAGTAAACAATAAGAAAACATGTAACACTAAAATAAGACATAAAAAAGAACAAATACAATTATTTAAAAAAAATACATAAAACAATGATAACAATGATAATAAGATATTTAAGTAAAAATAATAGAAATAAAGAAAAATAAGACAACAAAATAAAGATAATAATTAATTTAAAATGTTTTTTTTATAAGGTATGTTTTGAGCAGTGCCAACCGAGTGTGCTGTCCTAATGACCTGCAGGAGTGTTCCACAGTTTTGGGGCGTAGCAGCTGGAAGCACTGATCACAACATGTTAGGTCACCACTTGTAACTCTGCTGTGGACACTGAGCACCCGGCTCTATAGCAGACACAGGGATAAAAAGAGGGAGTTTGATTGATTGATTGAAAACTTTATTAACAGATTGCAGAATGGGTACAGTACAGTACAGCTCAATACACACAATTGTTAAGGGGATGCAGACCAGAGAAAGACTTTCGTCTTGTTTACATCAGGGTCCCCCATTTTCAATTCATCATAACATATATGACATACATGACATACAGATAGACAGTACTGCTACATCTATACATTTATGACATACCAGATTTGCAAATACAGTACTGTTTGTGATACGAAAAGAGTCCAGAAAAGAGAGTATATACATTTGACGTAGAAACTGTACATTGGAGGAGGTTGGGTAGGTGGGGGGTGGGGGGGACTGTACATTGGAGGTGGTTGGGTGGGGAGGTTGGGTAGGAGGGGTGGGTGGGGGACACTGGACTTGAAATGGTACCTAAATTGTACCTCATCCCATTTCTGCTTTGCACTATATAGTATATTGTATATTAGTATATTGCATAGTATATTGTATGGTAACTCAGTTACTTCTATTCTGCATTGAACATTGTACATATACTGAACACTTGTGTCTACGTACGTGACTTGTTTTTTTTTACATGCTATACTTATTTTATTTCATACTTATCTTTTTTGTCTAGCACAGTCTCTGGAGCGTAACAGAAAGAAGCATTTTGTATAAAAGTATTCTGTACTTCTGTATGACAACTATTAAAGAAACTTGAAACTTGAAACTTAAACTTGAAGCAGTTCCTTGTGAGCCAGGCCAGTGTCTCCAGGTCTTGAGGAGAGAGGACGAGTTAGACACGGTCAAAGAACATGAGATCCAGGCGAACAACTAGAAGCATCAGAAGAGAGAATACGAGCAAAGTAACACGACTAACTGGTAACGAGAGTTTACGATCTGACAGCTTCTCCACGTCTGGGGCTGCCTTGCTGAACACCACACCTGCACCTACTTGACCATAATGAGAGCGGGAGAAGGGGGAAGAGAGACAGGGGGAGAGGAAGGAGCACTGCCAGGCAGGAACCATGACAATATGGGACAGACCTTTCAGGAATCTTCAGATTTTGCAGTTGGGGAGATCACCTCCATGAGTGAGGACCACTAGTTTTACAAGCCATGACACGCACGCACGCACGCACGCACGCACGCACACACACACACACACACACACACACACACACACACACACACACACACACACACACACACACACACACACACACAAATGTGAATTTCACTAAAAGCGTTAACGTTTCTCGCCTGGACACGCTACTATTTCCAAATCAAATGTATATAATAGGTATTATGTTTCATCATGAATGCATGAAAGGGGCGGGGGGGGGGGGGGGGGGCGTTTTTTGATGTTTTGATCGTCACCAACGGCATACATTGTGGAGTAACGTTACACACACACACGTTGCGATCGAGGTGAAATCATGGTTGGATCAAAGCAGGATTGATATAATTTATTCCTTACCTTCACTAGGAGGTACCCCAAAAAGAATATTCCAATTGTCTGATCGCGAGTCCAAGTATTGGTGTCCATCGTGTCGCCAACATAATCCACCACAACAGATGCATCGGAGGCATTTGACGCTTCTCAATGCGATCGGGATACCCGCTCACCTCGCCTGACAAATAAAAGTGCGCCCGGAGACATTTGATCGTTGCACAGGCCAAGATATAAGGTTTCAAAGAGTGCTCGATACTGCCACCTGGGAGGATGCGGCCGGTATTGCACTTTGGCATTCTCAGGATGATATTAACCCAGAGTCTGTGTGCCTGTAATGAATGGAAATATCGAATAAAAGAAATAACGATGAAAACCCGACTATACCCGGGTCTGGCGCTGAACGGTCTGCGAGATAACCCGACTATCTTCGGGTCTGGCGCTGATTGAGTTAAAAAAAAGCCACCGCCGCATTCATCAACCCCATTCATCAACCCCATCAACCCCTATTGGTCGAGCGCTCGACACGTGACAGAACTCGCACCAATTACACAAAATATAACTACGCAACGACCAAGTATCCGTTCGCGAGGAAAGATCTAGTCCCGACTTTAAAATTATAATTGCGCAAAACCGGGTGGATTCTAAATGGAGAACTTTTTATTCCTAAATCTACACCAGACTTGACCATTGACTCATTGACCAATGGTAGGCTCTTTTTTTTCCTTCATCTGGGTAAGAGTTTCTTATCTGGGTAAGAGTGCTGTCGACCACTCTTAAAATCTGATCTTGCCTAAGAGAAAAGCAAAAATAAGAAAACATTGCTCAATACCAGGTAAGAACAAAATAAGAAAAAATGCTAGTTAAGAACAAAATAAGAGGAAATCTGTTCTTACGTATATCGCTTCGTGAATGAGGCCCACTGTTTTTAATTAACTAATTTGTTTTAAGAACAAATTCAGATTTTGAATTCAAAAACTAGAAACATTTCTGCAATCAATGGGTCTCATTCCCGAAAATTTTTCAAAGATATATTCTGGAAGACTTATCTTGGAACCACTGAGACATAATCAATGACAAGTTCACTCTGAGTCCTGAACGTGCTGGTAATATGTCTTAAGTGGCTGAAAAGGTTGCACAAATTATATGATCTGATATCTGCTTGGAGAATGGCATTCTGTCTTAAACTCGAAAGCGCGTTCCCGTTCAGGTCATTTGCATACAAAACAACACCTCCTTATGTGACACAGCTGTGTGCAAATGGGATGGCGGAAGTGCTTTGCGTGTCTTGCGAGCCGCGTGATTACGAAACCTAGCGTCAGTCAGTGCCAATCAGAGAGCGTCTCCCAGAAATGCGGCTAGGTTTTGTAATCACGCTTTCGCGCCATCAAAACTAGATTAGATTAATGTATTGGCATCATATACAGCTCGCGGTACACCTGCCGCAGCGCGCGCACACACACACACTCGCGCGCGCAGTACTGTATATGAATGAAATATAATATATATAGCCTACGGCGGGCGTAATGAATGAACGCAGTATGGCTTATTATTCCATAATTAAGCCTATAGGCTACTGTTCATTCGTAGGCGCACAGAAGACTTGGTATGGAATATTAATGCAGTCTATTTCCACCGATTAGCTTTAGTTCTTATTTATTTATCCACTGTCATTTCAGTGTTGGTGTATAGGCTATATAGTGTATTTCAATATAAGTTTAATTGATTAATGATATATTCGAAGGAATGCAGGTTTATAGCTATATCAACCCCCTCCAATGTACAGTAAATTACCAAGTATGGTTTTGTCAATATTCCAATGTACAGTTTTGCTTGTACAGTGTAAGTCTATCCCCCACCCACCCCTCCTACCCAACCTCCTCCAACAGTTTCTACGTCAAATGTACTCTCTTTCATCTCCTTTACATATGTTTTTGTAAGTGTTTAACTTGACATGTGTTCCTTTAAGGTTCACCCCTTTTCACATGTCTTTATAGTGTTAAACATTTTTACATATGTTTCCTTAAGGGTTGTTCTTTTATATATGTGTTCCTTTAAAAGGTTCATCTCCTTTACATATGTTTTTGTAAGTGTTTAACTTTACTTGTGTTCCTTTAAGGTTCACCCCTTACACATGTATTTTATAGTGTTAAACATCTTTACATATGTTTCCTTAAGGGTTGTTCTTTTTATATATGTTTTCCTTTAAGATATTCCCTTTACACATGCTTTTAATAATGATGTGAGTTTTCTTTGACTAAATACCTTGTGTCACCTGTCTTGGCCATGCCTGGCCCATACCAGCTGGCATTCATTAGTAATTGTTAATCACGGGCACTATTTAGACCTGCCCGTTCCTCACATTCATTGTCGCACCATTGATTTGTTTACCACAGTTGTGTTCGGCCACGTACTCACTTTGTCACCTGTATTTCCCCGTGAGTCCGTTCCTTATCCTTCCAGCTCTGCTGTGTATTGTTTGTTTTCGGGTTTACAGTTCGCTTTTGTTTTGCTACCGTTTTGTAACGTGTATGTATCCTTGTCGCAACTGTCCAAGTAAAAGCCTGTTCACTTTCATCCGTCGCCTCTGCCTTTTACTCCCTCAGCTCGTGTTCTTGCATTTGGGGTCTCCGCTCCTATACCCACGCGTTCTGATAGACGGGTTGTGTTCTGACTGTGTTCTGATAGACAGGTTGTGGTCTGACTGTGTTCTGATAGACAGGTTGTGTCTCTGACTGTGTTCTGATAGACAGGTTGTGTCTCTGACTGTGTTCTGATAGACGGGTTGTGTCTCTGACTGTGTTCTGATAGACGGGTTGTGTCTCTGACTGGGTTCTGATAGACAGGTTGTGGTCTGACTGTGTTCTGATAGACGGGTTGTGTCTCTGACTGGGTTCTGATAGACAGGTTGTGTTCTGACAGCGTTCTGACTGTGTTCTGATAGACAGGTTGTGTTCTGACTGTGTTCTGATAGATGGGTTGTGTTTCTAACTGTGTTCTGACTGTGTTCTGATAGACAGGTTGTGTTCTGACTGTGTTCTGATAGACAGGTTGTGTTCTGACTGTGTTCTGATAGACGGGTTGTGTTCTGACTGTGTTCTGATAGACGGGTTGTGTCTCTGACTGTGTTCTGATAGACAGGTTGTGTTCTGACTGTGTTCTGATAGACGGGTTGTGTCTCTGACTGGGTTCTGATAGACAGGTTGTGGTCTGACTGTGTTCTGATAGACGGGTTGTGTCTCTGACTGTGTTCTGATAGACAGGTTGTGTCTCTGACTGGGTTCTGATAGACAGGTTGTGGTCTGACTGTGTTCTGATAGACGGGTTGTGTTCTGACTGTGTTCTGATAGACAGGTTGTGTTCTAACTGTGTTCTGACTGTGTTCTGATAGATGGGTTGTGTTTCTAACTGTGTTCTGACTGTGTTCTGATAGACAGGTTGTGTTTCTAACTGTGTTCTGACTGTGTTCTGATAGACAGGTTGTGTTCTAACTGTGTTCTGACTGTGTTCTGATAGATGGGTTGTGTTTCTAACTGTGTTCTGACTGTGTTCTGATAGATGGGTTGTGTTTCTAACTGTGTTCTGACTGTGTTCTGATAGATGGGTTGTGTTTTTAACTGTGTTCTGACTGTGTTCTGATAGACAGGTTGTGTTCTGACTGTGTTCTGATAGACAGGTTGTGTCTCTGACTGGGTTCTGATAGACAGGTTGTGGTCTGACTGTGTTCTGATAGACGGGTTGTGTCTCTGACTGGGTTCTGATAGACAGGTTGTGTTCTGACAGCGTTCTGACTGTGTTCTGATAGACAGGTTGTGGTCTGACTGTGTTCTGATAGACAGGTTGTGTCTCTGACTGTGTTCTGATAGACAGGTTGTGTCTCTGACTGTGTTCTGATAGACGGGTTGTGTCTCTGACTGTGTTCTGATAGACGGGTTGTGTCTCTGACTGGGTTCTGATAGACAGGTTGTGGTCTGACTGTGTTCTGATAGACGGGTTGTGTCTCTGACTGGGTTCTGATAGACAGGTTGTGTTCTGACAGCGTTCTGACTGTGTTCTGATAGACAGGTTGTGTTCTGACTGTGTTCTGATAGATGGGTTGTGTTTCTAACTGTGTTCTGACTGTGTTCTGATAGACAGGTTGTGTTCTGACTGTGTTCTGATAGACAGGTTGTGTTCTGACTGTGTTCTGATAGACGGGTTGTGTTCTGACTGTGTTCTGATAGACGGGTTGTGTCTCTGACTGTGTTCTGATAGACAGGTTGTGTTCTGACTGTGTTCTGATAGACGGGTTGTGTCTCTGACTGGGTTCTGATAGACAGGTTGTGGTCTGACTGTGTTCTGATAGACGGGTTGTGTCTCTGACTGTGTTCTGATAGACAGGTTGTGTCTCTGACTGGGTTCTGATAGACAGGTTGTGGTCTGACTGTGTTCTGATAGACGGGTTGTGTTCTGACTGTGTTCTGATAGACAGGTTGTGTTCTAACTGTGTTCTGACTGTGTTCTGATAGATGGGTTGTGTTTCTAACTGTGTTCTGACTGTGTTCTGATAGACAGGTTGTGTTTCTAACTGTGTTCTGACTGTGTTCTGATAGACAGGTTGTGTTCTAACTGTGTTCTGACTGTGTTCTGATAGATGGGTTGTGTTTCTAACTGTGTTCTGACTGTGTTCTGATAGATGGGTTGTGTTTCTAACTGTGTTCTGACTGTGTTCTGATAGATGGGTTGTGTTTTTAACTGTGTTCTGACTGTGTTCTGATAGACAGGTTGTGTTCTGACTGTGTTCTGATAGACAGGTTGTGTCTCTGACTGGGTTCTGATAGACAGGTTGTGGTCTGACTGTGTTCTGATAGACGGGTTGTGTCTCTGACTGGGTTCTGATAGACAGGTTGTGTTCTGACAGCGTTCTGACTGTGTTCTGATAGACAGGTTGTGTTCTGACTGTGTTCTGATAGATGGGTTGTGTTTCTAACTGTGTTCTGACTGTGTTCTGATAGACAGGTTGTGTTCTGACTGTGTTCTGATAGACAGGTTGTGGTCTGACTGTGTTCTGATAGACGGGTTGTGTCTCTGACTGGGTTCTGATAGACAGGTTGTGTTCTGACAGCGTTCTGACTGTGTTCTGATAGACAGGTTGTGTTCTGACTGTGTTCTGATAGATGGGTTGTGTTTCTAACTGTGTTCTGACTGTGTTCTGATAGACAGGTTGTGTTCTGACTGTGTTCTGATAGACAGGTTGTGTTCTGACTGTGTTCTGATAGACGGGTTGTGTTCTGACTGTGTTCTGATAGATGGGTTGTGTTCTGACTGTGTTCTGATAGATGGGTTGTGTTCTGACTGTGTTCTGACTGTGTTCTGATAGACAGGTTGTGTTCTGACTGTGTTCTGATAGACAGGTTGTGTTCTGACTGTGTTCTGACTGTGTTCTGATAGACAGGTTGTGTTCTGACTGTGTTCTGATAGATGGGTTGTGTTCTGACTGTGTTCTGATAGACGGGTTGTGTTCTGACTGTGTTCTGATAGACGGGTTGTGTTCTGACTGTGTTCTGATAGATGGGTTGTGTTCTGACTGTGTTCTGACTGTGTTCTGATAGACAGGTTGTGTTCTGACTGTGTTCTGATAGACGGGTTGTGTCTCTGACTGTGTTCTGATAGACAGGTTGTGTTCTGACTGTGTTCTGATAGACGGGTTGTGTCTCTGACTGTGTTCTGATAGACAGGTTGTGTTCTGACTGTGTTCTGATAGACAGGTTGTGTTCTGACTGTGTTCTGATAGACGGGTTGTGTTCTGACTGTGTTCTGATAGACAGGTTGTGTTCTGACTGTGTTCTGATAGACAGGTTGTGTTCTGACTGTGTTCTGATAGACAGGTTGTGTTCTGACTGCTTTCTGATAGACAGGTTGTGTTCTGACTGTGTTCTGATAGACGGGTTGTGTTCTGACTGTGTTCTGATAGACGGGTTGTGTTCTGACTGTTTTCTGATAGATGGGTTGTGTTCTGACTGTGTTCTGATAGACGGGTTGTGTTCTGACTGTGTTCTGATAGACGGGTTGTGTTCTGACTGTTTTCTGATAGATGGGTTGTGTTCTGACTGTGTTCTGATAGACGGGTTGTGTTCTGACTGTGTTCTGATAGACAGGTTGTGTTCTGACTGTGTCTCTGACTGTGTTCTGATAGACGGGTTGTGTTCTGACTGTGTTCTGATAGACAGGTTGTGTTCTGACTGTGTTCTGATAGACGGGTTGTGTTCTGACTGTGTTCTGATAGACAGGTTGTGTTCTGACTGTGTTCTGACTGTGTTCTGACCCGCCATCTGTTCTCAGCTCCTCCTGTAGCGACAGAGCAGAGCCTCTGAATGATGAGGTTTATAATTCATAAACACAACCCTGAGACACAACCCATAACTCCACACACGCGCACACACACACACACACACACACACACACACACACACACACACACACACACACACACACACACACACACACACACACACACACACACACACACACACACACACACACACACACACACACACACACACACACACACACACACACACACACACACACACACACACACCAGGTAGAGACCAGGGAGAGATGAAGAGAGACCAGGGAGAGATGTAGAGAGAGAGACAGAAGAGAAGAAAAACATAGTGATAGAGGGAAAGGGGAGAAATGGAGAGAAAAACAGAGACAGAGTGAGATAGAAAAGGAGAGGGAGAGGGGAGAGAGAGAGAGAGAGAGAGAGAGAGAGAGAGAGAGAGAGAGAGAGAGAGAGAGAGAGAGAGAGAGAGAGAGAGAGAGAGAGAGAGAGAGAGAGAGAGGGGGAGAGTATTGATTAATAGCAGCAAGCAGGCAATCCATACCAGCTTTTCATATTTCATGTTTATTTATTACAGAGATCGTTACGCTGCAGTGTTTTTATTACTAACAAGGAAATAACATGGAGATTAAACCAATTTAACATTCATGGATAAATTGAGTCCAATTTATGGAGTGAAAATGACTGAGTATTCAAAACTAGCTGGCTCTCTGAGACATATAACAGAATTGCGGTGTGTGTGTGTGTGTGTGTGTGTGTGTGTGTGTGTGTGTGTGTGTGTGTGTGTGTGTGTGTGTGTGTGTGTGTGTGTGTGTGTGTGTGTGTGTGTGTGTGTGTGTGTGTGTGTGTGTGTGTGTGTGTGTGTGTGTGTGTGTGTGTGTGTGTGTGTGTGTGTGTGTGTGTGTGTGTGTGTGTGTGTGTGTGTGTGTGTGTGTCGCTCCCCAGGAAACGGTGTGTGGCCGGACTTGAATGACCTATGCGGCTGGTCTAACGTGGCCCTGGAGTGGGTGGGGCCAAATTCAGAGACTGTGAATGTCTCTGAAGAGATCATCTCTGACCCTAACATATCTGTGAGGGCAACCATCAACACGGCTGTGGAACAGAGCATGAACTCCCACCTGCCAATGCCCGTGGTGGTCATCTCATGTCGGCGCAGCAGCAACGTCAACGTCAGCACTGGACTGAGCTGCAATTACAAGGGAAGCTTGCCTGTCTCCCTGCTGCTGATCACTACACCATAAAGACGTGCATGTTAGGCAGGGACTACAGATGAAAACGAGCTCATTAGCTAATTCTAGCACATTTACATTGATGTGGAAACTGAAGATGTTGATTACGTAATGTGGACTGTCCCTAGGTAAAAAAAATAAATACTGTAAACAAACTTAAACTTAAAATACATCTCACATGCAGTGTTTAAGAGTGTAACTCTCGATGAGAGTATTATCATCTTCACTCGTCTAAAAGCTAGACAGCTAGACAGGTTTGACCAACTAAGCTGAATCTTTCTATCTGGTTTCCTGACAGTCATAGATGTCACTGTATAAATCATGGCCATGTGCAGATCACTGAAACCATGTCGCACATCCTAAATGGCTGCCATGCTTACAAAGGGCTTTACATTTGTAGGCACGACAGAATTGTATATCGAAAGGTATCGGATCTACTCTTGGGTCCTCTACAGCTGTACAAGCACTGTACTGTTACTGTAAGCCCAGCATGTTTGGCCTGTGTGATAATGATTCAGAGGTGTTCTGTAACATCTCAGCCAACACCCCTGACGTTGTGGTGGTTACTGTAATGAGAGTAGTAGAGAGGTGTTTATTCTAGAGGTTGGCTGTACCTTCGACCACAGCCTGGAGGAAGCCTTTTGTAACCAAGTTGCTGAAATATCAGCAGCTCAAGCTGAACATCTCACAACTAGGCTACAAGTGTCAACTTTTAGTTTTCATTAGGGATGTCCGATATTATCGGCCGACCGATATTATCGGCCGATATCGGCAGTAAAATGTGATATCGGAAAATATCGGTATCGGAAAAAATAAATAAAAAAAACAATAACAATAACAATATATATATATATTTTTTTTTACATTTATTTAACCTTTATTTACCCAGGCAAGCAAGTAAGAACCAATTCTTATTTTATTTATTGTCAAAAGTATGCATGTTGGTTTAATTCAACAACAAGATATATGTTAATTTTAACTTTTTTAATGATCATATTTTGCACAGATAATGCTTACATTTAGAAAGCCTTTTGAATGCATCCAGTGAAATTATTAGTTACCTGAAATTATTCAGTTTTTTTGGGGGGAAACCCTGCATATATCGGTATCGGTTGATATCGGTATCGGAAATTAAGAGTTGGACAATATCGGAATATCGGTATCGGTAAAAAAGCCAATATCGAGCATCCCTAGTTTTCATAGATAGATAGATAGATAGATAGATAGATAGATAGATAGATAGATAGATAGATAGATAGATAGATAGATAGATAGATAGATAGATAGATAGATAGATAGATAGATAGATAGATAGATAGATAGATAGATAGATAGATAGATAGATAGATAGATAGATAGATAGATAGATGGATGGATGGATGGATGGATGGATGGATGGATGGATGGATGGATGGATGGATGGATGGATGGATGGATGGATGGATGGGTGGGTGGGTGGGTAGGTAGGTAGGTAGGTAGGTAAATGAATGAATGAATGAATGAATGAATGAATGAATGAATGAATGAATGAATGAATGAATGAATGAATGAATGAATGAATGAATGAAAACTTTATTTAACAGATTGCAGAATGGGTACAATACAGTACGGCTCAATACACACAATTGTTAAGGGGATGCAGACCAGAGAAAGACGTTTGTCTTGTTTACGTCAGGGTCCCCCATTTTCAATTCATAGTGACATTTATGGCATACACAACACAACATACATGGCATCATGACATTTATGACATAGGGACATACATGACATACAGGTATATAGTACTGTTACAGCCATAAAGAAATGTGAATCCCTACCCACATTCAAAACCGCTCTTACAAGAGCACCTACGGGAGGCTGCAATTTGAAACTGGCCACCGTAATCCATCTAGGATGGAACCCAGGTATGTAATTTCATCTTTCCTTGTGACAATATTGTCACCCACTGTAACTGAGAAGCCGTCGGTCTTGCTGAGTTTGTTATTTGATCCGAAGAGAATGGACTCTGTTTTACCCAGGTGTAAGCTGACGACATGTAATTTGCATAAATTAGGAACAGTAGCGGTCCTAGTATGCTTCCTTGTGGAACACCAAAGCTCACTGTGAGGAGGGGGGGGGGGGGGGGTGATAGAGTACCGTTTACCTCCACCATCTGTTCTCTCCACTCCAGGTAGGATTGCATCCAGCTCACTGATATACTATCAAAACCAATTGCTTTTAGCTTGTCAATCAGAATGGAGTGATTGACAGTGTCGAAGGCCTTTTGTAGGTCCAGCATGACCATGCCGCAATATTTGCCCGCGTCCACCTCTTGTTTGATGTGGTCGTTCAAATAGAGAAGGCATGTGTCAGTGGAGTGGGATGTTCTGAAGCCAGATTGGAATTCGTAGATTCGATTTTTTTCCGCAAGGTACTTTACGACCTGTTCGTAGACATGCAGCCTTTGCAAACTATGCACCAAAGTTATGGAACACACTACCTATGGACATTAGGGAAGCTAGATCTCTTAATATTTTCAGAAATAAGCTAAAAACGTACCTCTTCACCATAGCCTTCTAATACACTCCGCTGTTGATTGTACTGTAGCACTATTTTACTCTGTCCATTCTTTTATTTGTAGATTTGTTCAATTATTTGAACAAACATACATATATCAAAATATAGACAGTGATTATTGAAATAAACATACACATTAGACACTCAATTATTCAGACTAATATACATACAGACATAAATGTAGACATCCAATTATTCTAACAAACATACTTGTACAAATTATTCAAACATTGAAGACACGTGGACAATGACCCGCTATGCCCACCCCTTATCCCTCCCTACGACCCCTGGGATCAAGAGCACACTCAGAGAAGAGGAAAGAGAGAGAGAGAAGGAGAGGGAGGAAGGATTACTCTGTCCATTCTATTGCATAATTTTACTATCTATTCTATTCTGCTATTTTATTGCGCTGTATTATTTTACTCTGTCTATTGCTTTTTATTACAGGTTCAAAACTGTCAGGTATTAAACTGTGTGGGTATCAAACAAGAGACTGTCAGGCTTTGAAACTGTGTAGGACCCAGGCCTAGAACTGCACCCTGAGAGAGGGCACTGCACCCTGAGAGAGGGAACTGCGCCCTGAGACGGAGGTTTGCCCTGAGTGGGAGGTTCGAAGGGTCAAAGTGGGTATAAAACCAGAGGGAAGACTGTCAAGTTTTAAACTGTGGATACCAAACAGAGAAGGTAAAGAGGAATTTGAACTGTTGAACAGTAATCCAGAACTATTTTATAGTAGAGTACCCCTTGAGTAGAGGGTACAGTATGAAGAAGAGTATAAAGAGTAGAGGGTACAGTATGAAGAAGATTATAAAGAGTAGAGGGTACAGTATGAAGAAGAGTATAAAGAGTAGAGGGTACAGTATGAAGAGGAGTATAAAGAGTAGAGGGTACAGGATGAAGAAGAGTATAAAGAGTAGAGGGTACAGTATGAAGAAGAGTATAAAGAGTAGAGGGTACAGTATGAAGAAGATTATAAAGAGTAGAGGGTACAGTATGAAGAAGAGTATAAAGAGTAGAGGGTACAGTATGAAGAAGAGTATAAAGAGTAGAGGGTACAGTATGAAGAAGAGTATAAAGAGTAGAGGGTACAGTATGAAGAAGAGTATAAAGAGTAGAGGGTACAGTATGAAGAAGAGTATAAAGAGTAGAGGGTACAGTATGAAGAAGCGTATAGAGAGTAGAGGCTACAGTATGAAGAAGAGTATAAAGAGTAGAGGCTACAGTATGAAGAAGCGTAGAGGCTACAGTATGAAGAAGCGTAGAGGGTACAGACATTCAAATCTACAGGTCTCCAGGTCATAGAGTCACTGTTTCCAGGTCATACAGAGTCTGTTTCCTGTGTGTTCTGTGCCTCCCCCCCTGTGCCTCCCCCCCTGTGCCTCCCCCCCCTATCTCTCCCTCCTGTTCTGCCACTTGGGGAAGAGAGGATCTAAACCTGCAGTCACGGTCTGTAGCCTCTAGTACCACTCTGGTCCTATGGTTGTGGACTTTGTGCCGTTGGGCTGCCTGTAGCCTAGGTTACTGTCTACAGGGTACCTACTTGAGATATTTGAATTGCCAGGGGAGATGTGCAGCACTGCTTATACTTTTGCCATGTATCAATAGTTACGGTTGCCATGGAAATGCTAATGCTTTCCAGTAGCCCACTGGTACAGTACGCAGTGAATGATCATGCTTCTTCATAGCTCGTCAGTTAGCCTGATGTTGGTTTGGTTTAGGAACAGTGTTTTTGTAATGTGGCTCCTGAGTCGGCCAAGTCTGAGTACCACTGGTCTAGAGGATCCACCCTTTATGCTTATAAGGGGTGGCAGGGCCCGAAATTAGAGCCCGCCACCCGCCAATGTCGGGCAGATTTTCGGTTTAGCGAGTGACATTGATACATTGATACTAATTTAAAAGTGCACTATGCAGTTTCAGATTTGTTGCAATTAGTGTACTAAACTAATTTATTACACACATAATCCTTAGAATGATTGTATCATAAGCATCTTATCAAACCAAAACATCATTTTGAGGCATCAACATAGTTTTCAATTATTTTCTTTCTCTCTCTGTATAGCTGCATTCTTCAATCAATTCGGTCAACTTTGCCATCAAACTCTCGCCTCGCACTGCTTTGTTTGTAATGTTTTGCTGTGTCCATGTGAGCTTTGAGATCGCCAGCACCTTTATTAGACACATAAACATATGGTCAAGCTTTGCACGCGTTGCACTCCGCTTCCAATTAGTCTCGACCGGGATGATAAATTGGAAATTTTCTTTGCAGTTCATCTGTAATGTACATTTTCGCGTTTGCATTGTGAGGAGCCAGCAATGCTGGTCGGATCTGTCCATTTCCTCATCTGTTGTGTGTGTCTGTGTGAGCGTGCAGTAGCGCTGCCCACAAAGCACTGAAAGCGAGGCTTCTCTTGGTAACGTCACACGCAACAGGTTACCGTTAGGGATGTCCCGATCACATTTTTTTGCTCCCGATCCGATCCCGATCATGTGATTTTGAGTATCTACCGATACCGATATTTCCCGATCCGATCAAAAAAAAATATATATATATATATATATTTTTTTTTTATCCCAATTTCTCACATTACATTCACCCTGAATGTTGACATTATCCAGGTGAAAAGTTAACTTCATTCAAGCGAGGCATTGCAATCCTTGACATAAATCATTTGATGTATAATTAAATCAAAGGAAATGCGTTTGGGTCTGAGAGTGTGGCTGGTCTGCCGTTCTGCAGCTGGATACTATTGGTTTGTTTTGGCAAAATTCTTCTGCTCTGTGTGACAATAAATAAATGAATGATGATATGCAATTTAAAACCAAAACTAAGGCCTCAGTATGAGTTTAAGACGTGAACATGGTCATGTTTGTTGAATAAAAAGAGAAAAAGAAAATCTGGATTTTTTTTTCGCGACCGATTTCAGATGTGCGGGGGAGCGTTTTGCCATGTGCGTGCGCACGCACGGGCGCACCTTAGGGGGAACATTGGTGGTGACAAAGGCATGTATCACCGTCTCTAGGTTACTTTGGGAGAGGTATGCCTTTGTCTTTGCCAGGAGTCTGAGGTGGTAAAAACTGTTTTTGACTACGGCGCTGACCTGTTTGCCGAATTTAAAATTGCTGTCGAAGATGACCCCAAGGTTCCTGACAGAGGTGGAGAGGTTTGGACCCAGGGGACCAAGTGCGTCAATGAGGGGGGCCGGGGGGGGGGGGCACTATTAAAAACAATGACCTCGGTTTTCGCTTCATTTAATGTCAGGGAGTTTTCAGACATCCAGCACTTGATTTCTGCCAGGCAGTCAAGTAGTGGTTTTATTGATGTTTTCCCTTGGGTGGGTTTTAAGGGGAGGTAGACCTGCACGTCATCGGCGAAGCAATGGAATGAGATGTTGTGTTTTGCCAAGATCTGTCCTAGGGGGAGTATGTATAAGAGGAAGAGGGTGGGACCCAATATCGAGCCTTGGGGCACCCCGCAGGTGAGGGGGGCCACAGAGGAAGTGAAGTCACCGAGTTGGACAGAGAAGGTCCTATTGCTTAGGTAGGACCGGAACCAGTCGAAGACGGGGCCCCTAAGGCCTACATAATGCTCGAGGCGAGCTAAAAGGATGTGGTGATCTACTGTATCAAAGGCGGCTGTGAGGTCAAGGAGTAGTAGTAGGGATGGGTTTCCTGCATCAGCAGCTGAAATCAGGTCATTTAAGACACGGAGGAGGGCCGTTTCAGTGCTGTGTCGTGGTTTAAAGCCAGATTGGAATTTATCGTGGATGTTGTTGTGTTCAAGGAATGATTGTAGCTGTATGTAGACTATGCGCTCCAGGATTTTCGATACAAATGGTAATTGTGAGATGGGTCTAAAATTGGCAAAGACAGAGGGATCGAGGTTGGGCTTCTTTATCCGGGGCTGGACCACAGCATCAAGTTTCAAGTTTCAAGTTTCTTTAATAGTTGTCATACAGAAGTACAGAATACTTTTATACAAAATGCTTCTTACTGTTGCGCTCCAGAGACTGTGCAAGACAAGATAAGTATGAAATAAAATAACATAGTAAAATTAGAAGTAAAAAACACGAGGTCACAGTCTTCAGTTTAGACATATGTACAATGTTCGATGCAGAATAGACGTAGTTACCATACAATATACAATACTGTGCAGTGTACTAATATACAATACTATATAGTGCAAGGCAGAAATGGAGAAATGGGACGAGGTGCAATTTAGGTACAATTCACAGTAGGTGTACGAGTTGTAGTGCAAATCCTTTATCAATAAATATAAAGTGTAAGTGTGTTTGTGTGATCTAAAGTGTGGAGAGTGGGTGCTGCAGTGTGTTGTTTGTTTGAGTGAGTGTGTGCGTGTGGGTGTGTGTGCTGTGTGCATTTGATGGTTGTTGCATAGTGATTATTGTTCGTTTAGCAGCCTGCTTGAAGACCAGCACGAAAAGGTTTAAGTTAGGTTTACAAAACCTTCAAATTGTATTATAGAGGTAGAGAGTGAGGAGTCTGATGGTGTTTAACATTAGGTTACAATTCAAGCTTAAGATTGACTCGACATGTATTGATTAATCAATCATCAATCAATTGTGATGAATCTGGTGGGGACCAGACTCGCCACGGTTCAAATACAAACTCATTCAAGAGGTCCACACAAGAGCAATATCAATCAATAAGAATATTTATTGAATTAAGGCAAAAATCCAGTTTGATAAGCAAGAGAATGGTCATAGACAGTCCGATGGTCAAAAACACAAAACAGGCTCGCCAACAGAAAAAGGGATTGTTCGATACTCAGGGTAGTCGTCCGGTCCAGGGTCAGTACACAAGGGGGTTTCTCAGCCAGTCCAGGGTCCAGTACACAAAGAACACCTACTCGCTTTCTCCTCACCTCTCACTACCTCTCACCATCACAACTCTGAATGCTCAATCTCTCTCTCTCTCAATAACACAACTCCAACTCCTACTCCACTCAACTTACTCCTGACTAACCAAGTGACTTTGAAGTTGTCACGATCAGAGCTCGAGTCTGCCAGATGAGGGTAGCAATCAGCGCGGCTGCAAGAGATCACCTCATCAAGCGTTCCCTACTTCAACTGGCAGATCCCGTCATCCGACGTTGCAGTGTTAAACTGCCTACCGAAGTACGACGACGCTACCTGAAGACCAGCTGTAACTACCCCTGTTTATGCTTGCCCTAACCTTCTGTTTCTTGTGCCCCAGGACTTCGCTCCAGCGCCCTTCCACCCTGACGCTCTCGAGCCCTGCAAAGAGGACTCCTGCTCGCTCTCAAGCGCAAGACCTGTGTCCTCTCTCTCGCTGCCGACAGCTGCACTGAAGTGCACCTGCTCTCATTCTTCTTCCCCCCAAGAACATTATAACCTCTGTGTTGTTCACATTCCTGTTTCACATTCCTGTTATACTCTGCTTGGTTGGGAAGAATAATTAAAGAACCCTAAACCGCTCCATTCTCTCCTCCTGTGTTTTGCTATTGGGCTCCGCAAGAACCCCCCATCCTCACAGAAGTGTGTGTCTGGGGTGTGTGCATGTGAGATGTGTGTCAACTAATTATGCACAGGTGTATTCTATCAGTACTAATCAGCTATAGTGTGTGTCGGGAGTGTGTGCATGTGAGATGTGTGTGACTAATGCTGCGCAGGTGTATTCTATCAGTACTAATCAGCTACCTAATTGACTCTACTCCTCCTGTGACAGAAGTATCTCCCATCCCTCACATATCCATGGGAGGGGGGAGGAGATCTGTCACACAATATATTAAAATCATTTGCTTAAAATGTTACCCTGGCCTCTTATTTAAGTGTGTATTCTTCAACGTAATACCTTATACCTTGAACATTTGTATATATATATTTATATAAATCTATATGTGACACAAAAATGCTTATTTTTTTTTAGCCGGTAAGAAATATGCTTGGCGGGTAGATTTTCCCCATCTACCCGCCACTGGCCGGTGAGTCAAAAAGTTAATTTCGGGCCCAGAGTGGTGGTATTAAAGGAACATGCCCACATTATGGGAAATAAGATAAGATAAGATGCTCGATATTGGCTTTTTTACCGATACCGATATACCGATATTGTCCAACTCTTAATTTCCGGCGGAGCTATGGACATTATACGAAAGTAACTGTACTTACAATTGATTTAATTCACGGTCTTTGCTGCCCTGTAACGGGCGCCTGGTGGTACTAAATCCAGATTTAACTGCTATTGGAAAGAAGATTTGGCCCGATTAGGGATGCTCGATATTGACTTTTTTACCGATACCGATATACCGATATTGTCCAACTCTTAATTTCCGATACCGATATCAACCGATATCAACCGATACCGATATATGCAGGATTCCCCCCCCCCCCCAATTTTTTTTATAATTTCAGGTAATTAACATTACATATCTCTTGTTGTGGAATTAACACAACATTATGCATACTTTTGACAATAAATAAAATCAGAATTTGTTATTACTTGCTTGCCTGGGTAAATAAAGGTTATAGAAATGTAAAAAAATTCAAATAAATAAAAGATAAATAAAAAAAAATTGAAAATCGATACCGATATTTTCCGATATCACATTTTAATGCCGATATCGGCCGGCCGATAATATCGGAAATCCTTAAACTGTATTGTCCCGAGGGGAAAATGTATCCCATCACAGCAGGCTGGCTGTGATGGGCCAGTCTGGGTCAAAACATCCAGGGCCATTTTTTTTTTATCCCAGTCCGTCCCTGACTGTCTTCTATTATTCATCTCATCCCATCCTAAGCTGAAGGTCGGCAAGAGAGACAGACGGGGGGGGGAGAAAGTGCTTTTGATCTTTACTCTCAGAAGTGCTCAAACAACTCATCGAAGGCTTCCTATCTCTCTATCCCTCCCTCGCTCTCCACCTCCCTCTCTCACCCAGGCATCCTCTCTCACCTCCCCGCTCTCCACCTCCCTCTCTAACCCACGCCTCCTCTGCCTGCTCTCTCACTCCACTCTCTCTTTCTCATCTCCTCCGCTCCTCCTGGCTCCTCAGCGGTCTCTTGATCGCGGCAAGACGGCAGCTCCACTCCGGAAGTCGTCTGTGACTGAACACACGTTATTCCCAAAAAGCGTGGGCTGGCAGTAAAGTAGTGGTTGAGGACTAAAACAGTTAAAGCCCTAAATAGCTCGGTTCCATGTATCCTTTTCTCACGTTGCCATGGAAATGCAGCACACTTATCCTTTCCCTGGAAAAAGGAACGGCCCGGAAAGCACACATGCGGACGGGGCCTCGCACACCATCCTACATGTGCACACGACGTAGACAAAAACACACCGATGGAAACAACAGGAAGTGGTATCCAGGCAGTTCTGGACTTTCCCCTGTGAGGAAGAGGATGATTGTAACGGCAGCGGGAGGCGGCAGCTGCCCCACTTATACCCTGCTTGTCTCTTCCCCTTTTTATACAGAGAGCTTGAGAAAACGCACACACACACACACACACACACACGCACACACACACACACACGGACACACGCGCACGCATACACGTGGGTGTACTGTACACACACACACACACACACACACACACACACACACACACATGCAGGTCTGTCAGAATTGTTATCAGCGTGGTGAACTGAATATGTCATTATGAATTGAAAATGGGGGACCCTGATGTAAACAAGACGAAAGTATTTCTCTGGTCTGCATCCCCTTAACAATTGTGTGTATTGAGCTGCACTGTACTGTACCCATTCTGCAATCTATTAATGAAAGTTTTCAATCAATTAATCAATCAACCGTGCCTCTCCCCGAGCCGTCTGGTGGTAACAGCCTCGCTGCAGGCTCTGTAGACCGTCTGGTGGTAACAGCCTCGCTGCAGGCTCTGTAGACCGTCTGGTGGTAACAGCCTCGCTGCAGGCTCTCTGTAGACCGTCTGGTGGTAACAGCCTCGCTGCAGGCTCTGTAGACCGTCTGGTGGTAACAGCCTCGCTGCAGGCTCTGTAGACCGTCTGGTGGTAACAGCCTCGCTGCAGGCTCTGTAGACCGTCTGGTGGTAACAGCCTCGCTGCAGGCTCTCTGTAGACCGTCTGGTGGTAACAGCCTCGCTGCAGGCTCTGTAGACCGTCTGGTGGTAACAGCCTCGCTGCAGGCTCTGTAGACCGTCTGGTGGTAACAGCCTTGCTGCAGGCTCTGTAGACCGTCTGGTGGTAACAGCCTCGCTGCAGGCTCTGTAGACCGTCTGGTGGTAACAGCCTCGCTGCAGGCTCTGTAGACCGTCTGGTGGTAACAGCCTCGCTGCAGGCTCTGTAGACCGTCTGGTGGTAACAGCCTCGCTGCAGGCTCTGTAGACCGTCTGGTGGTAACAGCCTCGCTGCAGGCTCTGTAGACCGTCTGGTGGTAACAGCCTCGCTGCAGGCTCTGTAGACCGTCTGCTGGTTGGATCTGGAGTTGGACACAAACTGAGACGAGACAACCTTTTTTGAAACACCTCTGAGTGGAGAGAACGAACGAGCCGACAGGAATTGCCAGAAAATGACCTACGGTCTGCCCTGGCGGGTGAAAACTATCCTCTCTGTCTCTCTTTCACACAACCTCTGATGCTGTTAAAAAGAATCTTAAATTGTATTTAACACTGTAAAGTATTTTTTATTTATTTATTTTTGTTTCTGTGCTTGCATGTCATTTCTGCCATCTTAATTGTTAGTTTCATTATGCATTGTGTGTGGAGTACTGACTTTTAATAATTTTGTTTTGCAATAATGTTTTTGTATGTTTTTTTGTGTGGACCCCAGGAAGACTAGCTGGTTGCTATGGCACCAGCTAATGGGGATCCGTAATAAAATCAAAATCAAATAAAATCTGTGAGACTGAAGAAGGTAGCCTGGTAGCTTAAGAGCCCAAGGCCGCTGCCTCGGCCTCCACCGTCCTAAGCGAGAGAGTGTGAAAGTGTTTTGGGAACCAAACTATAAGCCAAACAAGACAATGAGTAAGATCCCCATTCATTGCTCGTGCTCACATTGGCGTCGAAGGAAGGCGTGATCCTACTATCATTCTCATGCTTGTTTTCATCGGCTGGTACCTCATCTCTACAGGTTTGCATTTCACCTACTTTGACTTTACACTTTATTAACATATAGTTCCTCATCACTTTCTTTATTGTTATTTGTTAATATTAATAAGGTATTATTAATTTTTTTTATTGTTAACTAAGTAATTTTTTTTCAATATAAGTCTAGTAATGTGGGGGGGGGGGGCAGTAGTGTAGAGGTCTAAGCCCTCTCCCACCGCCGCAGAAACCCGGGTTAAAATCCCGGTGTCAGCGGTACCTCCGGATTGGTCAGTCGTCCCTACGAACACAATTGTCAGTGGTCGAGGGTGGGAAGCCAGTGGGCTATGCGTCCTGGTCGTTGCAACAGCGACTCCTACTGGTTGGTCTGATGGCGTGAACCTCCACGGCCGTTATGTTCTCCCATCTGTCAGGTGAAAAGAAGCGGCTGGCGACTCCACGTGTATCGGAGGAGGCATGTGGTAGTCTACACCCTCCCCAGACCGACAGTAGGGCAGCATGTGGTAGTCTAAACCCTCCCCAGACCGACAGTAGGGCAGCATGTGGAAGTCTACTCTAAACCCTCCCCAGACCGACAGTAGGGCAGCATGTGGTAGTCCACACCCTCCCCAGACCGACAGTAGGGCAGCATGTGATAGTCTATACCAGGGGTGCCCAACCTTTTTTGAACCAAGATCTACTTTTTTATTTACCACCTAGCCCGAGAGCTACCAGCCAAAATTGTATATTGTAAGCCGTCATTTGAGGCTTTATAAAAGCAGCATAATGAACACAAATCTGTCAGTGCCGAGTCCGACCTCATCTTAAATAACAAACAGCATTGCTTGTTGTAGTTAACAAGGAGAGGAAGAGTTGATTTGCAAAAATATATATATATTTTTTTTTATATAATCGAATTTTATTAATCAAGATCTACTTGAAATCAGCCCGCGATCTACCTGTCGATCGCGATCGACTGGTTGGGCACCACTGGTCTATACACCCTCCCCAGACCGACAGTAGGGCAGCATGTGGTAGTCTACACCCTCTCCAGACCGACAGTAGGGCAGCATGTTGAAGGAAATCGATGATTTTCATTTGGTTTATAACCGATACTGAGATGAGTCTATAGATCTTAAAAGTAGCTGGCAGTCAGAGAGTGTGTTGCAGAGGAGGCTGTGCTGTTTAACATCAACAGCTGATAGCCACAGCATCAAGGTCGAGTGTCTACAGCAGTGTAGCCACAGAGGGGGAATAATATCAACTTTGCCGTTGCTATAGTGATCTGGGTCAAATAGCTGTGGTCAAAGACAGCGCGTCACATAGCAACGAGGAGAGGGGCGGGCCTGTCGTTGCTATGACGAAGATCATATAACTAAGGTTTCTTCCGGGTAAGGGCAGACTAAGAGAAGATCTAGACACGAAGCTGACGCGAGCGGACGTGGATCAGAGACGTTCTCTCTCTCTCACCCTCGCCGGTGGGGGAGGGGAGATGACACATCATCATTAGCTTTGGCTAACGGGAGAAGGGTTTTGGCTAACGACAAGGCCTTAGCCACCATTGGACTGGACAGCAGAAGAGGCGATAGAATAATAGAGAGATCATTAGAATAATGAATTTAGTTTTCTTCCAAAGACTCTTCAAGGACAATACAATCTGATAACATCTGATCTGAGGCTTTTGTATATGTGTAACGGTTGTGACAAGGTCACCTTAAACTTCGATGCCTCGAGTGGGAGTTGAACCCCGGTCTCCCGCACCGGGGCTGACATCACAAACCGCTGCGCCAAGAAAGGATATCCCTTCTAAGCGCTCAGTCTATGCGTCTTTTGAGGATGTGAGAGTGAGTTTAACCCATAGCACCGCTACTCACCCCAGCTCTTCTTGACTGTGCTTCACGATACCATCCATTACACTCACCCTCTCAAACTCACTCCACTCCACCCAAGGCATCCGGGTCACGGCACCATTGTGACGGATCATACTGGGTCTGCGTTGTGTTTGATGTTAAATGAGAATGTCCCGAGGGGGAGTCGAACATTTTCCAAGAAAGGTATTATGCTGTGTCGAATTCTTAGGAAGGTGGTGAATTATTATGATTACGGATTGCATTAAAGGGGAATGACAAAGATTGTACAGCCAGTATGAGAAGACGTCGGAGAGATAAAACACAACGCAGAGTCAACGGATGAAGAGGTGATAACACAAGCCAACAGATGAAGAGGTGATACTGGCTGATTGATCGAAACAGTTGGTGCCGTGACCCGGATTTTAATTAAAGATAACAACGGAAAAAGACTTTTCAATGGGGCGACAGTGAACAACAGCCAGCGTGTGGGAGAATCATGGACTCGACGGCCAGCCATGAGAGAGGGACAGATGGGGCCAATCAATGGACCACACCAGAAACAGAGCCGTGGAACCAGATGTGAGTTCACTTGCACCCACGGTTGTTTGATCTTTAAGCCAAATAAAGTAAATAAAACTATGTACATCCGTAAGCATAATTAGCGACAGAGAAGCCAGCTGTAATAATATGAGAAAGACAAACAGAGATAATGAGTGATGTGGCGGGAGAGAGGCAGAGATGCAGAGTGTTGTTTTGAAGACCGAGAGGTTTTATCTACAGACAAACAAAACAGTGGCGCACAGAAGCCACTGTGTAGCTGTGTTTTATCTACAGAGAATGAAAACAAAACCACCACAGACGGCACCGAAGCGAAATTATTGCAGAATGAGTGTATGAGCGGGATTGATCGAAATCTAACAATGTGGTAGTCTACTCTACACCCTCCCCAGACCGACAGTAGGGCAGCATGTGGTAGTCTACTCTACACCCTCCCCAGACTGACAGTAGGGCAGCATGTGGTAGTCTACTCTACACCCTCCCCAGACTGACAGTAGGGCAGCACGTGGTAGTCTACACCCTCCTCAGACCGACAGTAGGGCAGCATGTGGTAGTCTACACCCTCCTCAGACCGACAGTAGGGCAGCATGTGATAGTCTACTCTACACCCTCTTCAGACCGACAGTAGGGCAGCATGTGGTAGTCTACTCTACACCCTCCTCAGACTCACAGTAGGGCAGCATGTGGTAGTCTACTCCAGCGGTTCTCAACAGGGGTGCCGCGAGAGCTGCCAGGGGTGCCTTGAGATAAAAAAAAAAAAAAAAAAAAAATTTTATCTTTTTTTTCTTTTTGGATTACAGACAATTATCACTAAAGTGCTATCTCTTGCAGCTGCACTGTTTTCCATGAAAATACCATATTTGGATAAGTTTGACCATTTCTCAAAATCTGAAAATCATTATTTAATAAAACACAGAAAAGGATCACCAAGTTACTCTGGATAAAAAAAACCTTTACAGACAACATTGAGACAAAGCTTCCTGACACATCTCCATCCAAACTCTTGGAAGAACTCATTGAAATCTCATCTGATACCACCTGGAGAGCTCGTTTCAGAGTGTGGTGCTGAGTACCAAGTATCTCATGATGCAGCAGTTGATACCATTCAGCACCACATATCTGTGTGAAGCTGGTTTTTCATCCATGACAGCTCTGAAAACAAAATATAGGGCCAAGTTGAGCCTTGAGGATGACATGCGTGTTGCCTTGTCAAAGATCTCCCCATGTATTGACCGTATTATTAGCCAGCAGCAGCGGACCTCGCATTGAGCTAGAAATGTCCACTGAGTGAACGAGTGCTTATTTTCTGTATTTATTTATATTTTTTGAGAAATGGTAACTTGGTGATCCTTTTCTGTATTTAAAAAAAATACATGATTTTCTGTTTTTGAGAAATGGTCAAACTTATCCAAATATGCTATTTTTGCAGTGCAGCTGCAACAGATAGCACTTTAGTGATCCTTTTCTGTATTAAAAAAAAATACATGATTTTCAGTTTGAGAAATGGTCACACTTATCCAAATATGCTATTTTTATGGAGAACAGTGCAGCTGCAACAGATAGCACTTTAGTGATAATTTTCTGTAATTTTATTTAAAGAAATATGCTATTTGATTTACTACTACAAGCTGTGTAATGTCAACAGTACTAAGCCATTTAGACCTGAAACACCTGTTAATAATGCATTATATAGCCTGCATATACACACAAATGTGTTTCCCGGTTTCTTACTGTAAATAAACATTATTTTGTTTATTATTAAGTTGAGAACCCCTGGTCTACTCTACACCCTCCTCAGACTGACAGTAGGGCTGCATGTGGTAGTCTATACACCCTCCCCAGACCGACTGTAGGGCAGCATGTGGTAGTCTACACCCTCCCCAGGCCGACAGTAAGGTAGCGCAATGACCAGGAGGGAGTTGTCATAACAACTAAATGGGATGGAAGAAAAGGGTGAAAGAACTAATAGTGTAACAACAGCCTCGACGCTGCTGCTGGTAAAGGGTCATATAAGACTCTGATACAAGCAGAACATAACAGAACAATCAATTTGTTGAACAGAATGTCAAGGCAATTACTGTCAGATTGAGGTACAAAGTGAATATCTTTGAAAGATTGTGTGTGTGCGTACTGTATATGTGAGAGACGGGGGGCGTAGTGTGTGTGTGTATGTATGTATGTGTGAGAGAGAGAGGGGGTGTGTGTATGTGTGAGAGAGAGAGAGAGAGAGAGAGGGGGGGTGTATGTATGTGTGTGTGTGAGAGAGAGAGAGAGAGAGAGAGAGAGAGAGAGAGAGAGAGAGAGAGAGAGAGAGAGAGAGAGAGAGAGAGAGAGAGAGAGAGAGAGAGAGAGAGGGGGGGGCAGTTCTATTCCTAGTTCAGACGCAGTGGGAGAGTAATGAAATATATATGTGGATGTGAGAAAACAGCTCTCTCACACACACACCTTCACCTTCACACACACACACACACACACACGCACACAACCATACCCTGACACACACACACACACACACACACACACACACACACACACCCTGACACACACACACACACATTTAAGAAAAACAGTTAGCAATTCGTTTCCCATTATTTGTTTTCAACCAATCTCTCTTTCTCTGTCACACACACACACACACGCACGCACACACACACGCACACACACCACACACACACACACGTTTGACAGAGAGCCAATGATGTATACTGATGGTGGTATCTTTTAGGACGTCACGCATGCTCAGACATTATGGTTAGCTCTCCCCCCTCCTCTCCCTCCTCTCCCTCCCTCCTCTCCCTCCACCATCCCTACCTCCCTCTCTCTCTGCTCTGGCTGAGAGGGAGCATCTGTATCAGTGATGAGCGAGCGGCGAAGGAGGGAGTCAAATACAAATACCATCTCCTCGCAACAACCAACCAGCGCTGCTCCCTGGAGGAGGACCTCCGCGCGAACACGTCTAGCGCCAGAGACGCGCCTTGGAGAACCGGGAGAACAGCCCTAAGAATCGATGGAGAAATGGATCTCTCCCCGTATGGACGACAGACCCGAGCAGGTGGTGGTCGGTAAATGACAGAGTTCGTTCCGGAGGGCTGCTTCATCACGGGTCGTTGAGTGAGAAAGCAGGTGAGTCAGTGACAGTGTTCGGTGGCGGTTGACTTTCTCTCAGGGGACGCCGCGATCTGGCGGGTTCCGGATCAGTGTGGTTATTATAAGAGCGAGAGAGAGAGAGATATTTTTGATTGTTTTGTTTTGTTTGGCTTTGGCAATGTAAATGTTTCCCATGCAATAAAGCCCATTTGAATTTAATTGAGAGAGAGAGAGAGAGAGAGAGAGAGAGAGAGAGAGAGAGAGAGAGAGAGAGAGAGAAATATGCACCAATTAGTCACCGAGAGGGACATGGCTGCTTTTTTTTTTTATATAAATGGCTGCTTTTTTATATAGCGCTTTTATCCAAATCGCTTTACAATTTGTTCCTCACACATATTCACTCACCGATGGCGGAGGAGGCAACCATGCAAGGTGCCAACCTGCTCATCGGGAGCAATTAGGGGTTAAGTGTCTTGCTCAAGGACACATCGACACGCTGCCCAGGAGGAGCGGGAATCGAACCGGGAACCTCCGGATTGCCAGACGACTGCTCTACCTCCTGCTCCTGAGCCACTGTCGAGCCATTGTCTCGAAAGACAGGGATATGGGCTTCATTGATAGAGATATTGTCGATGTCCGCCTGGTGCCAGTATATCAGGCGATAAGACGCGCTGCGCTCCATTCATGAACTGGACGCGGTTCGGTCCGCAGGCTCTACTGGCTGACGGTCGGAACCAGCGGACAGCGGTGGATGTTTATTGTAATTGTTCCATGTGACATCATCTAGTGTTTTATTACATGTGGTGCTGTTATATACATGCAACAACAACACAGCACCCTGCTGAGTGAGTGAGTGTGTGTGTGTGTGTGTGTGTGTGTGCGTGTGTGTGTGAGTGTGTGTGTGTGCGTGCGTGTGTGTGCGCGCGTGCATGTGTGCGTTCACGGGGGCGCGTCATCAAGTGACCAGGATAACCTTGATATGACACAGTCAGACACACAGACACCGATAAAAACGACGATGACGCACGTGCCGCGCATGCACACGCGCCACGCACGCACGCAGGCGCAGCAACGGCCCGTTGTATCTGTTATGTGTGATGATAGGTGTCATTCTGATGATATGATTATGGATATCTCATAATCAGCAGGACAGGACACCACCGCCCGGTCAGAATTGAATTGCCAAACGTGGGGCCATCACAGAGAAAAGTGAAATATACTGTTATTGTGAATGAAATGAAACGACGTCTTCTAAAATGAGGTCTTTGTAACTGTTCAATTAAAGCCAGAACCCAGATGCAGATGCAAAACAGGCAGAGACTACTATATGTTGAATCAGAGAAACCCTAAATGGCGGGTATATTTATTTGGAAAAGGGAGAATATACGAAAATCAGGCCCTTTAGACAGTCCAGGGAGTAGTCAGGAGCGGGTTCTCAGATGGTCCAGGGAGCATTATGTTGTGTATTATTCATGGATTCATAGCCTATAAATAACACATCTGTCAAAATACACAAGGGGGTGGCTGTCAAAACGTCAGATTATCAGAACATATTTCTTTAATTATTAATCAGATTATGGTTCTCTGATCGATGGGCAGGCTGGTGGATGGTGGAGCACGTTTCCCCCGGGTCTGGACTGGTCTGGTCTGGACTGGTCTGGTCTGGACTGGTCTAGTCTGGACTGGACTGGTCTGGTCTGGTCTGGACTGGACTGGTCTAGTCTGGTCTGGACTGGACTGGTCTGGACTGGACTGGACTGGTCTGGACTGGACTGGTCTGGACTGGACTGGACTGGTCTAGTCTGGTCTGGACTGGACTGGTCTGGACTGGACTGGACTGGACTGGTCTGGACTGGTCTGGACTGGACTGGACTGGTCTGGTCTGGTCTGGACTGGTCTAGACTGGACTGGTCTGGTCTGGTCTGGACTGGACTGGACTGGTCTGGACTGGACTGGACTGGTCTGGTGTGGTCTGGACTGGACTGGTCTAGACTGGACTGGTCTGGTCTGGTCTGGACTGGACTGGTCTGGACTGGACTGGACTGGTCTGGTGTGGTCTGGACTGGTCTGGTCTGGACTGGTCTGGACTGGTCTGGTCTGGACTGGTCTGGTCTGGACTGGACTGGACTGGTCTGGTCTGGTCTGGATTGGTCTGGACTGGACTGGTCTGGTCTGGACTGGACTGGTCTGGTCTGGTCTAGACTGGACTGGTCTGGACTGGACTGGATTGGACTGGTCTGGACTGGACTGGTCTGGTCTGGACTGGTCTGGTCTGGTCTGGACTGGTCTGGTCTGGACTGGACTGGTCTAGACTGGTCTGGACTGGTCTGGTCTGGTATATGTGTGAGCAGACAGTGCGTGTGTGTGTGTGTGTGTGTGTGTGTGTGTGTGTGTGTGTGTGTGTGTGTGTGCGTGCGTGCGTGCGTGTGTGTGTGATTTGATTTGATATTTTATTTTATTGATGGACAATTGCAAGACAAAAGAATCCAAAGGATGACATGAAAAGTGCGAACACTTAATTCCATCATGGTCCCAAAGATGTTTAAAAACAAACAGACAAACATATGACATGTAATCACTAAATAATAACTGGTCTGGTCTGGTCTGGTCTGGTCTGGTCTGGTCTGGTCTGGTCTAGTCTATGTGAGCAGACAGTGCGTGTGTGTGTGTGTGTGTGTGTGTGTGTGTGTGTGTGTGTGTGTGTGTGTGTGTGTGTGTGTGTGTGTGTGTGTGTGTGTGTGTGTGTGTGTGTGTAGGTTGTACAATGTGTGAGACCGTCTCTAGCAGCAGCTTGAGGCAATAATAGCAGCAGCATTGCAGAGGCGAGGCTGCATCATCCGTCCCAGTAGATTTACAAGTAGACAAGCAGATGGCAGGTGTAGGAGAGAGGAGGAGAGAGAGAGGAGGAGAGAGGAGAGAGAGAGGAGGGGAGAGAGAGAGGAGAGAGAGAGAGGAGGAGAGAGAGGAGAGAGAGAGGAGGGGAGAGAGAGAGGAGGAGAGAGAGAGGAGAGAGAGAGGAGGAGAGAGAGGAGAGAGAGAGTAGAGAGAGAGGAGGGGAGAGAGAGAGGAGGACGCTCACCCCGTTCACCTCATTACACCCTCCCTCACAGCAGTAGCACAGACGCCGGAGAGGAAACAATGATCGAAATTAAATGATGTCTCCTAAAATTAAATGATGTCTTCTAAAATGAAACGACGTCTTCTAAAATGAAGTCTTTGTAACGGTTAAACTAAAGCCAGAACACAGTTGCAGATGCAAAACAGGTAGAGACTATGTTGAATCAGAGAAACCCCAAATGGCGGGTATATTTATTTGGAAAAGGGAGAATATGGGGAGGCTGATTGGCGCAGTGGGCAAGGCGCTCGCCACTAACGCAGGAGACGCTGGGAAGAATTGGATAATACGCTGGGAAGAATTGGATAATACGAAATTGGGATAGGAGAAAATTTGAAAATGGGGAGAAAAAGTGGATAAAAAAAAAAGGAAAAGGGAGAATATACGGAAATCAGCCAGGAGCGGGTTCTCAGATGATCCAGGGGATTCACAGGGAGAAATGTAGTCAGGCAGGCGGGGGTCATACACTGGAATCCAGGACTTGGGAGCAGGGTGTGAAGCCAGGTAAGGAACTGCGAGCAAAGGAGGACAAGACACGTTAGGTAAAGCAACACGGACTGACATGAGACTAAGCAGGAAACTACGATCTGGCAGCCTCATGACATCTGGGCCAGGTCTAAATAGGAAGAGCGATCAGCCGGTAGATGTCAATCAGCTGCTCCTCCGGTCTTCACACACCTGCACGGCTGCACCCCATCCTGTACTTAAAAAGAGAGAGAGAGAGAGAGTAGCTATATCGGGATAGAGTGGGATAACCAAGGATTATAGATGACGGGAAGCCTGGAGGCCTGGAGGTGCATGACAGTCTCCTAAAATGAAACGTCTTCCAATAATTTAACTATATACGTCTTCTAAATGAAATGATGTCTTCTAAAATGAAACAATGTCTTCTAAAATGAAACAACTTCTTCTAAAATGAAACGATGTCTTCTAAAATGAAACAATGTCCTCTAAAATGAAACAACTTCTTCTAAAATTAAACAACTTCTTCTAAAATGAAACGATGTCTTCTAAAATGAAATGAAGTCTTTTTAAATTAAACTACATCTTCTACAATAAAACGACGTCTTCTAAAATTAAATGGTGTCTTCTAAAATTAATTAATTGATACATGACTTGGTTTATGTCAGGAGCAAGGTGTATTCTACAAGGTGAAAGACTTTGTCAGTATACATCTTTCTGTGTTGTGGATGTGCCTTTTGAAGTGTTTCCACCATGTATCAGTTGGCAAGGATACTGGTCCAACCCTGGGTGTGTTTGCTTTGGCAATACAGGGCCCTGCTAGCAAGTGGGGCCCGTTTCAGTTGAAACGGGTGAAACATAGCTAAGGCCACCTATGATATTCAGTCTCACCAGTACGTTTTGAACTCATACACTTGCGTACAAGTATTCGGTAAACTTTGACAAACTACAAAGTTAACAGTTACCTAGAAAAAGGGAAGGATTGTTGAAGGCAGATTGTTCAAGGCATCAGAGGAGGTCAAGCCACTGTGACCTCACCACCTGTTTTTGATCCTAATGGGTGAGAACAAACTAGTCCCCGAGTGGGCATACTTGTGTATAACGTGTGATATTATGTGTCCATGCAATTATACAGATGATTATCCTGCATATCCCTGGAGAGAGGAGGAGGCAGACGATGGCTTAATATCAGCTGTCAGGATCGTTTACCCTGGTAGATGAGAATACTATGCAAGAAACAGGACATACTCAGTGTTCCTGATTATGGACTAATATTATGTTATAAGATCATTTAGAGTTTGATGAGTGAGTCAGTGTACACCGTTTCCCCAGAGAAAAAAGCAGGCATAATCCAAATATCCTGTATGGTAAATGGATTGCATTTAAGAACAAGAAGTCTTTATTTGTCATGCAGATTAACACACACATGCGAGATGGGCGACACACGGGAACACACACACATACATTGAGTCTCTGATGAAATGTTCTCTGCACTTGACCCATCCCGTTGTCCTTCCCCCCAAGGGCAGCCGGGAGCAGACATGGGCTGCGGCGTGTGCCGCACTCAGTGCTCCTGTCCATCTTTGTCATGTTCTGCATGTTTTTCCATTGGGTTTATCTTATTTAGAAGAAGAAGTCTTTATTTGTCATGTAGATTAACACACACATGCGAGATGGGCGACCCACAGGACGTGACCAATCCAAGTGCTCCTGTCCGTCTTCGTCAGGGACGCGACAGCGTTAGCGATCTGTTCTGCATGTTTTTCCATTGGGTTTATCTTATCGGGAGGGGAAACCCTTGCGAGCACGGGGGAAGAACATGCAAACTCCACACAGGAAGGCCCGGGAGATACCCCACCTGGGTAACTGGCAACACCGCAACCTGGTCCCCAAGCGGGAATCGAACCCTGGCCCTTCTAGCTGTGAGGCGACAGTGTTAACCACGTGCCGCCTTATATATTGTGCTTTTATCCAAAGCACTTTACAACTTATGCCTCACATTCACCCACTGTTATGGTTTGTAACCGACCCCAATCGCACAACACAAGACAGGTATGAGAGTAAGCCAAAACAGGGCATTTATTCATTACATAACAAAAAGCGGCACTGTCCCTTTAAGGGAGAACACAAAAACACTGGAGTCAAAGAAAATAGGGAAAATGCGGCACTGTGCCTTTAAGAGGCGAACAGGCTAAGGGACTAAGGCTAAGGGACAGGGCCAGGGCAAAATGTCAAGGACCAGGACCAGGGGCACTGGAGAGGGGGACAGGGACAGAGGCCCGGAGAGGCGGGCTGGAGACAGGGACAGAGAACAGGGTTAAGGCCTTGGACAGGGCGAGGGCCAGAGCTGCTTACAGGGATGACAGGGTTCCGACGGCGGAGGCCTGGCACGGGAATCTTCCTCGGATGCTGCAGACGGGCAGCGCAGAACACAGGGGTCCCAGGGGACCGGGGCGAAGAGACGCATCCTCCCGTGGAACTAGGAAGCGATGCGCGCCGGCTTGACGTCTGGAGTGGGAGCGCGCCGGCTTGACGTCTGGAGTGGGAGCGCGCCGGCTTGACGTCTGGAGTGGGAACACCACTCCAGGCCTGGCACGGAGATCCCCCTCGGATGCTGCAGACGGGCAGCGCAGAACACAGGGGTCCCAGGGGACCGGGGCGAAGAGACGCATCCTCCCGTGGAACTAGGAAGCGATGCGCGCCGGCTTGACGTCTAGAGTGGGAACACTGGAAAACCTCCCGTAGAGAAATAGAGAGCGTAGACGGCGTCCCACTCCAGGCAAACGGCGACAGGTGGTGAAGTACAGGGGTGGCACGACGTCTCACGCCGGAAACGCGGCAGTAGATTGTAGTAACAAGAACGACCCGACCAGGACTGGAGGGAGGTCCAGGTATTTAAAGCCCTCTGGGGCGCTAATCATAAACTATGACAGCTGTGAAAGGTAGTCCAAGGGTGGGGGCTGGTGAAGAGTAGAGGAGAGTAAAACATCGCAAGGGTGGGGGCTGTTGAGGAGAGTAGACAGGGAAAGTCCAAAGGTGGGGGCTGGTGAGGTGAGGAGACAGGGAATAAAGGTCCAGGGAACAGGCGAATCCTCACACATTTCTTGCTCAAGGACACTTTGACGCACTGCCAGGAGGAGCTGGAATTCATATTAGAGATGATAGTAAGTAGTATGAGATTGATGCAAGTTATATTAAAATAGGGTATTTTTTGTAGGAAATAAAACAAAGGAATACTAATGTGGAAATGTTTATATAATATTGGTGATTATTGGCGTTACTCTGGTCAATATATACATACACACACATACTGTATAACCTATATTATATATATATTTTTTTAACAAATGTTTTTTATTTTCCCTTTTTTAACATAAAACTAGACACACAAGGGGGCGGTCAGGTGGCGTAACGGAGATTGCGTTCGTCACCAACCCCGGAGCGGCTGGATTCGCCTGTTCGAATCCAGCTCACAGCTCCGGGGTTGTCACCAGCTTGGCTGGCCGTTCACACTAATACAATTGGCAGTATTAGAGGGTGGGAGAAGCTGGCGGGGTGGGTCCGGGTCGTTGTAAACAGCGACTCCTACAGTTCGGTCGGGGCGCCTGCTAAGCGCGGATAGGATCTAAGTGGGATAGTGTGATCCTTCCACATGCTATGCCCTCTCAGTGAGAATCCGCGCTGCAAGGTGAAAAGAAGCGGTTGATTGGCTGGACATGTGTTGGAGGAAGCACGTGGTAGCCTCCACTCTCCCAGACCGACTGTGGGGGGTAAGTGCGCAGCGACCAGGAAGGGGATTGGGAATTGGCATAACGACTAACATTGGGATGGGAGAAAATTGGAGGAAAAAGGAGGGGAAAAAAGACCAATAAAAAAAAATTAAATAAAACTAGACACACAATACATTAACAGTAGAAATACACGATAAATCACAGGACAATGACCGACATAATAATAACAATAATGACAGTCCAGTACTTAATTCAAAATAAATGTAGATTAAAAGACATACACATAATAAATACAATACATACATATGCTCTTGCTTGCTCTTCCTCACTCTTTCCTTCTCCTTCCCTTCCCCCCGACCCCCCCCCCCCCTCAGGACCCCCTCTTGGACTATCCATCCATTATTCCGTTTAACACCAGGGATTACAAGTTCATATGCTATCCTTTATCTTCTCCACCACATCTAACCAGATTGCTATGCTGGCTTCATTAACACCTGCAGTAGATATCTCTAGTCTAGATAAATCACATCGAGATAGGTAAGAACCCATACCTTCCGACACATTTTATCCGGTTGAATCCAGCGTGATGCTATCAGCTTTTTGGCAGCCGTAAGACCGGACAAAATTTGTCTCTTTACATGTACAGAGGTTGATAACTGAGAAACATCATTCAACAACAATACAGAAGGCAGTACAGGTATGGTCAGAAAAAGAAATTCTGATAATTGAGTGGTTACTTCTTTCCAGAATATCTTAACAGGAGGGCATTCCCAATACATATGCATAAATGTACCAATATCACCGTTTAGGAGCATCGAGGGTCTTGTTTAAACCCCATTAGGTGCAAACGTCTAGGAGTTAAGTAAATCCTATGAATAAAATTAAGATTAATCTGTTGATGATCTGGGTTGCGTGACGACAGCCGAACGTTTGCCCAGACTTCATCCCAATCAAAAACGACTTCCAACTTTGGTATATCCTTCCTCCAAACTAAGTCTAGGGGAAGGACATCATATGAGGACGTAAGTAAGTGACGATAAAAGTCAGAGACGAAGCCTCTCGATGTCTCCTTTTCATAAAATAATTTGTGATATCCCCCAATGTATGTATGCCCTTCTTTTATATCTTTTAACCTATATTATATTGGTGATTATTTGTGTTACTGTGATCATTGACTGGTGATTGTAGTTGTACAGTATTTATTTTATCGCTGCATCACCAGCAGCTGTGGCCATTCTCTACATAGAACCTACAGGGCAGTGGCTTCCTGCTGCAGAGGTTACTGTCTCTGTGCCGAGCTGAGCACCCTGGAGCAGAGGCACAAAGAACAGGAGAGAGAGATGGAGAGATAAGAGAAAGTGTGTGTGGGGGGGGGGGGGGGGGTGAGAGAAGGAAGGAAAAGAGAGGGTTGAGATAGGGAGAGGATAGATAGATAGATAGATAGATAGATAGATAGATAGATAGATAGATAGATAGATAGATAGATAGATAGATAGATAGATAGATAGATAGATAGATAGATAGATAGATAGATAGATAGATAGATAGATAGATAGATAGATAGATAGATAGATAGATAGATAGATAGAGAGGAGACAGAGAGGAGACAGAGAGAGAGGGGAGAGGGAGGAAGGCGAGAGAGGGGTGAGAGAGAAAGGGAATGGGGAGAGAGATATATATAGTGGAACCACAAGTGGGGATTGAGAAAGGGAGAGGGAGGGAGATGGGAGAGAGAGGTGAGAGGGGGATAGAGGGATATGAGAGAGTGAGATGAGAAGGAGAGAGAGGGATGAGAGAGAGAAGGATGAGGGGGGAGAGAGGGATAAAGAGAGAGGGAGAGAGTGAAGAAGGGAGTGGGGTTTGAGGGAGATACAGTGGTAAAAGCAAAGCGTTCTATTGTTGTAGATGGAACCACAGGGGCGGGTGTGAGGGGTGGGGGGGTAGAGAGAGAGGGAGGGAGAGAGAGAGAGAGAGGGGGGGGGAGGTAAGGGAGAGAGCGACTGAGAAAGACAGGAAGTGGGTTTGAGAGAGTTAGTGGGGAAAACCAGGGAGAGAGAGGAAGGTGATGAGAGGGGGAGGGAGAGAGAGAGACTAGAAAGACAGAAGGAGGGAAGAGGCTAATGAGGCGTGATGGATGGGTGATGTAACGCTGTCATTGCCGACCGTGAAGGTCGCAAGAAGTGAGACGTCCAGATACGGAACGTGTCTCCCATACTGAACAACGGTCTGGGTAACAGGGGCGTTGTGGGTTTGAATCCGGATCCCGAACACCTTTTGGAGTTACAATCAGAATCTCTTTATTTGGCAAGTAGATTTGAGTATATTGCATAACTTTGATTACACTGCCTACTTAAGATAATATAAGAGAAGATAATCCCTTATTGATCCCATTGGGGGAAATTCAGGTGTCAAAGCAGCAGGGGGGGGGTACAGGGGGGGGGGGGGGAATCGGGGATGCATAGCTTCACAGTACAAATACAATATAGTAATATAAAATATAATAATAAAGTAATATAAAAAGTAATATAAATAAAGTAATATAAAATAGTAATAGTAATACTTGCTCATATTCTTATATTCAGAGTTAGTTGTATACTGTATATTCTTTTTTACACTGCTTATTTTTATTATACCATAATTAGGCCTGAATATCCCCATTGGGATCAATAAAGGAATATCTTATCTTATCTTTTAAACCAGGCATTACACAATATATACCTCTGCATTTAACCCATCCTAGTCTCACGTAACCGGACCTCTCTCCACACTACATTAGCACTGTGCCAGCGCCGGAGAGAGACGTCTGGCTGAACCCATTACCGTACCGGTATAGGGGACAAATTGGTTCTTTAAACCAATCACAATCATCCTGGGCGGCGCTAAGCAGCGACGGCACCCTCACAAAATAAGTGTCACAGATGGCACAGGAGGAGAATTCCTGATCCAGAATAAACCCATTCTAACTACTCAGGAGCAGTGGAGAGCCACAGTCCAGCATCCCGCTGACCAAATCCAGTTTTAATCAATGGTATGAGTATATACATACATACATACATAAATATATATAGCACTCTGTACTGTGCTTTCTAATGAAGCAGAAATGTCCTAAAAATAAATAGGAAGAAAGTTTTTGGTAAAACTGTGTGTTTATTAGGGGTGTAACGGTACGTGTATTCGTGCCGCGAATTTACGGTACGGCCGTCACGGTGCGGTACGCGCAGCCATACGACGAATACGCCCCACAGCGCAAACACACCAGTCGCACATGCAGGCACTCGCGGGGTTCCGTGCGAGAGCAGCGCGCGGCACACAGAGTCCCCGACTTCAGTTCAGAGCGGGCGAAAGTGCACGGAGAAAGGCACATTTACATTGGAACAGCTGCAGGGTCATTACAATTTTACAGTTTTCTTTCGTTTTCTTGTTCGCCCAATAACGTTAACCAAATGAAACCAATGGAAAGAAACACACGCGCGTCGCCGACACACACACACGCGCGCGCCAACAAACACATCAACATTCTCCCCCGCCGGACTCACAGGCACAATCAAATAAAAAAAAGAAACATACTTTTCCGGACAGATCATCTGAGCTCCACTGTGTTTAAATCCAAATAATCCTCTGCCATTGTTGTAACATGTCATCTGTTCTCTAGTATTCAGTCTCGTCGTGAAGTTAAATTCTCTCTAGAAGTGAAACTGAAACTTAGCAAGCAAGCAAGGATAAGTTGTTAAAGGGGCAGTAGGCAAGTGGATGCCTGAACACAGAATGACACCAGTATCACTGACTACCACGGCAAGCCTATAAAAGATTATTCTATTTAATAATAATAATTATAATAATTATCATAAATATAATATATAATTTTTTTTTAAAGATTTATATTAATACTAATTATAAATATTTTTTTTCTGTTGTACCGAACCGTGACCCCAATACCGAGGTACATACCGAACCATGGCTTCTGTCTACCGTTACACCCCTAGTGTTTATACAACGTCAAAATGGTGACTGGAGCTTTGCACTTCATCGGTCGAGGAGCAGAAAACGGGTACCGATCGCTCCAGCCCCTCGTCCTTCATCAGTGAAGGATTTACCTGCCAGGAGTGTCCAAAAGAGACACGGCTTGTGTTTCCTATCTTGTATCACGACGTGTCGGGAAGATGAGATGTGAATGTCAAGTATTTCCAGCGGCCGACAGGGAGGGAGAGAGAGAGAAAGAGAGAAAGAGAGAAAGAGCTGGAAACAGACAACAGAGAGTGAGACAGAGAGGGGTGCAAGAGGAATGAGAAAACGAGTAAAAACCAAGAAAAACTATGTGAGAGGAGACACAGAGAGACGTCCGCACAGAGACCAAACTCACTATGTTTTGCAGACGAGAGAGAGAGAGAGAGAGAGAGAGAGAGAGAGAGAGAGAGAGAGAGAGAGAGAGAGAGAGAGAGGAGAGAGAGAGAGAGCGAGAGAGAGAGGGGTGCAAGAGGAATGAGAAAACGAGTCAAAACCAAGAAAAACTATGTGAGAGGAGACACAGAGAGACGTCCGCGCAGAGACCAAACTCACTCTGTTTTGCAGACGAGAGAGAGAGAGAGAGAGAGAGAGAGAGAGAGAGAGAGAGAGAGAGAGAGAGAGAGAGAGAGAGAGAGAGAGAGAGAGTGCTTGTACCGGAGTCTATCATGTAAAATACCAACTCTAATTTGTCCTTTTCTTCTGTTCCTTTCCAAAGGTGTCTGTCGTCGCCATGGAGTCCACCCACCTCCTGGGCTCTAAGAAGAGAGTGAAGATACACCCCCACATGGTCACCGCCAAGTACGCCGCGCCAGCCACGCAGCAAGCCCCCTACTCTCCGCAGCCCGGGGTCCACGCACACTTCCCCCAGCCCGGGGACGAGGGCTACGACGACGCGCCCTCCTTCGAGGACTTCGGCTCCTTCCTGGACGAGAGCTCGGACCGGAAGAGGCTGACGGAGGGCAGGAAGTGGTCCAGGACTCTGTTCGGATCCAGGGACCGGGAGAGAGACACGGTGCTCAGGCTGCAGCCGTCCGGGGGAGACGCCGCGAGCGAGGGGGGGGGAGTCGGAGGAGGAGGAGGGGCGAAGGGGCCCGGGAGGGGAGTAGGGGAGCAGCTGGCCAGTTTCGGGGAGGCGTCCGTGTCCACGTCCCGGTGGACCTGGGTGGCTCTCCTCGGCGCGGCGCTGGCTCACGGCTGCCTGATCTTCCTGACCCGCCTGGCGTCCGAGCGCTTCGCCCTGGGGCCCCTCTTCCTGCTCTCGGTGCGCTCCGTCGTGCAGCTGGTCTCCGTGGCCGTGCCGCTGCGGAGGGGGGAGCACCCCTTCGGCCCCGCGGGCTGCCGCCTGCGTCTCCTGGGCTACGGCCTCGCCTACTCCCTCTCCCTCTGCTGCGCCTACTCCTCCCTGACCATCGCCACTCCCGGAGACGCCACGGCCACCTGGCGCCTGGCGACCACCGCGCTGTCGGCCACGCTGGCCTTCCTGCTCCTGGAGGAGAGGCTGGGATTGGCGGACGGCGTCACCGTGGCGGCGGGCTTGGTCGGCCTGGGGCTGGTGCTGGTCCCCGCGGCGGCGGACGAGGCGGAGTCGAAAACTCGAACGGCGGAGTTTTGGCGCAGCGCGTTTGGCTGGTCCCTGTCGGCGCTCGCCGGGCTGTGGATGGCCCTGGCGCTGGTGGGCTACCGGTCCCTGAAGGAGAGGGTGGGAGTGGGCACGGCTCTGTTCACCGTCAGCTGGACCGGCTGTCTGCTGGCCCCGGCCACCCTGTGTCTGCTCCAGGAGGGCTGGTCGTGGCCCGTGGGGGGCGCCGCCTGGGGCCTGGTCCTCGGACTCGTCGCCTGCTCTGCGCTGGCCTTCCTGGGGATGACCCACGCCCTCACTCGCCTCCACCCCGCCCTGGTGTCCGCCTCCCAGAGCCTGGAGGTGCCCGTCGCCATGCTCCTGCAGCTGAGCGTGCTGCCGCTGGCTCCCTCCGCCCCGGAGATCGTCGGGGACGTGGTGGTGACGATGAGCGTCGGTTGGCTGGTGGCGATGAAGCTCCTCCCCTCTCGCCGGAGCGCCAGGAAACAGAGAGAGGAGTATGAGGAGATTCTGGACTCGCCCATAAAATAGACAACTCTATCAGTTCCTTCTATCTCTCTCTCTCTCCCTCTCTCTCTCCCTTTCTCTCTCTCTCTCTCTCTCTCTCTCTCTCTCTCTCTCTCTCTCTCTCTCTCTCTCCCTCTCTCCCTCTTTCTCTCTCTCTCCCCACCCCCCCTTTCTTTGAGGCTGGTTGGAGTGAGACTGTTAAGTGTACATAAGGGACTGGTGAATGTCTATAGGAGATGTATCTATTTTGTATTGTCGTCGTTGCTTTTTTGAAAAAGTGCCAATGTTGACTTGTCTGTGAATACAGTGGCTGTGATGTGACATTAAAGACTCTGTGGTGAACACAACTCTTTCTCTTGGACTCTAACCACTAGGATCTGGTGACTGTGTGTGTGTGTGTCAGGGGCGGATTTAGGATTGTAGGAGATCCGGGGCTTAGCCCAGATAGGTGCCCGCACGAGCGGGCACGGAATTGTTTTACTTCGACACCACAACCTTTAACTTATACCACCACCTTAAAGCGGACAAAAGGCACTAGAGAACACTTAAATTCACACCCTTTAATTAATGAAGCAAACAATAATAATAATAATAATAATAATAATAATAATAATAATAATAATAATAATAATAATAATAATAATAATAATAATAATAATAATAATAATAATAATAATAATAATAATAATAATAATAATAATAATAATACACTGTATTTGAGGGGAGCTCCCGTAGCTCACCGCATAACTCGGCGCTATTTCGGCGTCGGGGAAAACCGTCACGGATCTGGGGGACACGAGTTCGATTCCCGGACCCGCCGTCATTTCTCAGAATGTCTTCCCCTGCTCTACATCCCATTTCAACCTGTTTCTGTTGGTCATGCTTGACCAGAAAAGCGAAAACGCTAAAAAATAAAGTAAAAAAAAAAAAAAATGTATTTGTATAGCACCTTTCATACAAGAATTGCAGCTCAAAGTGCTTCACAGCAGTAAAAAAAGACAGACATAAAATGAGCACAACATTGGCAGATCAAGAGCAATGCATAAAGTGCAGACATAAAGCATAAAGCAAAATAGACAAAGTCAAGGTAAGACATAGAACATTAAATCACATCGTTTTTCATATTAGGATCTAAGATCTAGGGTTAACTCGCCAAACGTTGAGCGCCAGGACCCCCGAAAACCAGAGTATAATCGGATTTTCATTGTTTTTTCTTTTATTCGATATTTGATTTGAGAACAGTAGCTAGTCCAGGGAAGAAACGATAACGCGTTTACTAGAATACACGTTGCCGGCCATTACGAAGCATTTTGGAAATGACACCAGACCACCCTGAAACTACACTCATATTCACGACGGTATAAAACGGAAATGTATGGATGGAAAAATTATCTGTTTTTTGCATCTTGACCGGAAGAAACTCAATGACAATCGACGATATTATTAGATCCATAGCTATAATATATAATATAGCTTTAGGCCTGCAAACACAGCCACGTATCCCAATGTTAAAAGGCGCTGACCTTTCAACAGTAACAGTAAACAGCGCCATCTGGCGCTGAAAGTGTTAATAGGCATCTTTGTTTACGGTTTGATTATCACTGATACAAAGTAAAATAGTGCAGTGCAATAAAATAGTTAGTAAAATAAAATAAATTAATGCAATAGTGCATTGCAATGAAATAGTTATCATCGTATTTTTTCGGGAGGCCGGTAAGGAGTGCATTACAGTAGTCGAGTTGGCTTGAGATAAAGGCATGGATCTGGTTTTCAGCGTCCTTTTAACTTATAAATGGCCGTACTTTTGCTATGTTTCTAAGGTGGAAGAATTATGTTTTTGTCAACTTGTTGATTGTGATTTAAAGCTTAGGTCTGAGTCTACCATAACACCAAGACTTAACTCACTCAAATACAGTTATCAGCTGGGTAGACTACAGATGGAAATTAGCTTCTGCTAAATCTGGTGCAAACATATTTTCATGTAACAATGATTAATTGTAAAAAAATATATATATATTTATAATAAAAAAAAAAAATTATAAAATAATTTGAAAGTAGATTCGGGGCTTTTCAGAAAACATTCAGGGCTTGATCCCAAGTAGCCACCCCCTAGCTCCCCCCCTGGTGTGTGTGTGTGTGCGTGTGCATGTGCGTGTGTGTGTGTGTGTGTGTGTGTGTGTGTGTGTGTGTGTGTGTGTGTGTGTGTGCTAACTAGTGACTAATTAATTGGCTGATATCTGGCATTTTTTATGAATCGGTATCGGGCGATAACCACACACGTCTGAACAAATCAAATCGAATTTATTTGTAAAGCCCGAAATCAGAGTTAATTTCCCCATGGGCTGGACAAGTCTTCTTTAAACAAGTCAAGAAGAAACATCACAACAAATCAAGAACAAAAAACCCACCATGAAATCCAAAATAAATGTAAAATAAATAAATGCAACACTCCCAAACATACCCCAGCGAAGGTAGGTAAAAACTCACAAAAAACCTAGCAATAGGGAAAAAGCCTCACAGGCAAAGTGGAGGAGAGAAACCTTAGAAGGGCCGTTCAAGGGGGGATCCCCCTTCTTGGATGTCGGTGATATTAGTGTTGCCATGGATGATCGATGAGTGGAGAATAAAACAGGCGAATAGTTGGTATGTGTACATATACGTGTAATAAAACACAAATATGTACATGCCAGTGGCGGCTGGTCCATAGAGGGCGCTAGGGCGCCGCCCCCCCTTGGTGGAAAGAAGAAGAAAGAATTGTTTGTGTGTCCCATTCACCCCACCTGGCCCCCTCCCCTCTCTTTTCTCGGGCGCTAGACATCAGCGTCAGTGCGCAACTCACAGGGCAACATGCAACTAAATTTAATCCAATCAGCGTCTTCAAATATAATATCCGAGGGCGCTTTTCTCTAGCGCTCGAAGTAGTCACTCTATTGGCTGAGCGTGGCACGTGACATCACGTCGAGGGTCCACCAGGAAAATACCACCATGCATACGCTCGGCTAGTAGTTGTTGTCAGAAATTGATAATAATCACAATCACACAACAATACTGTACATTCAGACAGTGTTGGATCTAACTAAATGGATTAATATGGACACTTTTATGGAAAGTCCAAGCCCCGGACCACAAAGCTTCTCGAAGCGTTAAGCACGACACGCTGACGCGACGGCTCGAGGCTCTTCAACGTGATGCAGCAAAACAAGTGAGTCTATAACAATACTGTTCTGTAGTTACTGAAACTGATTGAATATGGCAAGATTCAAGAGGTTTATTTGTCACATACATACACAAGGCATACAGTGAAATGAGGGTGGCCACTGGCCATGCCCGCTTCGATAGTAAATAGAATAAAGTATAGAAGATAATAATAGCCGCGATAATAAAACGCACCGCGGCTCTCTCCTCTATCTCTCTCTCTCTCTCCCTCCCTCTCCCTCTCTCTCTCGAACACAGTAAGCGCTCCGTAGTGTATGATCATGATCATTATGATCGACTGGAATACAAAAATAGGTTTACTACTTACATACTGTAGTTGTCTCCTTTGTTCATTAATGTTACCTAAATGTCATAAGTGAATTGTATAGAAACAACTCACCAAAATGTACTATTGCACAACTGATTTGACAAACAAAACAAAAAATACATGGTACATGCAATAGCAACTGGGGTAGCCTACATAAGAACATTTTTGAAAGATTTAAATAGAATAGAGCTAAGAACAACAAAAACAAAAGAGAAAGCATAGGAAAACGAGCGCTAGTATGAAATTAGGACAAAGGCTAAATGTCAAGGCTCGGAGCTCAAAATATCAGAGTAATATTCCGTTTCCACATGAGTGAGCCACCCTGCTCTAAATATCTGCCTCAGCATCGGTAATTGAAAGAGGGCCATATCAGTCGACCCCCAGTGCATAACAGTAAATTGGCTGCATTTCACAGGGAATAACGTCTTGACTTTTACAAGCTAAGGGTCGGCCAAGGATTGATGTATCTATCTGGCTGGTGGTCATTGGCAAGAGAGAGCGATGGAGATAGAATGAGAGTTAGAAGGATTGGGGGCGAGACAGAGGATGATGAAAGAGACATGAGAGGAAGGAGGAGGGGAAGTGGAGGAGAGAGAGAGCGAGCCAGGGGTGGCCAGGGTGCTGCTGGCGTTGGCTGGTCTTTGTACAGTGCCTTTCCAGCTGGCTGATAACCACTAATGTCAGTGTGAGCAGTCATTAGCTCTAATAACTGCTCGTCAAACAAATGGGCACTGGCTCTGTTCCCTCTCTTCCTTCTATCTCCTCTCTCTTCCTTCTTTCTCCTCCCTCTCTTCCTTCTTTCTCCTCTCTCTTCCTTCTTTCTCCTCTCTCTTCTCTCTTCCTTCTTTCTCCTCTCTCTCTTCCCTCTCCCTTCTTTCTCCTCTCTCTTCTCTCTCTCGTCCCTCTCTCTTCCTTCTTTCTTCTCTCTCTCTTCCTTATTTCTTCTCTCTCTTCCCTCTTTCTTCCTTCTTCACCCTCTTCCCTCACTCTTCACTCTCTCTTCCTTCTTTCTCCTCTCTCTCTTCCCTCACTCTTTCTTCTTTCTCCTCTCTCTCTTCCTTATTTCTCATATCTCTCCCCCCTCTCTCTTCCCTCTCTTCTTTCTTCCTTCTTTTTCCTCTCTTCTCTCTCTTCTATCTTTTATCTTATCTACCTCTCTACCTCTCTTCTCTCTACCTCTCTCTTCTCTACCTCTCTTTTCTCTATCTGTCTACTATCTTCCTTCTCCCTTCTCTCTTCTCTCTCTCTTTTCTCTTGCATCTCTCCTCTCCCTCTTCTCTCTTATATCTCTCTTCTCTCTTTCTTCTCATCTTTCTCTTTCTCTCTTCTATTCCTTCTCTATCTTATCTCCTTCTCTTCCTTCTCTCTCTCTCTTCTCTCTTCCTTCTCTTCTCAAAACAGTTTTGGATTTGTGTGTGATATTATGTGCAAAATAAATCACCATTGTTTTTCTGGTAAAGTGCCCATTTAAGGACCAGCCAAACACAAAAAACTAGTCCACTGAAATACCACTATCAATATCCCAAGCAAACCACCATCAACCTCGCCTGTCATCGACCAACCCTGACGCCCCAGGGAGCGGTCCTCCTCGCTACAAGTGTGTGGTGACCTAAGACCATGGCCATCAGCACTCTGCAACCTCCACCACCAGAGGGCAGTCCCTCCTGTAAGACGGCCCCATGTGTCCTTCTCTCCAGAGGAAACAGAACCAGCTAATCTCATTTTTGTAGAGCATGTAGTATTTAATTCATATTTGTAGATCATTTGGTAGTTATTTCATCTTTGTAGAGCATGTAGTAGTTATTTAATCTGTGTAGAGCATGTAGTATTTCATTAATCCTAGTATTTCATTCATATTTGTTGATCATTTAGTAATTATTTCATCTTTGTAGAGCATGTAGTAGTTATTTAATCTGTGTAGAGCATGTAGTATTTATTTAATCTGTGTAGAGCATGTAGTATA
>NC_140166.1:213096433-213133933 GCF_963971535.1 Notolepis coatsorum
CTTCTAACACAACTTTTCTTAATGATCAAAAACAATTTTAATCACTTCATATTACATGACCATTTTACAGTAATAAGGTTATGACGTTATGACATAACGAACTGACGGGACATATGAATCACTGACGGGACATATGATGACAGGAGAATTACTGTATCTGAGAGACTGAATCAATTGACCAACAGATAAACATTTAATTGACCTAATCTACTCTCATAAATCAAATCAAATCAAATTTATTTTTAAAGCCCGCAATCACAGTTAATGTCCCCATGGGCCGGACAAGTCTTCTTTAAACACGTCAAGAAGAAACATCACAATAAATCAAGAAAAAAAAAACACCATGAAATCCAAAATAAATGTAAAATAAATAAATGCAACACTCCCAGACATACCCCAGCGAAGGTAAGGAAAAACTCACTAAAAACCTAGCAATAGGAAAAAAGCACCACATGCAACGTGGAGGAGAGAAACCTCATCAGCTGACCAACACATAACAAGTCATATAAAAGAGGTTAGTTTCACCCGATATGTCCTGAGACCACATACTGTCTGGTCGCCTCGTCCTCCAATCTGACCTCAGGTCAGTCTCAGCTTACTGTAGGTTTATAGAAAAGGATAAAAGGAAGTTGCCCCTCCTTCTGCAGGTTCCTGACATCACTATAGTAGAGGGTCATGTGACCAGAGACTCCCCTGTACCTAAATGTATCCCTGACACCCAGCTGTTGATCCGTAGCTGGGTTTGTCTGGCCTCCAGAATTAAAGTTTGAGAACATTTTGTGACCGAGGCCAGCAGTTCGTGGCACAAGTCTCCCTTTGTAATTTTTCAGATTCTTACAGATTATGAAAGTACAGAATCTGAGCTTTCACACGATGTGTCATACATTGGAATGAAAATATTTGAAGAAGATGTGCTTATTTGAAACTAGTTAAACCTCAAGTCTCAGAGCAGAGAAAAACTGATAAATCAAATCTAAAGTTTGGCCGCATTTTTAACACCTTGGCAGTCAGGTACTACGTGTCACAAATTATTTTATTATTTAGAGATACTATAACTGTTAGCTGTTACAGTAAATATGCTCTTAAACATTTAAACTGTGATAACATGGAAAGCGAGAAAAACAAACGTTTCATAAATGGTCTCGTGATCTGACTTCCAGACATGAGTCTCTTACCGCTGGGCCCGGTCACATCTGTTCCATTCCCACAGTGCCTGGCCTTAACTATTCTGGTTGAAAACATCTCTAAATCTGACCTCTTTGTACCACTCTGGACTCTGACCACAAGCCCACAGCTGTTATCTCCCAAATACCACGGTTTTACTGCCCTTGCCTCTGTAAACCTCTCAGGTCACGCCTGTCGTCAGTGGGCTCACAAGCCCCTATAGATAAGAGTAAATCAAATATGGCTCAAGACTATGGTGAATTTAGGTGAATTTCTATGGTGAATCAGACCTCCACCACTACGGAATCACCTGAATGCAGGTGTGTGAGTTGTCGAAGCAGTTTTCTTATCGGTCTTGGACTATGGTGATGTAATTTATAGGCATGCTGTGGCCTCCATCCTTAAATCCTTGGACTCTGTATACCACTCTGCCCTCAGATTCATCACTAATGATAGATACAACACTCATCACTGTGTCCTTTATGAGAAGGTTGGTTGGTCCTCGCTGATGGAGAGGTGCAACAAACACTGGTATTTGTTAATTTTTAAGGCCCTTATTGGTAAGCTACCTCCTTCTACTACATCATTATTGGTAAGCTACCTCCTTATACTACATCATTATTGGTAAGCTACCTCCTTATACTACATCATTATTGGTAAGCTACCACATCATTATTGGTAAACTACCTCCTTATACTACATCATTATTGGTAAGCTACCTCCTTATACTACATCATTATTGGTAAGCTACCTCCTTATACTACATCATTATTGGTAAGCTACCTCCTTATACTACATCATTATTGGTAAACTACCTCCTTATACTACATTATTATTGTAATGGCATGTTGGAACCTATGGAACCCATTCTAGTGACTGGCTGGTCCTATAAGGTCCCTGAGTTTGCTCTGAACAGAGTAAATCTACATTTTCCTATGATGCCCCTCCAGCTCATGGAATGAACTCTAACAGAGTCCTTAAAGCTTGAGATTCTCCCCTCTGTCGCAGAGTTTAAAACCCGTGATCTCCAACCTTTGTCAATCAAGTTGTACATGTTTTAATTGATCTTTATCCTTACTTGTCTTATTGTTATGATTTTATATGCTTAACTCTGTAGGTACACTCAACATGACTGTAAACAATGGAAACCTCAGTTGCCTTTCGAGTTTAAATAAAGGTTTGAAATTAAATGAAATGAAAGTTACTACGCGCTGGAGCCGTTTCACTGATAACGCAGCTGAAGACCAGCTGTTTCAACCTGCTGGAGGATGATGGTTTAGTTTTAGGAGGCTAAACTACATGTTGTGGTGTGGATTCAAACTTTTTTAGTTTTTTTGTGACCCAGCGTCTGCTTCCCAAAAGTCTAAAGCTTCCCGTCTCGCTCGCAACCCGGCCAGAAGTCCGACCGAGGGACTCGGTACTGTAAGTCAGCTAACAGCTTCGCTTCCACCGCCCCCAGGTTGTCGTGGGCAGCAGGGTGGTGGCACCTCTGGGGACAGATGGAAGTAGTGAGCTGAACACACACACACACACACACACACACACACACACACACACACACACACACACACACACACACACACACACACACACACACACACACACACACACACACACACACACACGCACACACATGCACACACACTGCTGGTGAGGTGATGGCTGTGCAGGAGGAGGGAGCGGCTCTTTCCACCAGACTAATGAGTTTGTTTAATGAGTTTTCCTTTTAATGTCTTTTATTTTTAGCTTTATTCATTCAAATATAAAATTGACCATTACCGTATATACTTTCATTATTCGGCAACATTAAACAAACAGACCCAATAGATACAACAATATAAAACGACAACAATAATAATATTATAGAACAATGTATGTAACATATTGATGTGCAAAATGATTAACAATGAACAGTCCAAAAAAACGTCTGACATCCAATGATGTTTCCGGTCAGTTCCTCTCTGCTCCTCTCCCCTCTGCCTCTCTCCTCCTTCTCCTCTGCCTCTCTCCTCCTCCTCCTCCTCCTCCTCCTCCTCAGTCTTCTGCCTCTCTCCTCCTCCTCCTCCTCTCCCCTCTGCCTCTCTCCTCCTCCTCCTCCTCAGTCTTCTGCATCTCTCCTCCTCCTCCTCCTCCTCCTCCTCCTCCTCTCCCCTCTGCCTCTCTCATCCTCCTCCTCCTCAGTCTTCTGCATCTCTCCTCCTCCTCCTCCTCCTCCTCCTCTCCCCTCTGCCTCTCTCATCCTCCTCCTCCTCAGTCTTCTGCATCTCTCCTCCTCCTCCTCCTCCTCCTCCTCCTCTCCCCTCTGCCTCTCTCCTCCTCAGTCCTCTGCCTCTCTCCTCCGCTCTCCTCTCCCCTCTGCCTCTCTCCTCCTCCTCCTCCTCCTCAGTCTTCTGCCTCTCTCCTCCTCCTCAGTCCTCTGCCTCTCTCCTCCGCTCTCCTCTCCCCTCTGCCTCTCTCCTCCTCCTCCTCCTCCTCAGTCTTCTGCCTCTCTCCTCCTCCTCAGTCCTCTGCCTCTCTCCTCCGCTCTCCTCTCCCCTCTGCCTCTCTCCTCCTCCTCCTCCTCCTCAGTCTTCTGCCTCTCTCCTCCTCCTCAGTCCTCTGCCTCTCTCCTCCGCTCTCCTCTCCCCTCTGCCTCTCTCCTCCTCCTCCTCCTCAGTCCTCTGTCTCTCTCCTCCTCCTCTGTCCTCCCTCGCTGGCCCCACGCTCCACCAGTATGCTCAGCTGCGCCTGCACCTTCCGCAGCTCCGTTGCCATGGTAACAAGGGCCCTCTCCATCCTCGCCATGTCCGGCGTCGCCGTCGCCTCCTGTTCCTTCGGGACGGACGACGGGAAATAATTCGTCCCCGTCCCCGACCCCGGTTCCGTCCCTACTGACCCTCCGGGCCTCTGCGTGATTGGTCCCGCTCCCGCTCCCGCCGGCCCGCCCCCTCCCGTCGCCCGAGCTGCTCTCAGGACGACCACCTCTCCCTCCAGCCTCTTCAGTCTGACGCCCTGCTCCTCGCAGCCGTGCAGCAGCCGCTGTAAGGTGCCGTTCAGCCTCCTCTCCCTCTCCACTCCCTCCACCCGGAGCTCCGCCAGGCCCCGCTGAAGCCTGAGGCTCGCCTGCTCCACCTGCCGCTGGCACGACGACGACGACGACGACTCCGGGCCGGGCGCGCATTGCTGGCAGCTGAGGGAGGCCACGCCTCCACAGCGCTGGTGCAGAACCTCGAGGGCCCCCAGGAGCATGTTCTGCCTCATGTGGGAGTCCTCCAGGGTGATGAACAGCTGGTCCCAGCGGGGGAACTCTGGAGCCTGGCATGGCGCAGCGTGAGGTTCCCCTGTACAGGAAACATGAGGAGCAGTGTTAAAACACACAATCAGAAGAGGAGAACGGTCATTACAGAAGTAAACTCTAATAAATCTAATAAAAAAATGGAAAGGAACATCTGGTCATGAATTAACATTGACTTAAAAAATAACTGATATATTCACAATAACTTTACTTACTCATAGTATATATTTAGATGATGCCCGAATTTCCCCAAGGGACCAATAAAGGAATATCTTATCTTATCTTATCTTAATTTATTCAGACAAGTCAACTAAGGACAAAGTCTTCAGAATAACAGTCTGGCATCTGATGTGTGATCACCGGTCTGAAATCACCAGTGATCGCCGGTCTCAAATCACCAGTGATCGCCGGTCTGAAATCAACAGTGATCACCAGTCTGAAATCAACAGTGATCACTGGTCTGAAATCACCAGTGATCACCGGTCTGAAATCACCAGTGATCACCGGTCTGAAATCACCAGTGATCGCCGGTCTGAAATCACCAGTGATCGCCGGTCTGAAATCACCAGTGATCACCAGTCTGAAATCACCAGTGATAGCCGGTCTGAAATCACCAGTGATCGCCGGTCTGAAATCACCAGTGATCACCAGTCTGAAATCACCAGTGATCGCCGGTCTGAAGTCACCATGATCGCCGGTCTGAAGTCACCAGTGATCGCCGGTCTGAAGTCACCAGTGATCACCGGTCTGAAGTCACCAGTGATCACCGGTCTGAAGTCACCAGTGATCACCGGTCTGAATCACCAGTGATCGCCGGTCTGAAATCACCAGTGATCGCCGGTCTGAAGTCACCAGTGATCACCGGTCTGAAGTCACCAGTGATCACCGGTCTGAAAGGGTTAGGGTTAGGGGTCTGAAAGACAGGGAGACATGCAGGAAGACAGAGACAATAAAGAGCAGATGGGACAGAGACACCGGAGACACTCACCCTCCTGCTGCTGTGTGATTTCATTGTCGTAGCTGTCTGCGTAGTTCACCTCATACTCGTCTCCGTTCACACACACCGCTGCCCCACGTAACAGAGCACACACACCGCATGCCAGAGCCCGAGTGCACACATGATGCACTTTTAGAGAGAGTGTGTGTGTTGTCTCTGTAAAGCTAAGAGCCAATTGGTGTCCAGCTGTGTAAGTGTAAGTAGAAAAAGAAAAAGAAGAAAAAAAGCAATATCCAGTAGAGTCAGATATCTCTGTAATCCAGTTATTCTGTTATATACTGCTATTCTACACAGCCAACATGCTCTATCTCTCTCTCTATCTCTCCCTCTCTCTCTCTCTCCCGCTCTCTCTCTCTCCCTCCCCTCTCCTCTTGCCTATGTAAAGTTCACCACACTGAGCCAACTGTTGCTGGCTCTGACTTATAAACTCAGCACCAGAGAAGGAGGGGAGAGAGGGAGGGAGGAAGAGAGGGAGGGAGGGAGGGAGGGAGGGAGGGAGGGAGGGAGGGAGGGAGGGAGGGAGGGAGGGAGGGAGGGAGGGAGTGTTGTGGAGCTCGGGTGAATAATGCTTGGGTGGAGGTAGCATGTCAAACTCATCCTGACTGCCCCCCACTGTGAGCATATAGAGAGAGAGGAGGGGGGGGGGGGTAGGGGGCATGGGGGCCAGGGGGGGTGAACAGGAAGGAATGGAAGGAGTGTGGGTAGAGTGAGAGAGAGATAGAGATAGAGAGAGAGAAAGAGAGAGAGAGAGAGAGAGAGAGAGAGAGAGAGAGAGAGAGAGAGAGAGAGAGAGAGAGAGAGAGAGAGAGAGAGAGAGAGAGAGAGTGGGGGGGTGGGAGAAAGAGGGGAGGTGGGTGTTAACAAGGGGGTGGTGGGGGTTCTCTCTTGGGCAAGAGACATGACAACTCCAGGCTGGGGAAATGTAGAACGTTGCCAGAACGGATCACGTATCAACGCGGTGCTTGATATTCATCATCACAGTAACACAACATGGATGTTTCAATCCACACGATGCCTCCTCAGTCTGTCGGTCGACATATTTATCTGTCATCTCACCCCCCAGTGTCTCTCCACCTATGAATCATCCCCCCGGTGTTTAATAGTGTGTCCATCGGCAAAGCTGGATATCTCAGAGTGTTGCGACACTCTGGGGTAGAGGGGGTCTGGACCTTTTTATTCATCCTCCCAACGGATTCCAGTTTTAGTTCTAGAACAAATGTTTGGTTGCGAAAGAGATATTAGCCGGAAACTGCTGACTGGCTTAAACAAAAGGTTGCCTGGCAACATGAGCTCATTGTTTAAAAGGGATATTTCACTTTTGTAGAACTTGTCAAAAATCAGTCTTACCTCTTATCTAAAGTCATCTACTAGTAAGCTAGTGACCTCTGCTGTCAACACACCACCATTCATCCCAGGTGTCAGGCTGCTCATTCACTTATATTAATTTTAAGGACCAAGTCTAAATATCATACTTTTAAAGTATAAACAAACAATACAGCAATATTATTCTGTGTAATATATTTTTCTGAGTCAAGGGTACTTGTTTTATTTTTAGCTAATGTTGCCATTTCAAATGATCAGTAAAGGAACTATTTCTCACTTGAGGTGTTGTTTGACCGACTGTCAACTTATCACAGAAGGTTTAGAATCTTTCTTCCAGCAAGGCAGCAGGTAACCATGGTAACCACTCCCCAAACAGGATACACAGCACACTCAAACCGCCAACAAATTGACCGGATCTGCTTACATTTTTCAAAGATCATAAATCTGTAAAGACACATCAAATGGCAAAGCAAACACACACCTTTGACTCAGAATTGTATACTCTATTTCAGGGGTAGGCAACCCTAGGCACGCGGGGGCATTTACATAGGCACAGGGGGCAGCATTTTTTTTTTTTGCTTTGTAATATTATAGTGAAATATTTTGCACTGTTGTCGCATTTATCTTGTTGAAGTCCTCCCACAGGTTCTTTTTACTACCACATATTTAATTGAGACCTTTTATTTGTTTATTATTTCAATTTAGCTGGAAATACATTGCTACATCATTCAGTAACATTTGCAGAGCCTTATAACAAAAACATTATTACGGTCACCATTGTGACCAGTGGGATTAATCAACAAATTTTATTATTTATTTTTCTATTTCATTGAACATTGCACATGTTAAAAGCCATTTTTTTACTCAAAATGTGAGTATTACCAAGTCAACTTGTGTTCTTAAAACAATGACAATAAACATAGTTTTATTAGGTTGAAATAATGTGGTTGTGTACTTATTTTTCTGTTAACTTATTATGGATTGAAAACTGAAAACCTTAATGCACAGTAACTGAACTCAATATTTTTAAGTTCTGGTAACTTATTATTATATATTTTTTTACAGTGTAGTCTTGCGATCAATCAAAACTTATTTACACGATATACCTCACATTCACCCTCCATTCACATCCTGGTGTTCTCCATTAGGCCTGTAGGTGGAGCTATGACAGCACACGTACAGTACACACACCAATGGTGTGTGATGTGTCCAAAAATGAATGGGCAAATGTGAGTGAAATGGTCGCACTGTATGCAGCTGTTTGTCTGCATTGCACCCCCCCCCCCCCCAACTCAGATTTAGGGTTGATACAACCATCATAATAATATTGTTAATAATAACAATAACAATAATGATGTAATAATGTAAAAATTATCATTAAAAAGACCTGATTATGAGAAAAATAAATTACGATGCATGGAATATTGTTGAGGCACACTAGTTACAACTATATTTCAAACAGGCACTCCATGTCAAAAAGGTTGCTGACCCCTGCTCTATTTAGACTAGGTCCCCAAAATTAATGGAAGTGAATGAGGAGCTTGACACCTGGGAAGAATGGTGGTGTTGACAAGACACAACAATCCATGATCTAACAGGACAAGACACAGAACACACAACAATCCACGTTCAAACAGGACAACACACAGAACACATTGTTTACCGGATTTTTCACTTTTGTAGAAAAAAAATCATAATTCTTTTTTTTTATCCTATTTTTCTCCGCCTAATTTTCTGTGCTTTTCCTCCCATCGCAATTTAGTCGTTATGCCAATTCCCCCCTCCCCTACCTGGTCGTTGTGCGCATGTGCCCCCTACTGGTCGGCCAAGGGAGCCCTGAGGTCTACCACATGCTTCCTCCGACACATGTGGAGACAGCCAGCGGCTCTCTTTGGTGAAGTGTAACGCGTGGGAGGTTACACTGCCTTCACCACTTCCTGTCTTTTGCTGTGCAGGCGCCCTGACCTGACCTGTAGGAGTCGCTGTCCACAACGCCAGATTACCACCCCATCGACTTCCCTCCCGCTAACTCAGCCAAACGAGTTAGTATGACGGCTGGCCCAAGCCGGAGGCAATGCTGACACCCGGATTCGAGACCGGAGTCTCTCGCATTGGTGACGAGCGCAATCTCCGCTGCGCCACCCAGCCACCCAAAAAATAATAATAATTTAAAATCACCATTCTTACCTCTTATCTAAAGTAATCTATTAGTAAGCTAGCGACCACTGCAATGTAGGGATACATCGGAATCTGACTTGGTTATCCAAGCAAGAACTTACAACAATCCATGTTCTAACAAGACAACACATAGAACCCACAACAATCCACGTTCCTGCCAGAGGACAGGTTCTGGTGAGTATGGTCTTCTATTGCCTGCTAGAGGACAGGTTCTGGTGAGTATGGTCTTCTATCGCCTGATAGAGGACAGGTTCTGGTGAGTATGGTCTTCTATCACCTGCTAGAGGACAGGTTCTGGTGAGTATGGTCTTCTATCACCTGCTAGAGGACAGGTTCTGGTGAGTATGGTCTTCCATCGCCTGCTAGAGGACAGGTTCTGGTGAGTATGGTCTTCTATCACCTGCTAGAGGACAGGTTCTGGTGAGTATGGTCTTCTATCGCCTGTCATTGTCAATTCCAGGTCCCAAGTCAAGACAGACAAGTGTCAAGTCTGAAACTCTGGGGTTCGAGTCCTAAACAAGTCCTAATGCATTCTTTACAGACTATGATCGGAAGTCATCAAATTTGTGACTGGAGTCCAAGTCATGTGACTGGAGTCCACCCCTCTGGTACGTACAGGGACAGTGGGCTACGTGACTTGTACTGTGTGACCTTTTGAACCTTGTGTGCTTGCGTACAAGCACTTCTCTTTTCTTACCAGTTCTGACCACAAGTTCCTTTGTGTTTTACTCTGCGCTGGGGTCAGCACCTCAACCTCAGGATAGAGGCGGACCCTTATTCATTCATGAACTTGAACAGCTAATCACAAATATGGCGACAATTGGGCTCATAAACAGATCATAAACAGATCATAAACAGTCTGGGTGAATCTTGGGGAAAAGTGGAGATATTTTACTAAATGTTTTCTGTCAGAACTTTCAAAGGAATTTGATACTATAGAGCTGACCCCAAGTCTCAGCAATTAGCATGATAGGTAGTAGTATAAGAATAGTATCATAGCATTAGGGTACATAATAGTAAACAGACAGTAAGAGGGGTAGTATTTGTGACTGGGCCCACATTTCTAGTTTTTTTTAGTTTGTTTCCATATTATCACAGTTTGAATGTTTAAGAACATATTTACCGTAACAGCTCAAATAAAATTTATTTGTAAGGCCCAACAACACACGTTAATGTCCCCATGGGCCGGACACGTCTTCTTTAAACAAGTCAACAAGAAACATCACAATAAATCAAGAACAAAACAAGAACACCATAAGGTCCAAACATTTTTAAATAAATGCAACACTCCCAGACATACCCCACGCGAAGGTAAGGAAAAACTCACTAAAACCTAGCAATAGGAAAAAATGCACCACAGGCAGTGTGGAGGAGAGAAACCTTAGAAGGGCCGTTCAAGGGGGGATCTCCCTTCTTAGATGTCGGTGATAGTAGTGTTGCAGACGGACAGTTGGTAAGCATGCACCCATGTGTGTAGTGAAACACAGATGAGTGCATGCAATAGCGACTGAACATTTTGAAAAATTTAAGATAGAGCTGATAGCAACTGAACATTTTGAAAGATACCATAACAGCTAACAGTTATAGTATCTCTAAATAGTAAAAACGTTTGTTTAAAAAGGCAGTTTGTGGGGGCGCCAGGGTGACACACCACGTAACGCACTGTAGTGCAACGCAGCCGTCCGGGGTTCGACTCCCGGACCCGGCGACCTTTGCCGGAATGTCTTCCCCCATATCTCTCTCCCATCCTTCCTCTCTGCCGGACTTGTCCAATAAACAAATAACAATCTACCAAAAACATAAAAAAAATCTTTTAAAGCAGTTTGTGACACCTAGTGCCTGACTGCCAAGGTGTTCAAAATGCAGCCAAACTTTAGATTAGATTTTCTCTGTTTTTCTCTGCTTTAACTACTGTAGATTCAAATAAGCACATCTTCTTCAAATATTTTCAATGTATGACACATCATTTGAAAGCTTACATTCTGTACTTTCACAATCTGTAAAAATCTGATAAATGACCGAGGGAGACTTGTGCCATGAACTCCTGGGCTCGGTCACATTTATATATCCTTTTTTCTTCAGATATTGTTTGAAGAAGTGTGTCTTTAGTCGACAGCGGGGCAATTGGCCGGGTTTCAGCTGTCCTGACTGTGGTGGGGAGTTTGTTCCACCATTGTGGATGAGCCTGGATGAGTACCAGGGCTAGTAGTCGTTCAGGCAGGAGACCTTCTGGTGAGTAGATTCTGGTCAAATATCCCCTGGTTGTTGCTCTGTCCACTGGAAACCAGCCTCTTTTGTTCTGCCTCCTCGCTGCTATAATTCAATGTCACAAGTCACGACCAGGGCTGGGCTGTTAACCTGAATACCCTCCGTTGTCCTAACAGCACATGCCTTCTCCTTTTCTCTGTGCAGAATATATACATCCATGTGTCAACGCAATAAACTTCACAACGACCCTGTGACCTCTCTGTGTGTCACTCTGCCTCCTCTCTGTGTGTCACTCTGCCTCCTCTCTGTGTGTCATTCTGCCACCTCTCTGTGTGTCACTCTGCCTCTCTGTGTGTCACTCTGCCTCCTCTCTGTGTGTCACTCTGCCTCTCTGTGTGTCACTCTGCCTCTCTGTGTGTCACTCTGCCTCCTCTCTGTGTGTCACTCTGCCTCCTCTCTGTGTGTCACTCTGCCTCCTCTCTGTGTGTCACTCTGCCTCCTCTCTGTGTGTCACTCTGCCTCCTCTCTGTGTGTCACTCTGCCTCCTCTCTGTGTGTCACTCTGCCTCTCTATGTGTCACTCTGCCTCCTCTCTGTGTGTCACTCTGCCTCCTCTCTGTGTGTCACTCTGCCTCCTCTCTGTGTGTCACTCTGCCTCTCTGTGTGTCACTCTGCCTCTCTGTGTGTCACTCTGCCTCTCTGTGTGTCACTCTGCCTCCTCTCTGTGTGTCACTCTGCCTCTCTGTGTGTCACTCTGCCTCTCTGTGTGTCACTCTGCCTCCTCTCTGTGTGTCACTCTGCCTCTCTGTGTGTCACTCTGCCTCCTCTCTGTGTGTCACTCTGCCTCCTCTCTGTGTGTCACTCTGCCTCTCTGTGTGTCACTCTGCCTCTCTGTGTGTCACTCTGCCTCCTCTCTGTGTGTCACTCTGCCTCCTCTCTGTGTGTCACTCTGCCTCCTCTCTGTGTGTCACTCTGCCTCCTCTCTGTGTGTCACTCTGCCTCCTCTCTGTGTGTCACTCTGCCTCTCTGTGTGTCACTCTGCCTCCTCTCTGTGTGTCACTCTGCCTCCTCTCTGTGTGTCACTCTGCCTCCTCTCTGTGTGTCACTCTGCCTCTCTGTGTGTCACTCTGCCTCTCTGTGTGTCACTCTGCCTCCTCTCTGTGTGTCACTCTGCCTCCTCTCTGTGTGTCACTCTGCCTCCTCTCTGTGTGTCACTCTGCCTCTCTGTGTGTCACTCTGCCTCTCTGTGTGTCACTCTGCCTCTCTGTGTGTCACTCTGCCTCTCTGTGTGTCACTCTGCCTCCTCTCTGTGTGTCACTCTGCCTCCTCTCTGTGTGTCACTCTGCCTCTCTGTGTGTCACTCTGCCTCCTCTCTGTGTGTCACTCTGCCTCCTCTCTGTGTGTCACTCTGCCTCCTCTCTGTGTGTCACTCTGCCTCTCTGTGTGTCACTCTGCCTCCTCTCTGTGTGTCACTCTGCCTCTCTGTGTGTCACTCTGCCTCTCTGTGTGTCACTCTGCCTCTCTGTGTGTCACTCTGCCTCCTCTCTGTGTGTCACTCTGCCTCCTCTCTGTGTGTCACTCTGCCTCCTCTCTGTGTCACTCTGCCTCTCTGTGTGTCACTCTGCCTCTCTGTGTGTCACTCTGCCGGGCGCTTCAGCGTGAACTCTGCACCGCTGAGATGAAGCCGCTGGTCGTTGATCAATACTGATCGATACTGATCAATCACAACAGTAAGAGTTACTGTTTCCCGACACTGATGGATCTACTGACAGAATATGGATATTACTCAGGGACCGGGTATAGACTTAATGTGACGAAGACACAGACATTAGCACTGAACTACACACCAACGATAGAGATCAAAGAAAAATACAAAATCAAATGGGACATGGACAGGATCAAGTACCTAGGGGTGAACATCACAAAAGGGGTGGAGGGGCTATACGATGCAAACTATACACAGATAAATCAGAAAATCAAGAGAGATCTAGAAAGATGGACGGTGATGCCCCTAGATTTCAGTTCAAGGATCGAAATCATTAAGATGAACATATTACCAAGGTTACTATACCTATTTAAATCCCTACCTATATTAATACCACAAAAACAATTTAGGGAATGGGATAGACAGATATCAAGATTAATTTGGGGGGGGGGAAGGCCAAGGATCAGATATGTGACTCTACAATTACCAAAGGAGACTGTTCTAAGCTATTACTATGCAGCACAGCTTAGAACAGTAGCATGCTGGTGCAATGTGAACTATGAGGCCAAATGGAAAGATATAGAAACCAAAAGAGAGGGATTCAAAGTGCAGGCACTGATAGGAGATAGGGAGCTGTTCAGAAGACAGGAACAACTACTAGATCCAATTACCAGATTCACTATAAACCTATGGAACACAATAGTAAAGAAATACAAGCTAGAAAAAGAATCTAAGATACTGAGATGGATAGCACACAACAACAAATTCAGACCAGGGATAGAAGACCATGGGTTCAAGAGGTGGGAACGGGGGGGTATAACAGCAATGTGCACGATGACAGAAGGAGGGGAGATGCAGACTCTACAAAAATTGAAAGAAAGATACGGACTAGAGAATAGGGACCACTTTAGATATTTACAGATTAGGGACTACTATAACAAGGAAATAAAGCAAGATAGAGACAAATAACAGAATGGGGTAATTAAGATAATGGTAAAGTCATACGAAGGACGGAAGGGGAGGGTGATATCAGCACTATATCAGGCAATAATGGACAGTAAGGGAAATACAACATTGTATGTAAAAGAAAAGTGGGAAAGAGAGTTGGAAATAGAGATAACAGAGGAGGAATGGTATGACACATGTAAGACACAACAAACAACCACAGGATCAAGGATATGGAGGGAGTTTGGTTGGAAAAATATAATTAGATACTTTATAACAGCAGAAATACAGGGCAATTACACACCAGCAAAGAAAACATGTTGGAGGGAGTGTGGACAGGAAGGGGCGAACCATACACACATATTCTGGGGATGTCAGAAGATAAGGCACTACTGGGAAGAGATAGGAGGGATAATAAATGAAATAATAGGATACGAAATACCCCAGGGAGGCCAAGTGTTGTATTTGGGGAATCTGTCACAGGAAGGAATCCAAGGGGAAGACAAATATTTGATTAAGATATTGATAGTGGCAGCCAAGAAAGCTTTAACTAAACTGTGGTACAAGGTACTGTAGAAGTGCCGACAAAGGATCAATGGATAGAGTTGGTAGAGGGGATACAGGAAATGGAGAGAATCACACATCTGCTGAGGCTGCAAGAAGAAAAGTTTGAATGGAAATGGGGAAAATGGGAAGAATACAGGAGGGGAAGTAACGACATCACAGAGGTTTGAAAAGGATACAAGGAAATGAATAAAATGTAAATAAATAATGCAAATGTGAATGGACCGAAGGACCCATGTCACACTTTTTCTTTACTCATTTTTTGTCTATTTGTTTTAATTTATGTACTGTGTATTGTCTATGAATGTTGTCTATGTATGTTGTTGAAAAAATGAAAATAAAAATGTAAGTTTAAAAAAAAAAAAATTACTGTTGACGGAGAGAGGGGCAACAAACAAGTCGGTTGGTGCGCCTGCGCAGTAGAATCAGGAAGTGTCGGGGGCAGCGTGAGCCTCCCACGCGTTACTCCTCGCCACTGAGAGATCGAGCTGCGCAGGTGAAAAGATGCGACTGCTGTTACCTCAAGTACCGGAGGGGACTTGTGCTATGTATGACTTAGTCCACATTGCAGCCGGCATGTGGGAGGCAAGAAACAGCGTTCGTGACAGGGGAGGGTTGAATTGGATGATACGAAATTGGGATGGGAGAAAATATAGAAAATGGGAGAAAAAGTGGATCAAAAAGAAAATCATTATTGGTCAACTACCTCCTTATACTACATCATTATTGGTAAGCTACCTCCTTATACTACATCATTATTGATAAGCTACCTCCTTATACTACATCATTATTGATAAGCTACCTCCTTATACTACATCATTATTGGTAAGCTACCTCCTTATACTACATCATTATTGATAAGCTACCTCCTTATACTACATCATTATTGGTAAGCTACTGTACCTCCTTATACTACATCATTATTGATAAGCTACCTCCTTATACTACATCATTATTGATAAGCTACCTCCTTATACTACATCATTATTGGTAAGCTACCTCCTTATACTACATCATTATTGGTAAGCTACTGTACCTCCTTATACTACATCATTATTGGTAAGCTACCTCCTTATACTACATCATTATTGGTAAGCTACCTCCTTATACTACATCATTATTGATAAGCTACCTCCTTATACTACATCATTATTGGTAAGCTACCTCCTTATACTACATCATTATTGATAAGCTACCTCCTTATACTACATCATTATTGGTAAGCTACCTCCTTATACTACATCATTATTGATAAGCTACCTCCTTATACTACATCATTATTGGTAAGCTACCTCCTTATACTACATCATTATTGATAAGCTACCTCCTTATACTACATCATTATTGGTAAGCTACCTCCTTATACTACATCATTATTGATAAGCTACCTCCTTATACTACATCATTATTGATAAGCTACTGTGGTAATATTGCCTTGGAATTTCATAATTAATATGTGTGAATAAATTAGAGAACCATACTGCAAAAAGGAATGTGTGCCCTTTCAACAGTAGAGGGTGTTTTAAGTCAGGGGTTCCCAAACTTTTCAGGCCGGGGCCCAGAAAATAAGGCGTCAGAGAGCCGCGGCCCAATGCACATCGTCTGGCTTTTTTTTTTTTTTTTTTTTGTCATGCGACCGATTTTTTAAGCCAAATATCACTTCAATCCTATTAAGTTAGTTCAAGTTAGTTATTCATTTATATGTGCTATTTATGTGAGGGCTAACTTGTTGCAAAATAATAATGATAATAATAATAGCCTCATTAAAATACTATTGTTGCTTCGGTTGTTTTCAGCGTTTTATGTGCATAATCTGTTATTTAGTTTGAAATGTTCGTTGAAATAAGTAGATTTTTCGTTTTTGTTTATTTATTAAGTTAATATAAAACCATATAGTCACATTTTAGAATACTATAGAATATAATTTTAGAATACAACTAGAAACACTGTCCTGGCCTGCTTCTAAGTTCAGTGGCCTGACAAAAAAAATTAAAATTAAAAAATAAAAAATAAAAAAATAAAAAATAAAAAAAATGTTTTTTTTATTTTTTTTTATTTTTTTTTTTATTTTTTTTTGATCATCTCGCGGCCCATCCGTGGCTGCTCGCGGCCCACCTTTGGGTCGCGACCCCGACTTTGGGAACCACTGTTTTAAGTGATACTGGTGTTACAGAAATAGTCAATAAACCCCCACTCAAGCAATGACTAATTTAGAGAACAAACAACACACAGTATGTAAATGTAGAAGCAGAGACAGCTGGGTTGAACACAGGGCAGACCAGTTTAGACTTGTTGAAGCATGGACACTAACTCACAAACAAAGTAATCTATTAATCAACTGTTTAGTATCAAAAGGTCTCATATGATGTCTGGTATCAGTCTTAGAAAGCACTGACTGTACTTGGATGATATTAGACATCTATAGCCATATAGAAGGAATGTTAAAGTTATATAGCGGCCCCTCTGGGTATTGAGTCAAGATCCACACAGGAGATCAAAGGGGGGGGCAGCCGGCCTCCCCCAGAGAAACCCAGAGGTGGGGACAACCGCATGATTGGATCAACTGTAACAGTGCTATTTTGGCTAGACATGATAGGATATAAGGAAGAGACAAATTGTAATTCAGGAGCTCTCAGGCCGGACCCAACCAAAAGGGGGTCTGGGGGCTCCTCCACCGCTTCGTCCACCCAGAGACTACTGTGAGCTGATTGCATTTTACGTGAGTAAATCATGGGAAACACCAATGGTTGTTTATAGATTAGAGTAATGTACAGATCCCTGATCTGTAAACCAGATTTACTCATGTATAATGTGTACAGTAAACCATGTATGTTCAAATTATGTTAACCAAGTGACTGTTTGATGTGCAGTATTGAGGTTTGAGATGCAAACCTGTTTGTTGATTCCTGTACACAGACAGCTGTTAATGTTTTCTGATAAATCCTTTGTTCTATTCACCTTGGACTCCTGGCTCTGATCAAATAAATCAGCTGAGTTGAACTACAATTCTGGTTTGTCTGGCCTACACGTTTTATTCCTCATCTGCTAAAGTCAGATAAGGAGACCAACAATTCTATCAAGTATGAACCTCTCCCTCCTCCTTCCAGATAATCAATCTCATTGTATTGTGCTACAATAACCTCAAATTATTGTAGAAAGTCTGTGGGAATTTACTACAGAAATGGTGCCGTTCTTCCCTACCCTTTGTGTCTCCCCCTGAAAAGGTGCGGTAGGGTCTTGTCATAACAAATCTGGACCTTGCTGTGTGTTGGGGACACGGGGCAAAGAGCTGGGGGTTGCTGCGTTTGAAGTGATTAACGATGGGCTTGTTGTCTGAATGGAGGAGGGAGAGGAGCGGGATGAAGGCTGATTGTGTACGCCACTGTTTGGGGCCCACGGTGAATATGGCTTCGGCATGCGGGGATGGGGGAGCGGTGAGTTAGGTTAGAGTGTCCGGAGGTATGACGATCGCGCTTGTTGTGCAGTGAACATGCAAACGTGGGCTTTTTAGGTTTGTATGTTCATTCAGACACAGGAGGCCGGTCTCGGCCCAGCGGGCCACGGGGGGTTGGGTGGTTAACTCGTATGGAATATACTTTATGAACTGTACGGGGAAGTTGGAGTAATTACAAGGCCTCATGTTATATTAATGTGATTGCGTATTGGTGCCGCACAGGATATCTGGTCATGTTATAACGGGGGTGGCGTCGTATCAGACGGCAGGTAAAAGGCTTTTCTTGCTAGGAAGCACGGTTATTCTGTTGTATACGACAGGAGCGCGTTCTGAGTATGTAATTGCCCTAAAATTATTCTCAGGAAGAGGGCGCAGGTAAGACGAGGAGATTTGACTGTTCTGAAATGGAAGGGGAGCTGGGTCCAAGGTGCATTGTGTCCCTGCTTGTAGCCACAGAATAGGCGGGACGGGGACCGTGAGTGGGTCAGTATGGGCATAAATGCGTCGGGCTAAGGGTTCTGTTACTATTTCAGAACATACAAGTCAAGTATGGTGAAAGATTGTTAGACCCTGGCATGATCAGCGCAGGGGTCTGTGCGATTACAGGACAAAAACGTAGTAATTGATAGAAGTGTAGGGTGCCGGCGTGTTCAGGGTGCGTTGTACGTTCTATGGTAGAATTATAGCACAAATTAAATGTAGATATATTTGCCGTCCTTAGGCATAGTATCCTTTTTAAGCTTGAGCGAAACCGGCCTGTTGATTAATTACGTTCGCTGTGATACAGAAACAATTCGGTCGAACTGACTGATAAGTACTTAATGGTTGTATGGGGACTATGGCTATGGTTAGGGGTTGTATGGGGACTATGGCTATGGTTATGAATGATTGGCGAAACGTAGGAGCTTAGTGTTATTTTGTTATGATATTTTAATAACCGGCGAACATAGGTCGGATGCGAGTCCTGCTGGTGGTTGGGGCTGGCTGGCTTAGCTCTGTGGAAAAGTCCGCGGTGAAGCTGGGGACGTTACGATGGCGTTATGAGAGAATTGATTAAACACTGTGGCGGCGATTACAAGTAAGAGGCGGTTGAGACGCAGGGTGGCGAAATTGTTGCCGTTTTGGGGGTTATTATTGATGCGGTAGCGATAGTGTTTGATGTTAGGGAGAAGCTGCTTGTTGACGTCATAGTGTTGTGGGGAGTATGTAACGTTCGCGGTGCTATGAAGTGAGGCGGAGTAGGTAGGAGAAAGGATTCGTGTTGAACTATATGTGCGGCGTTGGTTGGTGTGAGTGTGTTAAAAATTATTTTCTGTTAGAGTGGTTGGTTATTTTAAGCTTGTGTGAGTTGTTTATGCTTTGGATGGTACTGAGCGAATTGCGTGGATGAACGGATCTTGGAAGGCACGGCTCCCGTGAGGGCCTTGAACGTCGCATTAGAGCTGGCTAAAGCTAGTTAGCTTGCATGCCGTTGTTTTGTAGCGTTTGCGGGCGGCAGAATGTTACGTTTCGAGTTTTGAGAGTGATGTTGGGGAAGGGGTAGATAACGTGATAGATGTCGTGGCAGATTATGAATGTCGTGGCAGATTTATGAATGTCGTGGCAGAATTAGGTTGTCATAGCAACGTTAACAGTCGCTTCGGTTGCCACTGCGCATGCGCGGTACAACGTGGATTGGGTCTCGTGCATTCGGAATAGTTCGCTCGGGGGATAGAAATAACGGGTAAGAGAATATTCTGCATTATGTAATATGGTTATATTTGTATATTGTGCATTGTATTTTTGTGTAAGCAGGGGAAGGGATGTAACATGTATAGTGGTTAGGTTAGGGGTGATAGTCAGTAAGGGTTTACTTAGGGTGCAAACAATACAGTGAGCCTATTGAGGAGGAATGAAATAATGGATACATTGCCTATGATAGATCTGGGGTTCACAAACCGGCTATAACTGGGTAGTTTGTATTAGAGTCTTTGATGCACAGGGGTATATTTTTAACCAGGGGGGAATGAGTAAGTACAGCTCAATACACACAATTGTTAAGGGGATGCAGGCCGAAGGAAGACTTTTGTCTTGTTTACATCAGGGTCCCCCAGTTTCACACGTGTATGAGGAAAGGAGCATTTAAAACTAACCACTATAAATGTTATGCTAGCTTGAATTAAGATGCTTGTATAGAATGCATTGATGTTGAAATGTCAGATGTTGATACTTGTTATAGCTTTAATAACACTGAAGATTTAAATAGGATAATGTTTATATTATTTGCTAAAATACAAGCCCGGTTGTGAAGCAGGATAATTTACTGATGCTTGTTTTAGATTGTTAAATCTTTAATACACTGTTAATATGGTTAGGACATGTGTTTATGCTTGTTTTAGATTGTTAAATCTTTAATACAGTGTTAAAATGTTGACACAAGCCTCCGACTTGTAGGATAATTTATTGATGGAGGCTTGCTGAAGATGACAAATTTTGACATGATTGTTTTTATTAATCCTTAATAATTTTATACGCTGGGGAGGGGGTTGGCCTTCTCCCTGGGAATGTGTGATTAATTCAAAAACCTGGGGGCGGCTTGCCTCTAGGAAGATGAGAAGTGTGATTAACCATTTAATGATTTACAGATGAAGGTTATTTCATGAAGTGAGGAGATAGGGTCTTTGTGTCAAAAGCCTTTATGCTCAGGGGAGACTGTATGCATGAGTCATGAAAGAGGCAAAAGTTGAGAAGGTTATATTACCCAGGGGGGTAGGAATCCTTTTGAGGCGGGCCAATATGCCCAAGGGGGGTCAGGATGTACAGCTGCTTACAATAGCTGTTCTTTTATGACAGGATGAGAGAGATTAGATGCAACAGGATGAGAGAGGTGAAGATGCAGGAGACAGTTGTAGAGTGAGAGAACAGTTGGCAGTTATTTTTATGACGGGGGAAATGTTGAGACAGGAAGCGTGCTAATACAGAACACAGCTGGGTCAGTGAGTGAGACAATCAGGGAGGTAGTCGTTCAATGGGATTATGACTTTTGGAGGGCTAGCTTTTTGGTTAGGGAGAATAGCGGTAGACTCTCAAGGTACTAGGACTGCTTTGAGGTTCTGTCGTTGAGGGAGAGTTCCTAGACTCTCTCTGGCAGTAGGTAGGAGTGTAGAAATTAAGTGTGAATTGTATTAGCCAGGGATGAGTGTAGCCTGATGAGAGAGTAGAAGAGATGAGCGCAGGGGAACTAACCCATTGTCGGTCTGTGGTTGATTAACGAGTGTGTGAGAGAGATATATGTTTATAATATGAATGATTACTGGAGCTCGTAATTTTGGTTGAGCTGGTACAGATGGTATTTTTTATTTAAATTTAATTGTTGTATGTATGTGTGAGATTGAGATGTCCTTTTGGTTTCAGTGAATGATTGAGCGGGGGATGGGGGCAAGGAGGCTTTGTCTACCCATTCACACACAGGCACACACACACACACCCATTCACATTTACACACACACACACACACACAGACACACACACACACACACACACACACAGACACACACAGACACACATTCACACAATTTGGTCACACATGCATACACACACACAACTTAGCTTTCACTTAAGGTGAAACTAGTCTTAAGAATAACAAAATGTGTTTAAGTAAGGAGTGTATCGAACCACTTGGGTTATACCATTATCATTTGTTTCATATCATTTGTTTTACTGAAGGAGTTTGTCTTTATTACTTTCATTTGATTTGATTTCTGTTGAATGTTTTGTAGGGATGAGGTATGGAAGTTAAATTTTTAGATTTCTTTTCTATTTTTAATCTATGACTGTGTGGCCTGAAGGGGTGTGAATGGAGACTGTAGAGAGAGAATGTGCTGGCTTAAGAGGTGTCAAAGTCACTGACATGTGTGAATGGTACGGTTGGGTGATGAGATGTATTGATTTACTGTTTTGATTATGAAAGGTTTAGATGTAGAGTTTTGATTTCTTTTCTTTTCTTTCTAAATAACCATTAAGGTGGTCTGCGGTTGGAGCTGGTTAATTTCATTTGATTGGCTTTCACATCTGTTGGAATGTTTTTTTGATTATTTGCCTTTTGTTTGTTGTTTCTCTATGATCTGGTGAGAGGACGGTTGAAGCGTGAGGATACATTGGATCAGATCGATGGCAGTTAAGTAGTCCCATCACGTTTTGCATAATGGTTAAACATTTGGTTTCTCTTGAGAAATATTTGACATATTGTGTAAAGAAAATTTGTTTTGTGTTCTTGTTCCCTTGCAGTTCAGTCGGAGAGGGAGGATGGACCATCACAAGTGGAGGGATCATGGGGAAAATGTGTAGGGATACATTTCATTAGATTATGACACGATGGTGTGAACCCGTTCAGTCAGTTCCTGTGGGAGATTGTTGGACTATGGAAAGAGGTCACTTGTAGACGCGGCCCCTCCTTCAATATAGCCCCGGATACAAAGGCCGGAGGTTGGACAAACCTCCAGACTGACGGAGTCGTTCGTCTGTAGATCCATGGAAATACAGTCATGGGACAGAATATGACAAGGTCCAGGCCTACAAACGTTGGCTTCAGCTGAGGCTGGCCGACATGGGGTGGAGGGGGGGGGGCGAAAACGGTCGGAGACTGTGCAACCAAAGCGTTGAACAAGGGCCTCTGTGTGATTGGTTGGTATGTTGGACGGGAAGTGACTGAACGGTAGCAACTGGTATAGATTATGACACAACGCAAGAGTACTGAACTAAACACATACACATAGGTAGGAGATTAGGTGTAGGTTATGGCCGGTAATTTCTGGTGAACATTTTTTTTCCCTTGGGTGCTGCTCCGCCCTCCCTGTCCGTCTGTGCGCAGAGGTGGTAAGGTTTATGTCCATAGGGATGTTCATAAAAGGGGGGAGAGGTGAGAAGACCAACTGAGTTGATTATGCAAAATGTGATTGGGCTGACTTGGAAAAGGAATTAACAGGAGAGGAGAAGCAAAATGTATGAAAGAATGAATAATAATCTCTGTGTCCTCCCCAGATCATGTAAACGGATACCATAATTTTAAAAAAAATTGTGTTTTATTTGAAATGTGTAATGTTTAGATTAAATTGTTTTAATTGTTTTCAACAAATAGGCCTCTGGCTGTGAGCCCAGAGGAACAAAGCCCAATGATAGTAGGTGGTAAACACTGGATCATGAGGGCAGAGTAGGTTAATTGGGGATCTGGATGAATGGGTCATTTGGATTCCCCGGGAGGGGGCCATAGTCAGGGGAAATGTGGGAAAGAAAAGAAGAAGACAAGAAGGAAAAATTGATGAGATGTACCAAAGAAAAATGGAAAAAGAAAAAATGGATTTTGAAAAAAAAAAATGAATTTTAATTTTGGGAAAAAATGAATTTTATTATGTATGGTTAGTATGAAAATCAAGTCAATATACAGTATATGACAATGTGAATTGCCAAAGTGGGGAATGTGGTAATATTGCCTTGGAATTTCATAATTAATATGTGTGAATAAATTAGAGAACCATACTGCAAAAAGGAATGTGTGCCCTTTCAACAGTAGAGGGTGTTTTAAGTGATACTGGTGTTACAGAAATAGTCAATAAACCCCCACTCAAGCAATGACTAATTTAGAGAACAAACAACACACAGTATGTAAATGTAGAAGCAGAGACAGCTGGGTTGAACACAGGGCAGACCAGTTTAGACTTGTTGAAGCATGGACACTAACTCACAAACAAAGTAATCTATTAATCAACTGTTTAGTATCAAAAGGTCTCATATGATGTCTGGTATCAGTCTTAGAAAGCACTGACTGTACTTGGATGATATTAGACATCTATAGCCATATAGAAGGAATGTTAAAGTTATATAGCGGCCCCTCTGGGTATTGAGTCAAGATCCACACAGGAGATCAAAGGGGGGGGCAGCCGGCCTCCCCCAGAGAAACCCAGAGGTGGGGACAACCGCATGATTGGATCAACTGTAACAGTGCTATTTTGGCTAGACATGATAGGATATAAGGAAGAGACAAATTGTAATTCAGGAGCTCTCAGGCCGGACCCAACAAAAGGGGGTCTGGGGGCTCCTCCACCGCTTCGTCCACCCAGAGACTACTGTGAGCTGATTGCATTTTACGTGAGTAAATCATGGGAAACACCAATGGTTGTTTATAGATTAGAGTAATGTACAGATCCCTGATCTGTAAACCAGATTTACTCATGTATAATGTGTACAGTAAACCATGTATGTTCAAATTATGTTAACCAAGTGACTGTTTGATGTGCAGTATTGAGGTTTGAGATGCAAACCTGTTTGTTGATTCCTGTACACAGACAGCTGTTAATGTTTTCTGATAAATCCTTTGTTCTATTCACCTTGGACTCCTGGCTCTGATCAAATAAATCAGCTGAGTTGAACTACAATTCTGGTTTGTCTGGCCTACACGTTTTATTCCTCATCTGCTAAAGTCAGATAAGGAGACCAACAATTCTATCAAGTATGAACCTCTCCCTCCTCCTTCCAGATAATCAATCTCATTGTATTGTGCTACAATAACCTCAAATTATTGTAGAAAGTCTGTGGGAATTTACTACACTACCTCCTTATACTACATCATTATTGATAAGCTACCTCCTTATACTACATCATTATTGTAATGGATTGTTGGAACCTATGGAACCCGCTCTAGTGACTGGCTGGTCCTTAAGGTCACCAGAGTTTGCTTTGAACACGGTAAATCTGCATTTTGCTCTGATGCCCCTCCAGCTCATGGAATGAACTCCAACAGACCTTAAAGCTTGAGATTCTCCCTCTGTTGCTCCAACCTTTGTCAATCAAGTTGTACATGTTTTGAGTGATTGTTATCCTTACTTATTTTATTCTTATGACTTTATAATTTTATGCCTTCTTTTTTCTTGTTTCTGGAAACCTCACTTGCCTTTTGAGTTTAAATAAATAAATATAAATATAAATAATAAAATAAAATAAAATAAATGGACTGCATTACTGTAAGGCATTTTATCCAAAGCGCTTTACAATTCGTTCCTCACAATCACCCATACACTCACGCATTCACACACCGATGGCGGAGGCAACCATGCTGCCAACCTGCTCATCGGGAGCAGATGGGTTAAGTGTCTTGCTCAAGGACACTTCGACACGCCGCCAGAGAGGAGTGGGAATTGATCCGGGGACCTCCGGATTACCAGACAACTGCTCTACCGCCCGAGTCACTGTCACCCCCTAGACGGCTCTGTTCAGCGGATGGGAGGTTGTAAGGAGTGGCGGGCTATGCTACACAAAGCGCATTGCCTGTGAGTCACCACAAGGGGCAGAGTAGCTGTGAGTGGCTGACTGCGTGAATAAATGAGTAAATGAGTGAATTACTGATACTCCCGGTCTGAAGTGCTTTGTATCTAAACATAGGTGTTGGAATAAAGTCTCTTACTAAACACACACAGGTGTAGAACCAGAAACACACCAGCTTGTCTCATTTGAACACATCCTTAATGTCTTTACATAACTGTGGACCACTAGATCTGTCAGTATGCCTGTCTGAGGAGAGCGCTGGGATCACAGGGGAGATGGAGCTTGTTGGTGCCAGCTTGATGACAGGAGAAGTGAGCACCTGCAGAGAGAGGGAGGGGGGAGGGAGAGAGAGAGAGAAGAGAGGAGAGGGAGAGAGAGAGAGGGGAGAGAGAGGAGAGAGGGGAGAGAGGAGAGAGGGGAGAGGAGAGAGGGAGAGGAGAGAGAGAGGGAGAGGGAGAGAGAGAGAGAGAGAGGAGAGAAGAGGGAGAGAGAGAGAGAGAGAGAGAGAGAGAGAGAGAGAGACGAGAGAGAGGAGAGAGGAGAGAGAGAGGAGAGAGAGAGAGAGAGAGAGAGAGGAGAGAGGGGAGAGGGAGAGAGGGAGAGGGAGAGAGTGGGAGAGGGAGAGAGGGAAGAGAGAGAGAGAGAAAGGGGGAGAGAGAGAGGGGGGATAAAGGGGCGGGAGAGAGAGAGGGAGATAGGGAGAGGGAGAGAGAGGGAGAGAGGGGGAGCAAAGGCAGAGGGAGAGAGAGAGGGAGAGGGAGAGAGGAGAGAGGGAGAGAGAGAGAAGAGGGGGAGAGAGAGAGAGGGAGAGGGAGAGAGGAGAGGGGAGAGGGAGAGAGATAGAGGGAGAGAGAGAGGGAGAGAGAGAGGGGAGAGGGATAGAGGGAGATAGGGAGAGGGAGAGAGGGGGAGAGAAAGGGGGAGCGAGAGACAGGGGGGCAAAGGGAGAGAGAGGGTGAGGAGAGAGAGAGGGAGAGAGTGGGGAGGGGAGGGAGAGAGAGAGAGGGGGGGAGAGGGAGAGAGAGAGCGGGAGATAGAGAGGGGGAGAGAAAGGGGGGAGGAGAGAGGGGGGGCAAAAGGAGAGGGAGAGAGAGGACGAGGGAGAGAGAGAGGGAGAGGGAGGGAGAGAGGGAGATAGGGGAGATAGGGAAGAGAGAGAGGGGAGAGAAGAGAGGGGGAGGGAGAGAGGGGGGAAGGAAAGGGAGAGAGAGAGAGAGAGAGAGAGAGAGAGAGAGAGAGAGAGAGAGAGAGAGAGAGAGAGAGAGAGAGAGAGACCAACACAGAAGCTTAATGCTTATGGGTTCTGTAGCTAAGCAACAATGGTAACTAGTACCATAGATCTCGCCTGATTAACTCATGCAAATGCAGACTATTTACTGCACTGTGTGTGTGCGTGTGTCTGTGCATGCGTGCATGTGTGTGTGTGTGTGTGTGTGGTGTGGCGTGTGTGTGTGTGTGTGTGTGTGTGTGTGTGTGTGTGTGTGTGTGTGTGTGTTGTGTGTGCGTGTGTGTGTGTGTGTGTGCGTGTGTGTGTGTGTGTATGTGCATGTGTGGTGTCTGGGTCTGTGTGCATGTGTGGTGTCTGGGTCTGTGTGCGTGCCAGAAGCAGGTGGGAAAGAAACCATTTCTTCATCTGTCCTAGATTCCTCGATGTCTTCCTCCTCTATAACGTTGCTCTCTGTCTATGTAGGTCAGGTTAAAGAGGCTCCTTTCTTAAACTAATCCCTGACAGATTAACCTGTTGGAAATTGGAATCAGTGCCATAATCTGATTTGGTTTATGTTATTTTTGGATCGCTTTTCCTTGGAAATACATAGAAGATCAAGTTAAACGCAGATAATTTACTCCAAATTCAACAACATATTAAAATTAGTATCCCTTCATATTTCAGATTAAGCTCACGAAGGAAATGGCTGTGTTGTACATTCAAACACCTTCTCAGTAAATCCACGTATATATATCTCAGTAATCCAAGTATAATGGTATATTTTTCAAAAGCAGTCTCATTACAGTGTTATTTTACCGAAAACAAATGGATTACAATTATGGTTATTTTCTAATCAGATTACCGTCATCCATCATAGGTTACTTACCGCCACCTCGGTTGTCTATCTGTCAATGCAGGTCATCATACGTCTCCATAAAAGAGACAGATTTATCAGCAGACGGCAGCCGCTCTCTAACCCCCCCCCCCCCCCCGTTCCAACCTGAAGACCACACCTACAAGACGTCTGGTCTCAATCTCTCGTGTCTCACTGCTATAAATGTAACGGATATGTACCGCGATAGTGTGACTACGGTACATGGAAGTAAAACTCACTCCCCAGAGGCATTCAAACTGAGCGCTTAGAGAGGAATTCCTCTCTTGGCGCAGCGGTTTGTGTTGCTTCCCCCCGTGCGGACACCCGGGGTTCGACTCCCACTCAAGGCGCGGTCGAAGTTTCGTGGCAGGTACTAGGTTGTACCTGTTACAGTGGTGCCGTGACCCGGATGCCTTGGGTGGTGTGAGTTTAGGGGGGGTGAGTGTAACGGATATGTACCGCGATAGTGTGACTACGGTACATGGAAGTAAAACTCACTCCCCAGAGGCATTCAAACTGAGCGCTTAGAGAGGAATTCCTCTCTTGGCGCAGCGGTTTGTGTTGCTTCCCCCCGTGCGGACGCCCGGGGTTCGACTCCCACTCAAGGCGCGGTCGAAGTTTCGTGGCAGGTACTAGGTTGTACCTGTTACATAAAGAAACACTCCTGTCTGGCACAGAGGGAGGAGAGAGATCCAAGGGAAAAAAAGTGAGATTGAGAGAGAGAGATAAAGAGAAAGGGATAACATGTATTCACTACGTTGCTACTCTATGTAGCGCCAACGCCGCTCTTAAATAAATGTTTCATGTTTTGCCTTGTTTTGAATGCGAGGATTAGAGATAATCATAGAACCACAAAAAAAAAGTGTCGGGGTGTTGTCGACGGCAACGCTTTACTGCTGAACAAAACCACATACAAACACAAGGCCAGTTTAATGAGAACTGTGTGGGCTTTCTGGGGTGTTCCCCCGACACGTTGAGGTGAGAGACTAACCCTGGAGATATACGACTGTGTAGTCAAGTATACCGTAAAATATTATAAGCGTTGTGTAAAAGTGAGTGATACTGTTTATAATGCAATTGTGTTTAATTATATTATTTGCATGATACTGTAACCGAGGGGATTTGAACCTGGGACCATAGGATCCACATGCGACTGCACTAGCTCAGCGCCGAGCTGCTGGGACGTTTGCATTGTGAAAGGTAACCTTAGGTCACCAGCAGGAGGTACTAGTAATACACTTTCAGAGAGAGAGAGAGAGAGAGAGAGAGAGAGAGAGAGAGAGAGAGAGAGAGAGAGAGAGAGAGAGAGAGAGAGAGAGAGAGACTAGAGAGACTCGTACTTTGTGCCCCCCAGGTAAAGAAAGGACCCAGACTGCCAAATATGATTAAGGACGAGGTGGGGAATGAACAACAGCCGTCGGCCAAATCCTGATAGACGTTGGTGGTGGTGACTAATACGTTTGTCTTGATACCCCCCCAGCTACCTTGTCAGGTAACTCCCCACCGTCTGCAGGTTTTATTCTACTCTAGAAGTCAATATGGACAGTGGTCGGATAGTTTCCGCCAGGCGGTACTGTGGCCTGTGACACGAGAAGTCCAAATCTCTCCCCTGATGAGGGACATAATTTTCTATTTCACGTTTCCACAGCGGATGATCCTCTCAGCTCCCATCCTCCCGTAGAAACCAAAACAGGAGTCATCGTCCCCAGTCGCAACGCACAAAAACATGCCGACTAAAGAATTAAATGTGGCATACTGTGGAAATATGACGGAGATGGCCATAGAGCGTACACAACATGGGTACAGGAAACGATAAAAATAAATGTTAAAAGTGGCGGGGACAGGTCGTATCAGGTAACCGGGGACAGATGGAAGAGCTCCCCTTCCCGCTCGGCTGAGTAATAGGCGGTTAGAGGAAGAGAAGGCGTTCAATCTGTCTTCGGGGCCAAGCTGAGCAGCTAATCCTGGCTGTGAAGTTCCCTGATCCGGAGTTTGATGTAGTGCCCCCTGACACAGACTCCACAGTGTTATTGAGCCCCGCGCCGACCGACCACAGCCAGATCGATATCCTACAAAACTGTTCGTAAATCGGTCTAATCTGTTACAGCGAGCCCTGCCCTCTGGGAGTCTGAACAATCAGGGATTGTTGTTTGTTTTAGTCTCTGACCTCCGGCCCTATTGGACTTGAAGTGGAACAAGTGGACTATGAGGTTGAGGTGCAGACTTTCATCTTTCATTTGAGCGTGTTTACCTCAATATCTGGTGAACCGTGTAGGAACTGTTAGCCCTTTTTGGATATTTGGAATCAATGACTGCCTGAAGTCTACGACCCCTAAAAGGCACACGCCAATATTATGGGAAATGTGCTTACCGTCTTCTCCAGAGTCAGACAAGAAGACAGATACCAATTTCCTCTCTGTGCATTCAGCAGAAAGCTAGCCTAGCTTAGCACAAAAGAATGGAAGCGGATACGGACCACTAGCCTAGCCGTTGGCCAAAAAACACCTCTCCTGGAATTGTAAGCTAGGCTAGTGGTCCGTATCCGCTTCCAGAAGGGATTACGGATGAAAACTAGCTCATTAGCTAACTCTGGCACATTTTACATTGATGTGGAAACTAAACTAAAGTGTTGATTGATGTGCATTGTCCCTATAGGTAATGTAGTGGTTAACACTGTCGCCTCACAGCTAGAAGGTCCTGGGTTCGATTCCCGCTTGGGGACCAGGTTGCCGTGTTGCCAGTTACCCGGGTGGGGTATCTCCCGGGCCTTTCTGTGTGGAGTTTGCATGTTCTCCCCGTGCTCGCAAGGGTTTCCCCTCCCGATAAGATAAACCCAATGGAAAAACATGCAGAACAGATCGTAACACTGTAAAGTAATTTTTTGTTTTTGTTTTACACTAATGTAATTTTAGCTATATTAATTGTTACAGTAGGTTCATTATGCATTGTGTGTACTGACTTTTAATAATTTTGTTTTTTGCAATAGTGATTGTTTTTGTGTGTTTTTTTGTGTGTGGACCCCAGGAAGACTAGCTGGTTGCTATCGCACCAGCTAATTTGGATCCCTAATAAAATCAAATTTGACGAAGACGGACAGGAGCACTTGGATTGGTCACGTCCTGTGGGTCGCCCATCTCGCATGTGTGTGTTAATCTACATGACAAATAAAGACTTCTTCTTCTAAATAAGATAAACCCAATGGAAAAACATGCAGAACATGACAAAGATGGACAGGAGCACTGAGTGCGGCACACGCCGCAGCCCATGTCTGCTCCCGGCTGCCCTTGGGGGGAAGGACAACGGGATGGGTCAAGTGCAGAGAACATTTCATCAGAGACTCAGTGCATGTGTGTGTGTGTGTGTTCCTGTGAGTGGCCCATTGCATGTGTGTGTTAAATCTGCATGACAAATAAAGACTTCTTCTTCTTCAGTGTGAGACATGTAGTCCCCTAGATGACTTCAGAGTCTTATTTTGTCCGTCCGTCCCAGAGGGTTCAATGAAAACATAAAGCACCACCTTCACATCACCACAAGTAGAAGAAATAGGTGCAATTTCAGTGAATTTCCCCTGATTTCTCCATCGAGTTCCATAGTAAAATTGGACATGAAAAACACAACCCTGCACACCCTGTTTCAGTGTTTTCATTGTGTGTGTGTGTGTGTGTGTGTGTGTGTGTGTGTGTGTGTGTGTGTGTGTGTGTGTGTGTGTGGGGGGGGGGGTCTGGTGTTGTGATACGTGTCGTACCCCCCAGCCTACTTACCTCATTATGTGGTTAATAACATTATGGTAACACCATATAATTACACTACTGTCAGAGAGCCGAGCTAAGCTACGCTACAAGCTTCAAATTGTGGCTTTGTGTTTAGAGAGATGTGAGACGGTGTTATACTTGGCTCAGACTGACTATAGGATAAACATGACCCCTACCCCTTTACCCTTTGTGTGTGTGTGTGTGTGTGTGTGTGTGTGTGTGTGTGTGCGTGCAACACATTTTTGACAAGGCAAAGAGAGCACAGAATTAAAAAATAACATTGAATGTGCTTGAAAAAAAGAGACGACCTAAACGTTCTGATTTGAAAATGACATCACCAATTTTATTTCCACATAATATAGCCAGCGTCAGATGAATCAATGCACCGAGTTTAAAAACTCCAACGTCACTCTGACATCAGCTCCGGTTCACTCAGCAGCACAGTGTGTAATGTGAATGGCTGTAGAGCTGGGCGATATGGCCAAAATATCACATCATGATGTTTTTCTGTTAAGTTTTAGTGATGTGACATTTTTAATACTACTGCAAGGAATACCTTTTTGATTAACTTAAGAACCCGATGTATATTTTACGATATATATATATATCGTGGATGACGGTATCGTAAAAGATCCATACCTTTGCATAGATCCATGATGGTATACCTTCATATTCCAGTATACCTCCCAGCCCTACTATTGTACCCACAGTATCAAACTAGCAGCAAGCTGTAGGCTACAGTACACTAATCTCCTTTAGCCAGGGTTAGCCGTGCTGTGGCCTTGTCTCCACTAGCCAGGGTTTAGCCGTGCTGTGGCCTCGTCTCCACTAGCCAGGGTTTAGCCGTGCTGTGGCCTCGTCTCCACTAGCCAGGGTCTAGCCGTGCTGTGGCCTTGTCTCCACTAGCCAGGGTTTAGCCGTGCTGTGGCCTCGTCTCCACTAGCCAGGGTTTAGCCGTGCTGTGGCCTTGTCTCCACTAGCCAGGGTTTAGCCGTGTTGTGGCCTTGTCTCCACTAGCCAGGGTTTTAGCCGTGCTGTGGCCTTGTCTCCACTAGCCAGGGTTTAGCCGTGCTGTGGCCTTGTCTCCACTAGTCAGGGTTTAGACGTGCTGTGGCCTCGTCTCCACTAGCCAGGGTTTAGCCATGCTGTGGCCTGTCGGGCACACAGTGAGCGTCTCCATTGTCTTTCACAACCTGGTCAAACCTGAGCCAAAGCTGGCCGGGACTGTTATATCATCAGGGTTTAACTCGTGTTAGTCGTGTCCCACAGTTGGTGGCGTGAATTCTGAAAGGTTGTCTAGCAACTGGAGTGTTTACAAGAAATGCGATAGAGACACAAACCCAACCATACCATACCGTGCTAGACCATGGCTAGCCCCAGCCAGGCTGAACATAGCTAATGGAGACAAGGCACTAACTCAAACACAAGTCTTTACGTACAGGGAAAAACAACATCGAGGTGGCAATTACATCAGCAGCCCTATACCGTGTGTGTGTGTGTGTGTGTGTGTGTGTGTGTGTGTGTTGTGTGTGTGTGTGTGTGTGTGTGTGTGTGTGTGTTTCCATACAGGGCCCCCTGGGTGCTCCTATAGCAGAGAGCAGAGCTGCCACTGAAAATGAACAACATCTGGGGGCATGGAAACATCTACCCACTGCTCCTGGTGGAGGGTGAGGGTCTGTATGTAGGTGGACGAGAGAGAGAGAGAGAGAGAGAGAGAGAGAGAGAGAGAGAGAGAGAGAGAGAGAGAGAGAGAGAGAGAGAGAGAGAGGGAGAGACAGGGGAGAGAGAGAGCGAGAGAGGAGAGAGACAGAGAGAGAGAGAGACAGAGAGGAGAGAGACAGAGATAGAGCGAGAGAGGAGAGAGAGCGAGAGAGAGAAGACAGAGAGAGAGAGAGAGAGAGAGAGAGAGAGAGAGAGAGAGAGAGAGAGAGAGAGAGAGAGAGAGAGAGAGAGAGAGAGAAAGAGAGAGAGAGAGAGAGACAGAGGCCTGCCTTTCAGAGCATGTGTGATATAAATAGATAGATAGGTAGATAGAGGAAAAGAGAGAAGGGATACACTGTGTGTGTGTGTGTGTGTGTGTGTGTGTGTATCCTCCTCCTCCTTCTCCTCTTCCTCCTCCTCCTTATCCTGCTCCTCCTCTTCTTCCTCCTCCTCCTCCTCCTCCTCCTCCTCCTCCTCCTCCTCCTCCTCCTCCTCCTCCTCCTCCTCCTCACTAAACTGATGCTATGTTGCTCAATGGAAAATGACCTAAGGTATAGGCAGCAAATGGGTGAAGCGTTTCCCTCTCACACACATACACACACACACACACACACACACACACACACACACACACACACACACACACACACACGTATGTATACAGTCCTACATACATACATACAACTCTCTCTTTCCCTGTAGTGTCAGATGCTTTCAAAGGTCAAACAGCAAGCAGGGAAACAAGAACATGCCCTCATTACCTCAGACGTGCACACGCATGGGAGCATGCACGTGGCACATTCAGAGACACGTGCACTGCCCACACACACACACACACACACTAGATATAAACAAAAAACACATACAGTATATAAACGCACGCACGCACACATACTTGGCACAATGGTTCTCATAATTAGTACTCTCTAATCTTTATAAATATTTGGTTTCACAGACACTGAATATAATGCTCACTCATTGCAAAATGTAGTCAGTTAGGCCTCGGTACCCAGCCAGAAGGCGGGGGAGAGTAGATATTAGGCTACAGTTAGTACCACTAGAGGGGGCTGGTTCACTACGACACCAGACAACATGAAAGATTACACCAATATGGTTAACACCGTCTAATAATGACATGGCACTATATATCATGATTCTTCCACATGAACGTTGCATCTTTGTATCTTCACAATGACCACATGTACCAACACGACACCACGAGAACAGTCCGTAAGACAAGACCCTTCGTCATTAAGTCGTGACGCGAGAAGGTGAGAGAGAGACGTTCTAAGAAGCGTCCCACGAGCGGACTACACAGATAGGGTTTGCGAGAGCTGGAGATAAACAACTACAAAATGCATCAGCTTCTAATACATCTCTGCACACAGAAACACGAGGCGGACCTACACAACAGCTGGACTCTTCCGGCAACAGTCTTGTTATTGCAGGCCACCACTACTGCTGCTGAGCGGTCGACATAATATCCTCCACACAATGCAACTCCGCTGCTGCTCCCAGCCGGCTGGGGCTCCATTTTGAGTCTGGTCTCGACCCGGCGAGGAATGCTTTATATCTTCTCCGTCAGTCGTTGGGGCGTCACTAGCTCTTCCATTGGTTGATTGGGGCTCACTAGGTGTTTCATTGGTTGATTGGGGCTCACTAGGTGTTTCATTGGTTGATTGGGGCTCACTAGGTGTTTCATTGGTTGATTGGGGCTCACTAGGTGTTTCATTGGTTGATTGGGACTCACTAGTCGCTCCATTGGTTGATTGAGGCTCACTAGGTGTTCCATTGGTTGATTGGGGCTCACTAGGTGTTTCATTGGTTGATTGGGACTCACTAGGTGTTTCATTGGTTGATTGAGGCTCACTAGGTGTTCCATTGGTTGATTGGGGCTCACTAGGTGTTTCATTGGTTGATTGGGACTCACTAGTCGCTCCATTGGTTGATTGGGGCTCAATATGTGTTTCATTGGTTGATTGGGGCTCACTATGTGTTTCATTGGTTGATTGGGGCTCACTAGGTGTTTCATTGGTTGATTGGAGCATTCTAGCTCTTCCATTGGTTGATTGGGGCTCACAGGGCGTTTCATTGGTCTGAATGTGCAGACGAGGTCTGATCTGCTGCTTGTTTGGTCGCAGGGAGATGAGTCGTTTCTGTTGAATGTTTGGTGGCTGCCGGAGATGATTGGCCGATTCCTCCCTTAACCGCTGATCAGGACTGAGGATACCGAGGTACTGAGGAGCTATTGTTGTTGCGGTTTGCCTGGTCGGCGTATTGCACGGTGACAGAGGACTGCGTTGCCGGGTCAGTTCCAGACGGAGGAGGGTCTTCTGGAGCCAGGTCAGCGTCTGGAGACTGGATCACTATGGGGATGGGAGTCCCCTGGTACCCGTTGGGTTCCCCGGCGACGCGGTCGCTAGCTGGCGGTGGATACGTTGTGTTGTTGGAGGCTGACTGCCAGTTATTGGAGCAGAAGACAGTGGGGATACTGCAAAAAAGAAAAGAAAAAAAGGTCAGTTAGAATAATTTTTTGCAGCTTTTCTTTCTCGGTGTCTGAGAAGTTGACGTCACAGAGACGTATGAGAATAAATACCCCATAAATCACCATTAGTGCTCAAAACGCATCACGTCAGATCAGATGTCGGCGACACCTACTATGTCAAGCGCTGCCTGAAACCTTTCTTTTTTAAGTACTAATTTTAGTACCTGGTGTTTGTAGTGCCCTCATTATGTTGTTACACCCTATTCTCAACACACAGATCTTCATTAACTACTTACACAGTATTATCGTGTACTTACTCAGGCATTAAAGCGTTCCGTCTTGGGACAGATTTCCGTCAATTTGATTCGGAGTTCCGTCAATTTGATTCGGAGTCGTGACGGATTTCCCGTCAATTGGCTACCTGGTATAATATGATTTGTAGACGGAACCAATGGCGGGCAGGTTTTGGGTTTGGCAAGTGACATTTGCGAGGTCTGAGAGGTCTGTCCGCCACATGGCGGGTAACAAAATAGTCATGTAAAATCATTTAAACTGCTGTGTGTTTTGGTTTTACGACAGTCGCCTTTTTTGCAGCCTCGCGCGTCAACTCTCCTTGTTTACCGACGTCACATCCACCACCTGCTTAGTAGCTGCTTGCACTGTAACGTTACGCACGCCTACTATACCGATTGCGTCTATACTTTTACCAACAAACTTCCAGTTCCGCGTTCGCGTTCTGCGATCTGATCGGCCACTGACGTTTCTGGTCATGTGACATGTGCGCCAATCGTGTGACGCCTGTTTCTGCGCCTATTTCCGCCTCTAACAGCCTGCAAACTACCTAACGCCTAGTTATATCACTGGTTAAGCTTAGGCGACTCTTTCAAAGTTGGTTAAGGTTAGAGTTTGGAATCAGGGCTGGTGTTCTATCGCCCTGCTCTAAGACAAACTCTAACCGTAACCAACTTCGAAAGAGTGCCTAAGCTTAATCAGTGATAGAAACAGGCGTCACACGATTGGCGCAGATGTCACATGACCAGAAACGTCAGTGGCCAATCAGATCGCGGAAAAATGCAAGTTAGTTGGTAAAAGTATTGACGCATACCGATTAGCTAACGTTAGCTTAATAGCGTCGGTTAAATGGAAGGAGTAAGCCGGCCACTAAAAAGAAAACCAACGCGGTTTTCTCAGACGAGAAAGGGTGAGCGGCACCACCTAACAAAAGAACGTTTCGAGAGGAATGGAAGTTTGAAGATAGCAGTGTTTCAAAAGACTGGCTAGGCTACTGGGGGCTGTAGTGGTGGTGAGTTGTTAACTTGTTCTGTGTTCCGCAACTATGTCAAAAAGAAAAACGGAAACAACACATTTGTCATTGTCGTGTTACTTCACAGTACAAATACGTGAGTCCCCTGCTGTGGTTGTGAGTATCCCTTTTTTTTTTATCAACTTTTTCTCCCATTTTCTATATTTTTCTCCCATCCCAATTTCGTATCATCCAATTCAACCCTCCCCTGTCACGGACGCTGTTTCTTGCCTCCCACAAGCCGGCTGCAATGTGGACTAAGTCATACATAGCACAAGTCCCCTCCGGTACTTGAGGTAACAGCAGTCGCATCTTTTCACCTGCGCAGCTCGATCTCTCAGTGGCGAAGAGTAACGCGTGGGAGGCTCACGCTGCCCCCGACACTTCCTGATTCTACTGCGCAGGCGCACCAACCGACCTGTAGGAGTCGCTGTCCACAACGCCCGATCCCCACCCATCAGTTTCCCACCCCCTAATACGGCCAATGTGTATTAGTACGGACGACCAGCTAAACTGAAAGCAAATGTGGAGCGCTGGGCTCGAACTGACGAGCCCAGCGTCTCCAGCATTTCGTGGCGAGTGCCTTGCCCACTACGCCACGTAGCCGCCCGGTTGTGAGTATCCTTTATTAGCTTAACTCCGTAGCAACATCACACAGGTGTATCTGTAGACAGTCTCCTCCCCACCGTATGTATATATTTTCTCCCCACCGTATGGATATTTTTTCTCACACCCACCCACCCCCTCCTAATGTACAGTCTCCTCCCCATCATATGTATATAATCTCTGTTAGGATCTATGGGTAACAGTACTGCATATTTGCATATCGTATATGTCACAAATGTAACAGTACTATATACCTGTAGTATGTCATGTATGTCCCTATGCCATAAATGTCATGATGTCATGTATGTTGTTGTGTATGTCATAAATGTCACTATGAATTCAAAATGGAAATGGGGGACCCTGATGTAAACAAGACGAAAGTCTTTCTCTGGTCTGCATCCCCTTAACAATTGTGTGTATTGAGCCGTACTGTATTGTACCCATTCTGCAATCTGTTAAATATTG
>NC_140166.1:213138933-213142347 GCF_963971535.1 Notolepis coatsorum
CCACTTCCCCCCTCCCCCCCTATCGTCATCAAAATGGACCAAATACAGTCTCTCCTCAGTCATTGGACCCTTCTGAGGGCAACATGCCATGCTGTTCAATGGCCAGATTTGGCCCACATACCCTACTTTGGGCAACCCTGACATCAGAGTTTGTGTGTTTAGAAACATAAACTGTAACTCACCTGAGATATCTCCTGAGCCCACATCTGATTGGACGAGACAGAGAATGACAGGTTGATTAGCCAATGAGACGGAGAAAACATACTTATCCAATGAGCAAATGATAGGATGGGGCCGCTCCACCTGGGTCCTGTGTGTCTGAGAGTGAGAGGAGACAAACCTTAAGCCACTTGACACGCAGGAAGCTGAACATGTAGGAGACATGAGCCACATAGTCATCTGCCAACGGGTTAGCATTCAGATTCTGAGAGAGAGAGAGAGAGAGAGAGAGAGAGAGAGAGAGAGAGAGAGAGAGAGAGAGAGAGAGAGAGAGAGAGAGAGAGAGAGAGAGAGAGAGAGAGACAGACAGACAGACAGACAGACAGACAGACAGACAGACAGACAGACAGACAGACAGACAGACAGACAGACAGACAGACAGACAGACAGACAGACAGACAGACAGACAGACAGACAGACAGACAGACAGACAGACAGACAGACAGACAGACAGACAGACGAGAGAGAGAGAGAGCGAAAGAGAGATAGATAGATAGATAGATAGATAGATAGATAGATAGATAGATAGATAGATAGATAGATAGATAGATAGATAGATAGATAGATAGATAGATAGATAGATAGATAGATAGATAGATAGATAGATAGATAGATAGATAGATAGATAGATAGATAGATAGATAGATAGATAGATAGATAGATAGATAGATAGATAGATAGATAGATAGATAGATAGATAGATAGATAGATAGATAGATAGATAGATAGATAGATAGATAGATAGATAGATAGATAGATAGATAGATAGATAGATAGATAGATAGATAGGTAGATAGATAGATAGATAGATAGATAGATAGATAGATAGATAGAGAGGGGGGGGGTAGAGAGAGAGAGGGGTGGTAGAGAGAGAGAGAGAGAGAGAGAGAGAGAGAGAGAGAGAGAGAGAGAGAGAGAGAGAGAGAGAGAGAGAGAGAGAAAAAGAGGGAGAGGGGCAGAGACAGACAGGGAGAGAGACAGAGAGAGAGAGAGAGAAATAGGTCAAATAGAGCGTTTAAAGCTAAAGGTAGGTCAAGTTTGACAGGTATTGAACGTTGGAGGTGTTGTCATGGAAACTCACCCGGGCCTCTGCGTCCGCCTCACAGGCCTTCCTCAGCCGGGTCTTAGCGATGTCCAGATCCAGACGCTTGTTCACCAACAGCTTGCGTTCATCCTACACACACACATACACACACACACACACACACACACACACACACACACACACACACACATACACACACACACGCACGCGCACGCACACACACACACACACACACACAGAGAGAGAGAGAGAAAGAGACTGAGGAAAATAACTAAGCACAAGAACACAAGTTAAAGGTGCTATAGATAACATTTTGTAGAGCCATATTAGCACAATGAATGGAAGCGGACAGTGACAGGTAGCCTTCGGGAGAGGTGTTAGTTGGGCAATGCCTAGGCTACTTGTCACTGTCCGCTTCCATTCATTGTGCTAAGCTAGGCTAACGTGCAGCCAGATAGCTTTCTACTGAACGCACAGAGAGGAAACTGGTATCTATCTTCTTGTCTCTCTCTCTGGAGAAGACGGTAAGCTAATTTCCCAAAATGTTGGCGTGTTCCTTTAAGCTACAAAGCATGTGTTCGCATGATGTGGCTGATTGGCCTTTTTAGACCATGCCTCACATTGCATCATCTGTGATGTCACTATTACATGTTCTCACATTTCGATGACGATGTTGACACCTCCTCTGTGATGTCACTATTACATAGGCTCACATTGCGATGACGATCTTGATACAATGTGTTGTTCAGGCCTACGCCTCAGCCTATAATATGTGACATCCAAAAAATACCATCAGTACCATAAACCTGGGTAATATGGATATTTAATAAGATATTTGATATTTTTGCCTATTTATTATTATTATTATCATTATTTATTTTATGATGATATGTCTTGTAATAAAATATACCTTTGCATGGATCCATGATGGTATACCTTCATATTGGACCCCCCCCCCCCCCCCCCCCCCCTGTGAACACAGTACCTGTATGGTCCTGTACTCTCCCTCTGTGAAGCTGCGGAGGGGGACCAGGAAGTGGATGTTGGTGCTCTGGACCAGCTTCCTCTCCGCCTCACCAAGCTGCTTCTGGGCCTCTCCGCACCTCAGCAGCGCCGTCCCTGAACACAAACATGTTCACACAGCGTTGAAGAGGGGGTTCTTCAACGACTGGGCGATCTGATAGATACAATACAATACATACTGTAGATATCTAAAACAATGTGAACTTATAGAGCACTGTTTTTTGTTTGTTTTTGCTGTGTGTTTGTTGTGTGGTGTTTCTTCCCTCGGCTCATTGCTCTAAAAAGGCATCAATTGAAGGGACTCTTGATGGCCTGGTCGTATTTTGTACAAAGACTATAACTGGACTATGTGGACTGAATGGCAACTGTGAAGCTGTCCCTTACACAAAGCCATGTAAAAAGATTGTCTATTATAGATATTATATTCTCAATCTCTGATTTGATATGTCTGTCTAACACTGGTAAGAGACACGAAGGAGTGACTGGTTGTCTTGTTTTTTTATTTTATTTTTTATTTTCTTTAAAATCAATACTGTCCAGTAAAAGTAACGCGTGGGAACATAACAGGTGATAACTCCTCTGAGTCTGTGTCAACAGTGTCTTGGGGGGTCCCTAAACATACCTCCACCCCCCCCCCCCCCCCCCCCTGACCCACTCACCGTAAGGCGTGTTGGGGCCCATCTCCAGCCCCGCCTGGCTCATGTTGTCTCCAAGCACCTCGTGGGCACGAGGTCGAGGAGGGGCACTCCATTCCAGGCGCCCGTACAACCGGTCCTCTAACCGAGCTCCTATAGGTCAGAGGTCACAGAGGGGGGGGTTAAAATCACGGGTTCGGGGGGTTCATCGTCCCTTGGGAACTCATTATCACGTCGTCGCTGAGCTGTTGGACGGAGGTCAAAGCCGGATTGTTGTTGTGAAACACGGCGGTTCACACAGACAGCGGGGGGCGTGGCGGAGGACGTGACAGGGGCAGTACTTCGATAAGGACCCTGGATGGAGAACAGGTCTGCTGTCGGACGGTCTGTCGCCTCGCCGTGGTCTGACTGAGGGCAGACTAATGGTTCTCCTGATCTAATCAACAAACAGGCCACCTCCTCTCACTGTCCATCAGATGAGCTCATTGGATC
>NC_140166.1:213142547-213175047 GCF_963971535.1 Notolepis coatsorum
AGCTCATTGGATCGATGGAAAAGAAGGATTTGCAAGGATTTGCCAATTCTACCAGAGCAATTACAGTTAAGGTAAGATGAATGGCTGCTTTTTTCTTATATATAGCGCTTTTATCCAAAGCGCTTTACAATTTGTTACTCACATTTTACCCATTCACTCACACATTCACACACCGACGGCGGAGGTGACCATGCAAGGTGCCAACCTGCTCATCGGGAGCAGTTAGGGGTTAAGTGTCTTGCTCAAGGACACATCGACACGCTGCCCGGGAGGAGCGGGAATCGAACCGGGAGCCTCCGGATTGCCAGACGACTGCTCTACCTCCTGAGCCACTGTCGCCCCAAGATGACCCATTGTCACCTCCGTATTTATATTGTAAACACTGTGAATCGGAAGGTGCAATAACGTCAATGTTACTCATTGTGCCTTGTACTGTATATATATTATACCTTTTTTTTTGTTAAGTATTGTGTGATTTTGTGTGAAGGGCGGACTAGCAAAGTAAGATTTTCATTGTATGGCAAACTGTCTGTTTAACTGTGCACATGACAATAAACAATCTTTTTTTTGTATCCACTTTTTCTCCTCCTGTTTTTTCTGTGTTTTTCTCCCATCCCAATTTAGTCTTTATGCCAATTCTCCCCCTCCCCTTCCTGGTCGTTGCTCGCATGTGCCCCCCACTGGTCAGTCTAGGGAGCCCTGAAGTCTATCAGATGCTTCCTCCGAGACATATAGGAGACAGCCAGCAGCATCTTTTCACCTGCCAGCGAGGACTCTCATTGGTGAAGTGTAACGCGTGGGAGGTCACCCTCATCATCTCCCCCCCTCGCTGTGCAGGCGCCCTGACCGACCTGTAGGAGTCGCTGTTTACAACGACCAGAATACCACCCCACCGGCTTCCCTCCCGCTGACTCTGCCAATTGAGCCAGTATGACGGCCGGCCCAAGCCGGAGGCAACGCTGACAGCCGGATTCGATACTCTCGCGTTGGTGACGAGCGCTTAGTCCGCTGCGCCACCCAGCCGCCCGACAATAAACAATCTTGAATGTTGAATGTATTCTAGGAGAGAGAGAGAGAGAGAGAGAGAGAGAGAGAGAGAGAGAGAGAGAGAGAGAGAGAGAGAGAGAGGGAGACTCACCAGGGCTGGGCTGTAACACCACCTCAGTCTGGCTGATGATCTGCTCCGTCCAGGTGTTGGTGGCTTCATTCAGGACCAGGAGCTCTTCCAGTCGGTCGTCCAGCCCTGTCTTCTCAGCCTGCCCCAGAGTCTCCTCTGTATACTATAGTAGTAGAGTTATTAAGACATTATCATACAAATCATAATAGCTAACATTTTACAAATGAAAAGAAGGTACTGTAGTGGTGTGCGTCATTATTACAGTTATGATTTTCTTTTGTTTACCTGGACAGCGCGGTTGATGAACTGACCCGCGTCTACAGCCAACCTCGTGAAATCCATGCTGCTCTCAAGGTCGCGCGTCGTCGCTCCTGCTCTGCTGCCGCACCGCGGTGGTCTCGCTCGTTACCGGGAGTCGGGACCGTCAAGAGTCCGATTACCGAGAAGGGAACACACAATAACGGACTCCACCCATGACCACAACACCCCGGGACCGTCCGTACCCGGTTAAGCGAACGTCATCATCAGTGCCATCCTTCGCTTTAGCGTCACAGCCGGACGCGCCAGTGCCGCGGGCGCTCCGTCATCATCACCATCATCATCATCATCCTCATCATCACTGTATCTCCATGGAGGTCAGGACGGCGTGTTTACTTCTGTGGATCTGCGCTCCTGATGTCCGCGGCGTTATAGTTACGTTCTTCTGGTGACGCCGCTCGGCTGCTGCGCGCAGGAGCGCGGATGCGCCGTGACGCAAAGTAGAAGCTGTGTCAGCAGCCAGGCGTTGATGATGAGGAGGATGACAATGACGAGGAATACAGCTACTCTCCGCGAGTCTGAACTCATGATGGGTTCGCAATAACAACAACCTCCGGCTCCCACTAACTAACACTCTCTCTCTCTGTTTGTCTGTCTGTCACTCAGGTCAACATGTTGTCCGCTTCTCCCTTATCCTCTTAAAGCGTCTCGGGAAGGTGTGTGTTTAGGGATTATACCTGCCATCCTACAGACAGTCAATCTAATCTGAGTTAAGAGGTAACGACACACACACACACACACACACACACACACACATGTGTGTGATCCTCTTGTAGTCCTGCAGCTCACTGTGTGTGTCATTACAATATACTACCTTATTCATACAGCACCTTATATGAATACTTCATCAGATCATATATTTAGCATTTTTAGATTATATATTGCATATACTTAGCATTTCGTTTTTTCAGACTATATATTAGATTAGATTATATATCGTAACTATTATTGTAGGGCAAATATGAGGCCATACATACCCTCATCGCGCACCTTGTTGAATGACCATTATGCACATGTCCAGAGTTAATTATGTTATGTTAAGCATATTTATTTGTTATATTGTTTACACTGCTTTTTACTACATGTACCTCCCCTCCCCCCCATGCTGCTATGATGCCTGAATTTCCCCAAGGGGATCAATAAAGGAATATCTTATTATGTACATGTGTGATCCTCCTGTAGTCTTGCAGGTCACGGGGTCAGGGGTCATGCTCAGGCAGCACGGTGGACACTGGTTAACACCGTTGTCTCACAGCAAGAAGGTCCCGAGTTCAAACCCCAGCAGGGGGCCTTTCTGTGTGGACTTTGTTAAATGGACTGCATTTATATTTATAACAGCTTTTATCCAAATCGCTTTACAACTCATGCCTCACGGCGCTGCTCATTGCACAAAATGAATTCATTATGCACAAAACTCTCACTCAGCAAAGATGGGAAATACCAAATTATTTATTTAAACCAGTATGAATTAGGCGAATATCGAACAACGTATAAATTACAAATCATTCATTTGATCTCGCTCTGAGAGATGAAATGTGAATGTAGAGAGACATTTTGTTTTCAGTTACCTGGACAGGTGCTGCTGGCACATACAATATCTGTTGCTGTCCAGTTCAGCGGCCAGCTACAATACAGTGCTGCTGGCACATACTGCTCCTGTTGCTGTCCAGTTCAGCGGCCAGCTACAATACAGTGCTGCTGGCACATACTGCTCCTGTTGCTGTCCAGTTGGCGTGTAGTCTTTTACCAACGGAGTTGCAGTTTTCCGCGATCTGATTGGCCACTGACGTTTCTGGTCATGTGACATCTGGTCTTAATCACTGGTTAAGCTTGGCGACTCTTTCGAAGTTGGTTAAGGTTAGAGTTCGTCTTAGAGCAGGGCGATAGACCACCAGCCCTGATTCCAAACTCTAACCTTAACCAACTTCGAAAGAGTCGCCAAGCTTAACCAGTGATAGAACTAGGCGTTTGCTAGCTAGCAGGCTGTTAGAGGCAGAAATAGGCGTAACGCAATTGGCGCAGAGAGAAACGTCAGTGGCCAATCAGATCGCGGAACCCGAATGCGGAACTGCAACTCCGTTGGTAAAAGACTACATGCGTCCAGTTGAGCACCCAGGTACAATACAGTGCTGCAGTCCAGTTCAGCACTGGACAGCGCCCATCCACAATACAGTGCTGCTGGCAATATACAGGCTGCCTCTTGCTGTCCAGGTCAGCACCCAGCCACACACAATGTGACTGAATAACAATTTTTAATAAAATGAAAAATAACAATAAACTGCTTTGCAACCAGATAAACAATTAATGTAGACCCATGCTTTTTATTTGTCAGAACGTGTGGCCACACAGGCCAGTAAAAGGGAGTTTTTATTTAAGTTTTATAGTTCAGCGACTTCGGGTCATTGAGAAGCGCTATATAAAATAAATGAATTATTATTATGTGAATGTGTCTTTGTGTGATTGTGTGTGTGCGTAGGAGTATCATTCATAGAGATACACAGGGAGTGAGTACCTATCCACCTCCCTATCTAGCAGAGGTGGGACCAAGTCATAGATTTGCAAGTCACAAGTAAGCCTCAAGTCTCAACACTAAAGTCCCAAGTCTTAACCCTTTCACTACCACACTACAGGTTAACCTTTCACTACCACACTACAGAAGGTTAACCTTTCACTACCGCACTACAGAAGGTTAACCTTTCACTGCCACAATACAGAAGGTTAACCTTTCACTAACACACTACAGATGGTTAACCTTTCCCTACCACACTACAGGTTAACCTTTCACTACCACACTACAGAAAGTTAACCTTTCACTACCACACTACAGGTTAACCTTTCACTACTGCACTACAGAAGGTTAACCATTCACTACCACTACCGGTTATCCCTTTCACTACAGGTTAACCTTTCACTACAGAAGGTTAACCTTTCACTGCCACACTACAGAAGGTTAACCTTTCACTACCACACTACAGAAGGTTAACCTTTCACTACCACACTACAGGTTAACCTTTCACTGCCACACTACAGACGGTTATCCCTTTCACTACAGGTTAACCTTTCACTACAGAAGGTTAACCTTTCACTGCCACACTACAGAAGGTTAACCTTTCACTACCACACTACAGAAGGTTAACCTTTCACTACCACACTACAGAAGGTTAACCTTTCACTGCCACACTACAGGTTAACCCTTTGTCGTGAGGCAGTGAGAGGGTTAACCTTCTGTATCGTCGCAGTGAAAGGGTTAACCCTTTGGTAGTGTGGTAGTGAAAGGGTTAAACGTTGTCCTCCGCTCTAGCGCAGTCTCCTCTGCCGGTGCAGGAGCCAATCACAGAAGGAACGATTAAACTGTCGTTTTTTTCATCACAAGTCAAAGTCGAGTTTTGCGAGTCTGAAGTCATCGCCACTTGAGTCCATGCCTCTGCTGTATCTACACAAGACAGTGTTATCACCATAGATATATATAGTGTTCTATAGATATCTATGGTTATCACTGCTACTATTATTCAGGAAGCCCCACCCGTTTTCTACCCAGAAGACAACACTGCTTCTTCCTCATTTGAGATACAGTTGGAAGTCAGCATTTTACACATTACTGCCACTTAGTGGAAAGAGTGTGTGGGCTCTGTAACCTCTTTACAGGATAAATCAGAGCATCTAGGTGGTGGTGGTATACACATGAGAGCAGTATACACACATACTACAACAAAATAATGGCTGTCTCTGCGTGTTGGACATCCCGTGATGAAGACTGGGAGGATGCGACCCTGATGACCGGAGTGTTGGACGTCCCGTGATGAAGACCAGGAGGATGGAACCCTCTCTGCACCGCCCCTTTGCCTCAAATAGATCCGCTATCAGCTCCATCTTTAATCTTTCAAAATGTTCAGTTGCTATCGCTATCAGCTCTATCTTTAATCTTTCAAAATGTTCAGTTGCTATCGCATGCACTTATGTTTCACTACACATGAGTGCAGGCTTACCAACTGTTCGCCTGTTTTACTGCAACACTACTGTCTATCACCGACATCTAAGACGGGAGATCCCCCCCCTTGAACGGCCCTTCTAAGGTTTCTCTCCTCCACATTGCCTGTGGTGAATTTTTTCCTATTGCTAGGTTTTAGTGAGTTTTTCCTTACCTTCGCGTGGGGTATGTCTGGGAGTGTTCGCATTTATTTTATTTATTTAAAAATGTTTGGACATTACGGTGTTCTTGATTTATTGTGATGTTTCTTGTTGACTTGTTTAAATAAGACGTGTCCGGCCCATGGGCACATTAACATGTGTTAATAAATTTGATTTGATTATGAGAGCAGTAGTATATACATGAGAGCAGTCAATAGCTCCTATACACATGTTGTAGGAAACAGCGTCAGGACTCCCTGTATCCCTATGCTATCGTTAAGAGGTAAACACACAAACACACACCTTCTTACAGACACATTAAAACACACCATTTTAAAGATAATCTTTTATTACAAAGAAATGTACAGAATTTGGTACAAAACGTCTCCGCTTGATGAGGAAACCCCAGGAAAGGAAATAGAAATGCTCTATGAAATGCTGAGAGCTAAGAAAAGCAGCAGTATTGTATATAAACATGTGTGTGTGCCTCTGTCATTATGTACATGTGTGTGATCCTCCTGTAGTCCTGCAGGTCACAGGGTCATCATGCTCAGGCAGCACGGTGGACACTGGTTAACACAGTTGCCTCACAGCGAGAAGGTCCCGGGTTCAAGCGCCAGCAGGGGGCCTCTTTCTGTGTAGTTTGTTAAATGCACTGCATTCATATAACAGCTAACTTATATAACAGTGAGTGGGTTCTGTAACCTCTGTGGTAAACACACACAGTCAACTTAACTTAAACTTAAACTACACAAGTTGTAGAGACGATCACCTGCCCCACATGGCGTCAGTGTGTGTGTTACAGGTAGGGCCCCCAGCCCAGGTACATCTGACAGAGTAGGTTGTCGTCAGTGGCCTCCTGAATGAGGTAGTGGACGTGTCCTTCTATGGACAGAGGAAGTCCCAGCACCTTGTTCCTGCTCTTTATCACCCCCTGCAGGCGCTGCTCGATATCACACACATGGGTCTTAGCCTGGCAGAGAGGAGGGGAGAGAGAGAGAGATTAAGGGATATAACGAGGACAGGAGAGGATAACAGATCAGGGGAGGAGATCAGAACAGGAGAGTGTGGAGAGTAGAGAGGAGAACATATTTTCATGATGCATGTATGAGTGGTAGGAATGACATTCTAGTTCTTTAGTAGTAGTGGTGTGTGTGTGTGTGTGTGTGTACGTGTGTGTCTGTCTCTCTGTGTGTCTCTCTGTGTGTGTGTGTGTGTGTGTGTGTCTCTCTCTGTGTGTGTCTCTCTGTGTGTACCTTCTCGTTGACGGTCTCACTAGCCTGGGTCTTGTGTCTCTCTGTTTGTGTGTCTCTGTGTGTACCTTCTCGTTGACGATCTCTCCGGTCTCACTAGCCTGGGTCTTGTGTCTTTGTGTGTGTGTGTCTCTCTGTGTGTCTCTCTGTGTGTACCTTCTCATTGACGGTCTCTCCTGTCTCACTAGCCTGGGTCTTGTGTCTTTGTGTGTGTGTGTCTCTCTGTGTGTCTCTGTGTGTACCTTCTCATTGACGGTCTCTCCTGTCTCACTAGCCTGGGTCTTGTGTCTTTGTGTGTGTGTGTCTCTCTGTGTGTCTCTCTGTGTGTACCTTCTCATTGACGGTCTCTCCTGTCTCACTAGCCTGGGTCTTGGACGGGCCTTTGGTCTGCTTGCTCCACTCCACCAGGGGGTCGTGGAGAAACGTCTTCAGAACACTGGAATATTAAAGATCATTTAATGGTCTTTAAGTTCACTCCTGTGGGAAAGAGGGGGTGGTGTGTGTTTGTCTGTAAAGACGGCTTTTTGATGGCAGGTGTTGCTTTTAAATAAATGTTTTTGATTTATTTGATGAATTGTATTACATTTGTAATACTCCTTATAGTAAAAGGTTCTTAAAATCTCTACCAAGGACGTAAAACGGAGAGAAAGAGAGAGAGAGAGAGAGCAAGAGAGAGAAAGAAAGAAAAATAGAGAGAGCGAGAAAGAGAGGGAGAAAGATAGAGAAAAAGAGCGAAAGAGAGAAAGTCCTGGCTCCCAAGAGAAGACAGACTGTGCACCCACTGCACACAAGACGAGGTGGAAACCGAGCTATACTTCCTAACAACCTGCCCCCTATACCAAGACATCAGAGACATATACTGTACTTCCCACAAATTGCAAACACCCAAAGAGACTTTGAAAACATGGCAAATAACGCAAAACTCCCATACCTACTGGGAGAAATAGAACAATGTGCAAACACAGCAGCAAGATTTGTGAGCTGTTGTGACAAGAAAAGGACATCCAATGGAATACAATCACCATAAAGACCATCAATCACATAAAAATTCCTGCAATATCTGTAATGTACTGATTTCTTCTGATTTCTCTGTTTGATTGTTTTGCTTTGTTTTGTTTGTTTTAACACTGGCAATGTAAACGTATGTTTCCCATGTGAATAAAGCCCCTTCGAATTTTATTGAAAGAGAGCGAGAGAAAGAGGGAGAAAGAGTGAAAGAGAGCGAGAGAGAGAGCGAGAGAGAGAAAGAGAGAGACAGAGAGAGGGAGAGAAAGACACAGAGAGAAAGACAGATAAAGACAGAAAGAGAGACAGAGAGAGGGAGAGAAAGACAGAGAAAGAGAGAAGAGAGACAGAGAGGGAGAGAAAGAGAGCGAGAGAGAGGGACAGAAAGACAGAGAGAAAGACAGAGAGAGACAGAGAGAGGGAGAGAAAGACAGAGAGAGAAAGATAGAAAGAAAGAGAGACAGAGAGAGGGAGAGAAAGACAGAGAAAGAGAGAGACAGTGAGGGAGAGAAAGAGAGGGAGAGAGAGACAGAGAGAGGGAGAGAAAGACAGAGAGAGAGAAAGAGAGAGAGGGAGAGAAAGACAGAGAGAGAGGGAGGTATGCAGGCCTGTATGTGTGGTGATTAGGGGTGTAACGATGCATCGATTAATCGAAATGCATCGATTCTAATGTGTTAGAATCGATGCATCGATTTGAATATGTTTATATTATATTATTTTTTTTTATTTTTGTGTGTATTGTTTTTATTGACCTACAGTCCATTCATGCTGAGTGAATCAGTTCCCCCAGCCACATTTGTGTATTCAAATTATTTTGGGGAATTAACTGATAGAAAATTAATCGAAAATTAATCGAATCGAATCGTGGTCAAATGAAGAGATTTCATGATGCATTGAATCGTTGCCTGAATAATCGTAATCTAATCGAATCGTTGTGAGGTTGCATCGTTACACCCCTAGTGGTGATGGTAGGAAGTCTGTGTTTACATCACAGTTACTTTTCACCCAAAATCAAACACCCTTGGTTAAATATTCACCTATAAACATGAATGCAAATGTACTTGTTATGATTAATCTGGGACACTGGAAAGCAGATTGTGATATTAATAGAAGGGTCATAACTGCCCTCCTGTCATTACAGTTTGAACATTTAGCTTTTCACCAGTTAAATGTATTTTTGTGTACTTTTGTGAGACTTTTCTTCATCCTTACTTAAAAAAAGAAAAGGCCATTACAGGTTTGGGTTAGAATGTGGGCTAGATGTGTGTGTCTGTGTGTGTCTCTGCATGTGTGTCTGTGTGTGTGTCTGGATGTGTGTGTGTGTGTCTCTGCATGTGTGTGTATCTGTGTGTGTGCGTCTCTGTGTGTGTGTCTCGGTGTGTGTGTCTCTGTGTCTGTGTGTGTGTGTGTGTCTCTCTGTGTGTGTGTGTGTGTGTGTGTGTCTCGCTCTGTGTGTGTGTGTGTGTCTGTGTGTGTGTGTCTCTGTGTGTGTGTGTGTGTGTGTCTCTCTCTCTGTGTGTGTGTGTGTCTCTGTGTGTGTTTGTGTGTGTGTGTCTCTCTCTGTATGTGTGTGTGTCTCTCTCTCTCTCTCTGTGTGTGTGTGTGTGTGTCTCTGTGTGTGTGTGTGTGTGTCTGTGTGTTTGTGTGTGTGTCTCTCTCTGTATGTGTGTGTGTCTCTCTCTGTGTGTGTGTGTGTGTCTCTGTGTGTGTATGTGTGTGTCTCTGTGTGTGTGTGTGTCTCTGTGAGTGTGTGTGTCTCTGTGTGTGTGTGTGTGTGTGTGTGTGTGTGTGTGTGTGTGTGTGTGTGTGTGTGTGTGTGTGTGTGTGTGTGCACCTCATCAGGGGCTCCCTCTGGTCCCTCATCAGCCTCATAGTGACCTCACAGGCCTGTCTGAAGAGCCCCTCCGTCCCCATGGGGCCCATGGCATGGACCATGTTGTGAGTCAGACGGAACGGGACCACCTCTGGAACGTCAAACGTCTCCCCCTGGTAGAGAGAGAGAGAGGGGGGGGAGAGAGAGAGAGGAGAGAGGGGGAGAGAGAGAGAGAGGAGAGAGAGAGGGGGGATGGAGAGAGGGAAAATAGAGAGGGAAGAGAGGGAAGAGAGAGAGAGGGAAGAGAGAGAGGCGAGAGAGAGGGGGAGAGAGACAGAGAGGAGAGGAGAGAGAGAGGGAAAAGAGAGGGAGATGAAAGAGAGAAAGAAATGGAGAGAGAGAAATGGAGGGAAAGAGAAAAATAGAGAGAGAGAAAGAGAGAAGTAAAAGACAATCAAATAAAAATAATAAGCCAGTTTGTCTCTGAATTCACTGCATTTACATCAGAGATATCACTGCAGCCATCTTGGTAGGCAACAACAGGTGACTGCAAAATCAAAGAACAGGTGATAGAAGAACACTAATAAGAGCGGCACTTTGAAGCGCAGAGAGACACCTTGTTGAAGAGGCAGTTGAAGTCCACGTGAACACACTCCCCGGTGAAGGAGTCGAACAGGATGTTCTCTCCGTGGCGATCCCCCAGGCCCAGGATGTAGCCCACCATGGACATCACCGCGATGGAGCGGCAGTACGCAGAGCGACTGCTGTACCTGCACACACACACACATTTATTTATTCTCAAAAAAGACAATTAAGGTCACCCTCATGCATAAATTGAGGCCGATACCAATAACCGATATTAATATTGCTGTTCTGGCCGATACCGATATTTACTGATGTCGATATCTCTGTATAGAAAACACTTTTTTATGATAATCAAATAAAGAGCTATTTTCCAAAACGCATTATTTTTTTTTACTTTTGTAATTTATTTTCAGAAATGACTGATATTTTGTAACAATTTAAGACCAAAACATGTTAGATAAAAAATATATATATATATATATTTCTTTTCTTTTATTATTTTTATTAAAATCGGCCCTATTTTGATATCGGACCGATACTGGTGTAAAAAAATTACCATATCGGCGGCCGATATATCGTGCACCACAATTTTTTTTTACAATATAATAATAAATATCTATATAGCACCTTTCACACATGGACCGCAAGCCCAAAGAATTGCAACAATTACAATCGTGGTAAGAGGTTGGAGATCATATAATAATAATAAGCGCTCCCTGTGGTGGCAGCTGGAGAGTGGGACCGGGTCGTACCCTGTCGTGGGGTCGGGGGGTCGTACCATGTTGTGGGGTCGGGGAAGGTCCGGAGGAACCACTCGTAGAAGACAGGGGGGTGTCGAGCGCAGAGCACGTCCTTGTGGATCCTCAGCTTCTCCTCGAAGGCAGCCGTCTTGGGGAGGATGAGCTTCCTCAGCTCCTTGCCTGACAGATAGATACCTGGGGTGTACACACACACACACACACACACACACACACACACACACACACACACACACACACACACACACACACACACACACACACACACACACACACACACACACACACACACACACACACACACACACACACACACACACACACACACACACACACACACACACACACACACACACACACACACACACACACACATAATATTTTGTGTCATTATGGAGCTGGGCCTCTCCAATTGGAGCACTAGGTTTGGTGAGGATGTGTGTGTGTGTGTGTGTGTGTGTACCTCTCTCCTTGTACAGCTTGGTGAGGATGTGTGTGTGTGTGTGTGTGTACCTCTCTCCTTGTACAGCTTGGTGAGGATATGTGTGTGTGTGTGTGCGTACCTCTCTCCTTGTACAGCTTGGTGAGGATGTGTGTGTGTGTGTGTGTGTACCTCTCTCCTTGTACAGCTTGGTGAGGATGTGTGTGTGTGTGTGTGTACCTCTCTCCTTGTACAGCTTGGTGAGGATATGTGTGTGTGTGTGTGTGTGTGTGTGTGTGTGTGTGTGTGTGTGTGTGTGTGTGTGTGTGTGTGTGTGCATGTGTGTGTGTGTGTACCTCTCTCCTTGTACAGCTTGGTGAGGATGTGTGTGTGTGTGTGTGTGTGTGTGTGTGTGTGTGTGTGTGTGTACCTCTCTCCTTGTACAGCTTGGTGAGGATGTGTGTGTGTGTGTGTGTGCCTCTCTCCTTGTACAGCTTGGTGAGGATATGTGTGTGTGTGTGTGCGTACCTCTCTCCTTGTACAGCTTGGTGAGGATGTGTGTGTGTGTGTGTGTACCTCTCTCCTTGTACAGCTTGGTGAGGATGTGTGTGTGTGTGTGTGTGTACCTCTCTCCTTGTACAGCTTGGTGAGGATGTGTGTGTGTGTGTGTGTGTGTACCTCTCTCCTTGTACAGCTTGGTGAGGATATGTGTGTGTGTGTGTGTGTGTGTGTGTGTGTGTGTGTGTGTGTGTGTGTGTGTGTGCATGTGTGTGTGTGTGTGTGTACCTCTCTCCTTGTACAGCTTGGTGAGGATGTGTGTGTGTGTGTGTGTGTGTGTGTGTGTGTGTGTGTGTGTGTGTGTGTACCTCTCTCCTTGTACAGCTTGGTGAGGATGTGTGTGTGTGTGTGTGTGTGTGTGTGTGTGTGTGTGTGTGTATGTGTGTGTGTGTGTGTGTGTGTGTGTGTGTGTGTGTGTGTGTGTGTGTGTGTGTACCTCTCTCCTTGTACAGCTTGGTGAGGATGTGTCGTAGACCGGCTGTGTTGTTGACCCACTCGATGATGCCACACTCCTCGTTGAGAGGAATCACAGCGTAGGTCCTGATGTGTAGCTCCCTGCCCCGAGTCTCTGCATCCTTACGCAGGCACTGCACGCACACACACACACACACACACACACACACACACAGAGAGACACACACACACACACAGAGACACACACACACACACACTATCGTGTTATATTTGTGAGAACATTCTATTGACTTAAATGGTAAATTTATATAGCACTTTTATCCAAAGCGCTTTAACACATTCTGTTCCTCACATTCACCCATTCACTCACACACCGACGGTGGAGGCAACCGTGCAAGGTGCCAACCTGCTCATCGGGAGAAATTAGGGATTAAGTGTCTTGATCAAGGACACTTCGACACGCTGCCCTGTAGGAGTGGGGATCGAACCGGGAACCATCCGATTACCAGACGACCGCTCTACCTCCTGAGCCACTGTGTCGCCCCCGACTTGCATTCATTCTCTACCCTTAACCCTAAAACTCAAGGCCCGAATGAACCCTGTTCAGTCAGTATGTTCTTCCTGTGTTCTGAGAGAGTTCAGTCAGTATGTTCTTCCTGTGCTCTGAGACAGTTCAGTCAGTATGTTCTTCCTGTGCTCTGAGAGAGTTCAGTCAGTATGTTCTTCTTGTGCTCTGAGACAGTTCAGTCAGTATGTTCTTCCTGTGCTCTGAGAGAGTTCAGTCAGTATGTTCTTCTTGTGCTCTGAGACAGTTCAGTCAGTATGTTCTTCCTGTGCTCAGAGACAGTTCAGTCAGTATGTTCTTCCTGTGCTCTGAGACAGTTCAGTCAGTATGTTCTTCCTGTGCTCAGAGACAGTTCAGTCAGTATGTTCTTCCTGTGCTCTGAGACAGTTCAGTCAGTATGTTCTTCCTGTGCTCAGAGACAGTTCAGTCAGTATGTTCTTCCTGTGCTCTGAGACAGTTCAGTCAGTATGTTCTTCCTGTGCTCCGAGAGTTCAGTCAGTATGTTCTTCCTGTGCTCTGAGAGAGTTCAGTCAGTATGTTCTTCCTGTGCTCTGAGACAGTTCAGTCAGTATGTTCTTCCTGTGCTCTGAGAGAGTTCAGCCAGTAAGTTCTTCCTGTGCTCTGAGACAGTTCAGTCAGTATGTTCTTCCTGTGCTCTGAGAGAGTTCAGTCAGTATGTTCTTCCTGTGCTCAGAGACAGTTCAGTCAGTATGTTCTTCCTGTGCTCTGAGACAGTTCAGTCAGTATGTTCTTCCTGTGCTCAGAAACAGTTCAGTCAGTATGTTCTTCCTGTGCTCTGAGAGAGTTCAGTCAGTATGTTCTTCCTGTGCTCCGAGAGTTCAGTCAGTATGTTCTTCCTGTGCTCTGAGACAGTTCAGTCAGTATGTTCTTCCCGTGCTCTGAGACAGTTCAGTCAGTATGTTCTTCCTGTGCTCTGAGACAGTTCAGTCAGTATGTTCTTCCTGTGCTCTGAGACAGTTCAGTCAGTATGTTCTTCCTGTGCTCTGAGAGAGTTCAGTCAGTATGTTCTTCCTGTGCTCTGAGACAGTTCAGTCAGTATGTTCTTCCTGTGCTCTGAGAGAGTTCAGTCAGTATGTTCTTCCTGTGCTCTGAGACAGTTCAGTCAGTATGTTCTTCCTGTGCCCCAGGACAGTTCAGTCAGTATGTTCTTCCTGTGCCCTGAGAGAGTTCAGTCAGTATGTTCTTCCTGTGCTCTGAGACAGTTCAGTCAGTATGTTCTTCCTGTGCTCTGAGAGAGTTCAGTCAGTATGTTCTTCCTGTGCTCTGAGACAGTTCAGTCAGTATGTTCTTCTTGTGCTCTGAGACAGTTCAGTCAGTATGTTCTTCCTGTGCTCTGAGAGAGTTCAGTCAGTATGTTCTTCCTGTGCTCTGAGACAGTTCAGTCAGTATGTTCTTCCTGTGCTCAGAGACAGTTCAGTCAGTATGTTCTTCCTGTGCTCTGAGACAGTTCAGTCAGTATGTTCTTCCTGTGCTCAGAGACAGTTCAGTCAGTATGTTCTTCCTGTGCTCTGAGACAGTTCAGTCAGTATGTTCTTCCTGTGCTCCGAGAGTTCAGTCAGTATGTTCTTCCTGTGCTCTGAGAGAGTTCAGTCAGTATGTTCTTCCTGTGCTCTGAGACAGTTCAGTCAGTATGTTCTTCCTGTGCTCTGAGAGAGTTCAGCCAGTATGTTCTTCCTGTGCTCTGAGACAGTTCAGTCAGTATGTTCTTCCTGTGCTCTGAGAGAGTTCAGTCAGTATGTTCTTCCTGTGCTCAGAGACAGTTCAGTCAGTATGTTCTTCCTGTGCTCTGAGACAGTTCAGTCAGTATGTTCTTCCTGTGCTCAGAAACAGTTCAGTCAGTATGTTCTTCCTGTGCTCTGAGAGAGTTCAGTCAGTATGTTCTTCCTGTGCTCCGAGAGTTCAGTCAGTATGTTCTTCCTGTGCTCTGAGACAGTTCAGTCAGTATGTTCTTCCCGTGCTCTGAGACAGTTCAGTCAGTATGTTCTTCCTGTGCTCTGAGACAGTTCAGTCAGTATGTTCTTCCTGTGCTCTGAGACAGTTCAGTCAGTATGTTCTTCCTGTGCTCTGAGAGAGTTCAGTCAGTATGTTCTTCCTGTGCTCTGAGACAGTTCAGTCAGTATGTTCTTCCTGTGCTCTGAGAGAGTTCAGTCAGTATGTTCTTCCTGTGCTCTGAGACAGTTCAGTCAGTATGTTCTTCCTGTGCCCCAGGACAGTTCAGTCAGTATGTTCTTCCTGTGCCCTGAGAGAGTTCAGTCAGTATGTTCTTCCTGTGCTCTGAGACAGTTCAGTCAGTATGTTCTTCCTGTGCTCTGAGACAGTTCAGTCAGTATGTTCTTCCTGTGCTCCGAGAGTTCAGTCAGTATGTTCTTCCTGTGCTCTGAGACAGTTCAGTCAGTATGTTCTTCTTGTGCTCTGAGACAGTTCAGTCAGTATGTTCTTCCTGTGCTCTGAGAGAGTTCAGTCAGTATGTTCTTCCTGTGCTCTGAGACAGTTCAGTCAGTATGTTCTTCCTGTGCTCAGAGACAGTTCAGTCAGTATGTTCTTCCTGTGCTCTGAGACAGTTCAGTCAGTATGTTCTTCCTGTGCTCTGAGACAGTTCAGTCAGTATGTTCTTCCTCTCTCCTAAAGCTGGAGATCAGAGAGAGAACCCTCCAATCGGTGATGTCACTCGGATGTAAAATCCGGGGCTGCTCCATAGACAATGAATGGGCCTCGGTCTGTGAGGTCATAAAGTGTCTGTGAGGTCATAAAGGGTCTGTGAGGTCATAAAGTGTCTGTGAGGTCATAAAGGGTCTGTGAGGTCATAAAGTGTCTGTGAGGTCATAAAGGGTGTGTGAGGTCATAAAGTGTCTGTGAGGTCATAAAGGGTGTGTGTGGAGCTCCTACACCCAGAGGAGGTTCTGGTTCTGGTTCAGACCTCGTAGCGATGCTGGAATGCAGAGCTCAACACAGACACACTCACCTTGTTGATGAGGCAGTTGAACTCCATGAGTCGACAGTCTTTCCTCAGGTCATCTTTGGGTTTACACATCATAGTGTAGCTCCGCCCATCTGAGCCCTTCAGACTGATCTTTTTAGGCTTCTGTAGCGACGCCAAGATCTCCACCTAGAGAGAGAGAGAAAGAGACAGATACATAGAGAGACAGAGAGCGACAGAGACATAGAGAGACAGAGACAGAGAGATACAGTATAGGGAGAGAGATAGAGAGAGGGAGAGAGAGAGTAGAGATAGAAAGAGAGTAGGGAGAGAGTGAGAGGGAGATAGAGAGAGAGACATTAAAGATAGATAGGTAGGTAGGTAGGTAGGTAGATAGATAGATAGATAGATAGATAGATAGATAGATAGATAGATAGATAGATAGATAGATAGATAGATAGATAGATAGATAGATAGATAGATAGATAGATAAACAGACAGACTATAATATAATATATATATAATATAATATAAATGTCTTGAGATTCAGCTACAGTGTAGTTAATGATAGCTGTAAGACTCTCGGCTAAATCAATTATCCAAATTGTATGTATATAGAAAGCCTAAAAGACGGGTGTAAGGACACACACGCTCTCTCTCTCTTTCTCGTTCTCTTCCCCTCTCTCTCTCTCTCTCTCTCTCGCTCTCTCCTACCATGTCTTCAAAGCCGGCCAGGTAGGCCCAGTGTCCGGGGAAGGCGTCGTGCTCCGCGTTGGTCCCGCCAGTAGAGGGCAGCGTGGGGATGAGGACAGACTGCAGGGGGATGAGGATCTGGCTGAAGGTGGGCTCCTCCACCAGACGCTTCAGCTGCTTGAAGTGGACGCCCATGCTGAGGGTGGTGCTGTTACCGTCCACCTGCAGAACACACAGCATGGACCTCACTAGGGTGTTAAGAGCTCACACACACACACACGCACTTTATGACCTCACAAAGTCAGAGCCTCATTCAGCGTTTATGGACATGGACCATCAGTTGGGGGTCACAACAGGCAGACAGATTATAGTGTCTCCTGTAGGACACAGGGTGGGGGGCTTGGGGTGAAAAGGTTGCAAACTACTATGTTAGTGTGTGTGTGTGTGTGTGTGTGTGTGTGTGTGTGTGTGTGTGTGTGTGTGTGTGTGTGTGTGTGTGTGTGTGTGTGATTGTGTGTGTGTGTGTGTGTGTGTGTGTGTGTGTGTGTGTGTGTGTGTGTGTGTGTGTGTGTCTGTGTAGTTTGTGTGTGTGTGTGTGTGTGTGTGTGTGTTAGGGGCAAAACTCACAAAATTACTATTCGATAATCACTGGGAAATATTCAAATACTACCGGTAATATAAAATCGCACGTGTGTTAGTGTGTGTGTGTTACTTGGTTAGTATGTGTGTGTGTGTGTGTGTGTGTGTGTGTGTGTGTGTTAGTGTGTATGTGTGTGTTAGTGTGTATGTGTGTGTATGTTAGTGTGTATGTGGGTGTTAGTGTATGAATGGATGAATGAAAGATCATTACATTTATATAGTGCTTTTCTCTCGAACCGGTGATCTTCCGATCATGAGTCCGGAGCTCTACTCATGTAGCCAGAAAATGTGTGTGTATGTGTTAGTGTGTATGTGTGTGTTAGTGTATGTATTCAAGATTCAGAGAGTTTTATTTGTCACATACATACCAGGGCATACAGTAAAATGCGGGTGGTCATGCCCGCATCGATTGTGCAATAATACTAATAATAAAATAGACATAAAAAAACAGGTAATAAGAAGACATAAGATGTGCATGATAAAAATAGACATGCTAAATTCCTGAAAAGGCACTGGGTCCTATGTACTGTACACTACTATACAATATACAGTTTTAACTCTGTCATTATACTATACTTACTATAGCTAAACTATACTATACAAGAACCACATCGGTTCTTTCCTTAACGTGACCTTTATATTCCTCATTCCTTTTAAAATGACTTTTCCATTTTGTTTAAAGTGACATGTACCGGTATGTGTTTGTGTTTGTGTGTGTGTGTGTGTGTGTGTGTGTGTGTGTTTGTGTGTGTGTGTGTGTGTGTGTGTGTGTGTGTATTAGTGTTAGTGTACCGGCTTGTTGCACAGCGCCGGCAGTTTGTCCATCAGTCTGTGTGTTAGTGTGTATATGTGTGTGTGTGTTAGTGTGTGTATATGTGTATTAGTGTAGTGTGTTAGTGTACCGGCTTGTTGCAGAGCTCCAGCAGCTTGTCTGTCAGTCTGTTGGCGTCGCCGATGAATTTCCCCAGAGTCTCTTTGAGGCTGACGGCCTTCTTCAGAATCTCATTGCAGCGGTTCATACGCATGGGGTAAGTTGACTGGAACACGCACACAAAGACACAGTTGTGCAGACAATGAAGCAGACAGAAACCGCAGAAAGCCACACACACACACACACACACACACACACACACACACACACACACACACACACACACACACACACACACACACACACACACACACACACACACACACACACACACACACACACACACACACACACACACACACACACACACACACACACACACACACACACAAGATTCAAGAGATGTATTCGTCACATGCATACACGAGACATGTAGTGAAATTAAGGTGGCCATGCCCGCCTAGATTGTGCAAAAATACAAATAATAAAATAGAATAATAAAATAGAATAGATAATAAAATACATGATAAAAAGTCATACGAATAACACACACACAGCGCTACCTTGGAGACGGCGGTCATGAGCCACAGGGCCTGCTGAGGGTAGGCCAGCAGCACCTTGGCCACGATGGTCATGAGGACGCCGAACACCTGCTCGCTGGAGTGACAGACCCGGGAGATGAGCTGGGAGAAGGCCGTCAGGAACTGGTAGGGCGCCAGGTTGGCACAGTTCTCAATCACCGCCGCGTTGATCTTACCGAGCTCCGTGCGCATCGGCCTGTCCGCCCGCCCAGCTGCCCGTCCAGGACACGAGAGGTGAGAGGTGAGAGGTCAGAGGGATCAATCCTACAGACTTACTTACTCACTTCATATGCTCTCCTTCAAGATAGACATTTTCCCAACACATTTCAAGATCTGTGCTAGGTTTTCACAGAAACACCGTAATGAATGATCCGACACAAACATACACCTGCCTCCTTACTCTGTAATCATAACTACCTACCTCAAACTAGTCTACCCATATAACTCTGTAATCATAACTACCTACCTCAAACTAGTCTACCCATATAACTCTGTAATCATAACTACCTACCTCAAACTAGTCTACCCATATAACTCTGTAATCATAACTACCTACCTCAAACTAGTCTACCCATATAACTCTGTAATCATAACTACCTACCTCAAACTAGTCTACCCATATAACTCTGTAATCATAACTACCTACAGTACCTCAAACTAGTCTACCCATATAACTCTGTAATCATAACTACCTACCTCAAACTAGTCTACCCATATAACTCTGTAATCATAACTACCTACCTCAAACTAGTCTACCCATATAACTCTGTAATCATAACTATACTACCTACCTCAAACTAGTCTACCCATATAACTGTAATCATAACTACCTACCTCAAACTAGTTTACCCATATAACTCTGTAATTAGAGTTGTTCCGATACCGATACCAGTATCGGAAATGCCGCCGATACTGCCTAAAATGCTGGTATCGGTATCGGCGAGTACCCTCTAATGTTGCGCTCCGATACCATATGACGTAATTTATCAACAACACTGCGGACGTTGGGCTCTGTAGATATACCCTACTCGCTGAGTGAGCATTATAAAACAAACGTGTGCTTAATCGACCGTGAATTAAAGTGTCAATTGCCATTTTAACAGCAGAGCAGATACTTTCTTAAAATGCCATCGTCCCGGCAGAGCGCTGTTGACGGGGAGCTCTGATGTTATTAGCATTAGCTGAACAGCTAACCGAAAGCTAGCATTAACTAACGTTAAAGGTTTAGCCATAACGTTACCTTGGCTAAAGTTGGGGCTATTCATAATCCAGCAATAATGGCTGCAGACCTGCAAGCAAAGTACAGCAAGTTGGCAAAGGAGTATTCCAAGTTAAATCACAATGTCACCAGTAACGTTAGTTTTTCCATATACCGGTAGCTCTGATGCTAGCTAACCTAGCTCACGGTAACGTCGTCATTGCACAATTGCACGTCGCGTACACAATTAATGACATGTTGCGGACAGCCATATCGGCGACAATGTTTAGCTTTTAGTGCCAAATGATAAGAGTCTGAGGCGGAGTCTCAAAAGAGAATGTTGAATATTTATTGTGCAAAAATCACAACAACAGAGCCTCTGCTACTAAACGGAGCCTTCTTGTGGAAGCAAGTGCAGCAACGAATAATGTCCGTGTGGAACTAATGTGCCAACAACCTTTCCGTGGGTGAACTCATTGAGATAGTTTTGAATTACTGATACTAATACTAATCTATACAATCACCTGTTGTTGAATAAAACTTTATAGTTATTACTAAAAAAAACAGTATATAAACAGTAGCTGTATTAATTTTTTATTTTTTTTTATAATTTATATAGTTTTTTTTATTTTCTTATTTTTTTAATGTATGCACTGGTATCGGATAAGTATCGGTATCGGCCGATACCCAAAGCTTAGGTATCGGAATCGGATCGGAAAGAAAAAAATGGTATCGGAACATCTCTATCTGTAATCATAACTACCTACCTCAAACTAGTCTACCCATATAACTCTGTAATCATAACTACCTACCTCAAACTAGTCTACCCATATAACTCTGTAATCATAACTACCTACCTCAAACTAGTCTACCCATATAACTCTGTAATCATAACTACCTACCTCAAACTAGTCTACCCATATAACTCTGTAATCATAACTACCTACCTCAAACTAGTCTACCCATATAACAATGATGATAATAGATTTTAATGTAATCTGCCTCCCTGCCCAACACAACCACCAAGTTGTCTAGTTGTTAGCACGTTGAGACTGAGCTGATGTCAGGCTTGTCAAGTTGTTAGCACGTTGAGACTGAGCTGATGTCAGGCTTGTCAAGTTGTTAGCACGTTGAGACTGCCATTATGTGTAGATGATGACGCACTCTATCGGAACTCTTGTAGGATGAAACCAGCCTCTCACCTTTCTCACACTCATACACTCGGGCTCCAAAGTCCAGCCAGAGAGACAGCATGCGAGGCATAGCCTGGTAGATGTACTGGTTTCCAAACTGCAGAGCTCTGGAGGAACCAGGGGCACATTTATTATTAAACAAGTCAATTCATTGGTTAATTAGAAAAATGAATAAATACAAATAAAATAAAAAGAAGAATGTGAAGGCCGCACACATTTACAACACAAGACAAAATTAGCAATACGGCATGCCGTTTTATCGCGATTATCTTGTTTTCATGATCGTGGGAAACCAAAATCATGATCGATATTCAATTAATTGCCCAGCCCTACGTGACACTAACTATCTGTAGTTTCACATTATTTTTATTTTATTTATTTATTATTTATTTATTTAAAATATATATTTGGGGCTTTTTCTGTATTTTCACCCATCCCAATTTTTTGTCGTTATGCCAATTCCCTTCCTGGTCGTTGCGCGCATTGCCCCACTGTCGTCCTGGGGAGGGTGTAGAAGAACTACCACATGCCTCCTCCGATACATTGAGTCGCCAGCCGCTTCTTTTCACCTGACCAGTAGGAGTCGCAGTTTACGACCAGGACTCAGACCCCGCCGGCTTCCCACCCGCCAACACTGCCAATTGTGTTAGTAGGGACGACTGACCAAGCCGGAGGGTTTCACATTCTTTTTTCCTAGTCTTACGAACCAATGACCGGCAACTGTTTGCTTTCTTTATTTAATTCATACTAATTAGAAAATGAATGAATCTATCAGCACAACATTTTAATTGGTCTTATTAACTGTATTATGTACACAGTCATATACACAGACGGTCTTACTTTCCAAAGTATGTGACGATGTACCGGATGAGGTTCCCCTGCTTCTCCAGCTTGTTGTCGGTCACCATGGGCATCACCTTGTCATAGTACTTGGCCAGGTAGAAGTTCCCGTCCTCCCACTCAGGGAGCAGATGGGTCACGTCCTGACAAACACAAACACACTCTCAAACACACGCAACACAAACATAGTACAGAACACACGGAACACAAACACACTCTCAAACACACGGAACACAAACACACTCTCAAACACACGGAACACAAACACACACTCAAACACACGGAACACAAACACACTCTCAAACACACGGAACACAAACACACTCATGGAGTGTATCCATCTTGGTATCTATCATCTCTGGAGAAGACGGTAAGAGGATTTCCCATAATGTTGGTGGGTTCCTTTAACAAACCAGGATATAGTACCTTGTATGTTTGCTTGTGCTTAAAAAAATTTTTTATAATTTTTTTTTTTACTTGTAATCAATTACATTTGTTTTATAAAAGGTCCAGTGGACCTTCTAGTCGTGGTGACCTGGTGACTCAGTACCTTGTACGCCTTCATGATGGCGTTGGACTCGAAGTTGGCCGTCTCCTCCATGAAGCGGCCCACCAGCAGCATGGCCTTGCCCTTGGTCTGCAGGCTGCGAGGGTCCGACAGGGGCTGCTCCTCCGGAAAGCACTGGGTCACGCCCTTCTGGAGGACGATGAGGGCCTGGTGGACGTCTCCCTGGGGGAACGCAAAAGAGACAGACAGATTAGATTATATCAGTGGTTCTCAAACTACGGGTCGCGACCCAAATTGGCAAATAATAATACAAATTAAAAAATATATATTTTTTATGTTCTGGCAACATATTCTGGCTAAATATGCCTCGTTTTATAAATGTGTATTAACTCATTCAGCGCCAGTCACGATGATAGTCGGGTTAACTCGCCATCGCTTGAGCACCAATCACGAGTATAGTCGGGTTTTAATCGTTATTTCTTTTATTAGCTATATCCATTCATTTTCATCCATCCGGCCTGATGTTATCGTTGGGAATGGGTCTGATCCCGCAAAAGGGCAAATACCGCCGCCTATGCCTTCCAGCTGGTATTGCACTCCACTGGGAATGGTGTAGTTTCTTTTCTGGGACGATCCAAGCCGTGCGTGTGTGGTTTAAATACTCAGGCGAGGTAACCTGTTTCAACGATACATCTGCGAGGCTGCCCCCGCCCCCCCCCCCCTCAATATGCAATGCTGTTGAACGTAGCACGGACCTCCGCGCCCAGTACTTCAAATGGCGATCAGATGATTGGATTATTTCTTTTGCATTACATCAGATACAAGGTAAGAACACTATATATAAATTTGATCGTTGATCTGATATGTCTTTCTACTCCGATCGCGGCTGTGTGTGTGTGTGTGTGTGGCTGTGTACCGTTGAGTGGGAGGAGGCGTGGCGGAGCCCCGCGGTCCCGGGCTCTTTTCATTTTTGCATGAGGAAGGATAATAATGATGATCTAGCGTTGATTTCAGGAAGATTCGATAATCAGGCGAAAAATTACAACGTGTTTAGTGTATTCCACTAAAACGCTATTTACAAATTACTCAGAAGCACCCAAAGTTATACTCATATTCAAAAGGCTATAAAACGGAAATGTACCGATGAAAAAACAATCCGTTTTGTACATGTTGACTGGAAGCAACTCAATGATAATCGACGGGTGTATTAGACCCATAGCTATAATTTAAGATATATTTTAAGGACTCGCAAATCTCGCAGTCCCCCATTGACTTACAGCGGTGGCGTACTAGTCTAGCGCCATCTCGTGGATTAAGCGATGGCGCTGAATGAGTTAATAACATAGTACTGTAATAAAATGTTCTAATAATATGCATGATCAAGTTCAACAACGTGTGCTTTTATTTTGATATTCCTTAATTCCACGTTGAAATTACGCGATACATTAAGTGTGGGGTGGGGTCCCCAAAGAAAATCCTAAATAAAATGGGGTCGCGGTATGAAAAAGTTTGAGAACCCCTGGATTATATAAAACAGGTGGATAGAAAGACAGAAATAGACAGAGAAAGACCGATAGATGGAGTGAGAAACTGCAAGACAGACAAAGGAACTGACAGATACTCACTGAACTGCTGCGTCTGTGTGTGTGTCTGTGTGCGTGTTTACACATTTAACTGTGTGTAATGTGGAATTATATGCCCCCCCCAAACATACTACCATCCCAGATTCCCTTGATTAATCCACAATACCCAAATGTCCCGTCTCCCAGACAACCCCTTCGTCTCCCCTGATCAATCAGTCACCACCCTGTGTCTCTCACCTCCTCCCGCCTTCACCACCATCCCCCTTTTTCTACCCCCTTCCTAGCTCCCGTCACCCCACCTCCCTCCTTCACCCTCCTCCAACTCATCCCCCCTTCACCCCAAATCCTCCTACGTCCTTCCTATCTCTCACCTGGCCACTTATCCCGGTATAAAGGTCTACATGTTAAACATGATTCTTGAGCTCTCCGAGGATACGAGGCCAGTATCTTCATGGAGTAATCCAGCTAGGGCTTAGCGATATGGCCTCTAAATGATATCGCGATATTTTGACATTTCCTCTAAAGCACTTAAAAATGCTTGATTTAACCCTTTGATGCATACAGTCACGCCAATATGATGATTATAATAAGTCCCTGCAACATATGTTTGCATTATTAAACCATGAAGATGCTTTAAAAAATAATTACACAATAAAAAAAAATATTTACATCTAAGACAATTTATATAAAAACACAGTACTACTGTAAGAAAATAATCACAGACAAAGGGATAATGGCTTATAGCAGACTTAATGATTTTAGAATATTTCAGATAATGAAATTAAATGTTTATATCATCAACTATCCAGTTAGTATTTATACTGTAACGTTTGGCTACTTTAAATCATTGAATGTAGAGAGAGAGCGAGAGCGAGAGAAAGAGAGAGGGCGAGAACGCGCAAGAGAGCCAGCCCCCCCCCCCCCCCTCGGGTTTTGTTCTAGGTTTGCGTTTTGAGCGTCTAAGCTGCCGTAGGTGATATGTCACACTCGAATGTCAACACAGGAAGAGTTTAACACACGGAGATGCGAATTGGATGCCCGATATAAAGAAACGAATAACCAATAAATATGAAGTTATGTTTAAACCTCTTGTCAAGCGTCGTCAATATAACCCACCCCCTTTCCTCACGAATGGAACTAGTGTTGTGGAGTCCGCTTTGAGCGTTTCCAGGGTTAGCAGCTAACACTAGTTAGCTTAGCCTAGTCATGGGATAACTAGTTAGCAGCTAACGTTAGCCCATTGCTTGCGTCAATTAAATTGCATGTCATTAAAGGTCCGCGCTAGTCTGTGTCTATAATAATAATAATTAATTTAATTTATATAGCGCTTCTCAATAACCTGAAGTCGCTGACAATAGTCGGGAGAAAGAGTACAAACAAAGAAACAAAAGCAAAGAAACAAAAACAAAGAAACAACAAAGAAACAAAAACAAAAGGAACATGAGACCATGGGGGGAACAGGGAAGACAGCATGATAGCACAAAAAAAGACTGGAGACAGACATCAATCAGGTTGGAGGGGGGGGGGGGGGGGGGGGTATGGGTGGGGGGGGGGGGGTTGAAGGCAAGGGAGAACAGGTGTGTTTTGAGGCGAGCTTTGAAGGTGGAGAGTGTAGGGGAGTCTCTGATGGACTGGGGGAGGGAGTTCCAGAGTCGGGGTGCAGTACGAGAGAAAGCCCGATCTCAAGTTTTTAAGCTTGGATGTCGGGACAGTGAGGGAGGCAGTGGAGGAGGACTGGAGGGAACGGGTGGGGCGGTAGGGAAGAAGGAGATCAGTCAGGTAGGGGGGGGCCAGGCTGTGGAGGGCTTTGAAGGTGAGGAGTAGTGTTTTAAAGTTTATGCTGTGTTTGATCGGGAGCCAGTGGAGGGAGTGGAGGACAGGAGTGATGTGTTTGCGGGACCGACGGGCGGCTGAATTTTTGACCATTTGCAGTTTATGGAGGGAGCGGGAGGTGATACCAGTGAGGAGGGAGTTGCAGTAGTCCAGGCGGGAGGAGATGAAGGCGTGAATGAGGGATTCAGCAGCAGGGGGGGAGAGGCAGTGACGGATTTTTGCAATGTTGCAGAGGTGAAAGTAGGATATTTTTACAATGGAGCGGACGTGGGGGTCAAATGAGAGGGTGGGGTCAAGGAGGACACCAAGGTTTCTATAATGAAATGAGAGGACAGCTCTGCGCTAAAGCAAGTCTCATCTCAGCCGCGACAACATATACTTGATGTTCACGATATAGTAATTTACTACATCTCATGTAGAACAAGCCACGATACATTGAGTATACTCAATATATCGCCCAGCCCTACATCCAGCCATAACTCTTGATTACTTCTATGTTGATACTCTGAGTTAAATAAATCTGTGTCTATATTTTGTCTATATTTTGACTGAGGTACATCCTTGGTTCCGGTTAAATTCCTCTAGAGTAAACAATGATGACGTTTTGAGATGTATGCACAGTTTGGTTTCATAAGTCTCCAGTCTCGGTCCGATGACCCATCCGTGCGATCGCTTTTCGTCCAGAATTTCCCCTGGTGTCTCTACCCCCAAAAAATGCGTGTGCGGTTGTTTTCAGAAGCAAGGGTTTTGCCCACAAGGTGATGTGGACGGTGGAAAGGGTGTGTGCACCTTGGACCAGAGCCACTTGATGTGGACGGTGGACAGGGTGTGTGCACCTTGGACCAGAGCCACTTGATGTGGACGGTGGACAGGGTGTGTGTACCTTGGACCAGAGCCACTTGCTGTGGACGGTGGAAAGGGTGTGTGTGTGTACCTTGGACCAGAGCCACTTGATGTGGACGGTGGAAAGGGTGTGTGTACCTTGGACCAGAGCCACTTGATGTGGACGGTGGAAAGGGTGTGTGTACCTTGGACCAGAGCCACTTGATGTGGACGGTGGACAGGGTGTGTACCTTGGACCAGAGCCACTTGCTGTGGACGGTGGAAAGGGTGTGTGTGTGTACCTTGGACCAGAGCCACTTGATGTGGACGGTGGAAAGGGTGTGTGCACCTTGGACCAGAGCCACTTGCTGTGGACGGTGGAAAGGGTGTGTGTACCTTGGACCAGAGCCACTTGATGTGGACGGTGGAAAGGGTGTGTACCTTGGACCAGAGCCACTTGCTGTGGACGGTGGAAAGGGTGTGTGTACCTTGGACCAGAGCCACTTGATGTGGACGGTGGAAAGGGTGTGTGTACCTTGGACCAGAGCCACTTGATGTGGACGGTGGAAAGGGTGTGTGTACCTTGGACCAGAGCCACTTGCTGTGGACGGTGGAAAGGGTGTGTGTACCTTGGACCAGAGCCACTTGATGTGGACGGTGGAAAGGGTGTGTGTACCTTGGACCAGAGCCACTTGCTGTGGACGGTGGACAGGGTGTGTGTACCTTGGACCAGAGCCACTTGATGTGGACGGTGGAAAGGGTGTGTGTACCTTGGACCAGAGCCACTTGCTGTGGACGGTGGAAAGGGTGTGTGTACCTTGGACCAGAGCCACTTGCTGTGGACGGTGGACAGGGTGTGTGTACCTTGGACCAGAGCCACTTGATGTGGACGGTGGAAAGGGTGTGTGTACCTTGGACCAGAGCCACTTGCTGTGGACGGTGGAAAGGGTGTGTGTACCTTGGACCAGAGCCACTTGCTGTGGACGGTGGACAGGGTGTGTGTACCTTGGACCAGAGCCACTTGGCCTTCTCCGTGAGGAGCTCGGCCAGGTGTGTGTTCTCTCCGTTCAGCAGAGCGTTGAAGGCCGTCTGGTGGTGACCTGCCTTCCTGGCCACGCGGGCGCTCTGCAGCCAACACTCCCCCAGGAGCTCCTCACACACAGGCCTGCAGCACAGACACACAGCCTGGGTTAGATCTGCAGCCTGGGTTAGATATACAGCCTGTGCCACACGCTGCTATCAACAGGGTTAACAACAGGTTAGGTTGGTTTACACTTCTAAGGACACACTGGCCCCACCCAGGTCTGTTCAGGTCACTAAATCAAACCCACCCATTAGGGCTGGGAGGTATGGAAAAGATATACCGGATATATGAGGATATTCAGCAATTCAACCCACCTCACCCCCGATAATGATACATCATATCGGCTTGGGTAGGGCTGGGCGATATAACGATAACGATAAATATTGCGATATATTTTAATAATCGATATCGAATATCGAAATTTAAAAAAAATCGAAAAATCGTTTTTTTTTTTTTTTTTTTACCTGCAACAGGGCAGTTTTAAAACCAGAGACAGTGGACAGACTTGTCTTTCTTGCCTGCAACTTAAAGTAATGGCTTTGCTTGTCCAAATGACAATACTGACCAAATTCAGATTTCTTTTTCTCTTGTCCATTTATTTTGTTTGCTTTCTAATTTAAAATACATTTTGAAACCGTCTGTACACAGTAGGCTATGTGTGCTAGCAGAACTAGACTCCAGTCACGAGTCACAGTGCACATGTGCGGTGGTTTGTCCACCAAAAAAATAAAATAAACTAGCAGAGCCAGAACTGTTCAACTCCTCTGGAGCCACAGCCAGCAGAGAAGCCGGTTTACTTTAGCTTTTAAACCAGCTGCAGCCTGAGAACTGGAGTGTGAGGGGATGTAACACTAAAGATGGCGGCAATGACAAAGAATTGCTGCAAAATAAACATACATCTGTTGTTTAAAAAAAAAAAAAAAAAAAAAAAAAAAAAATTATCATATCGTTATCGCGATATGATTTTTTTCCATATCGCCCAGCCCTAGGCTTGGGTATGGAAAATGTGTTAGTATCTAATAGAAAAGTAAGTATGTGCAGTATGTGTTCATATCTAATAAAAAAGTAAGTATGTATAGTATGTGTTAACAAAACAATCTAATTCACTCACACATTCACACACCGATGGCAGATGCAACCATGCAAGGTGCTGCCAACCTGCACACTGGGAGCAATTAGGGGTTAAGTGTCTTGCTCAAGGACACTTCGACACGCTGCCCGGGAATCGAACCGGGAACCTCACAACTACCAGACGACTGCTCTACCTCCTGAGCCACTGTCGCCCCAATATCTAATCGAAAAGTAAGTATTTACAGTATAATATCTAATTGAAAAGTAAGTATGTGTTAATATCTAATAGAAAGGTAAGTATGTACAGTATGTGTTAATATCTAATAGAAAGGTAAGTATGTATAGTATGTGTTAATATCTAAAAGAAAAGTAAGTATGTATAGTATGTGTTAATATCTAAAAGAAAAGTAAGTATGTATAGTATGTGTTAATATCTAAAAGAAAAGTAAGTATGTATAGTATGTGTTAATAGCTAATAGAAAGGTAAGTATCTACATTATGTTAATATCCAATAGAAAAGTACGTGCAGTATGTGTTAATATCTAATAGAAAGGTAAGTATGTATGTGTTGGCACATATCATCCTCACCCAGAACCGAGGCTGAGCAGGGAACGACGCAAGGCCAGGATTGGCTCCTTGGCCCTGAAGGAATTCTGCGTCATCTCTAGCCGGTCTGACCAATGGCGAGGCAGCTGGCTGAGGCTGGGGGCGGAGCTTTCTCTCTGCTTCTGCAGCTCAGTGAACGAGTGCTCCAACTCACTCAGCATGTGGAGCCTGCAAACACACACACACACAACAACAAAGCAGTTATCATACAATAATATGGAATAAACAATAAATGATTGAAACTTTTATTAACAGATTGCAGAATGGGTAGAATACAGTAAGGCTCAATACACACAATTGCTAAGGGGATGCAGGCCAGAGAAAGACTTTCGTCTTGTTTACACCAGGGTCCCCCATTTTCAAATCATAATGAATTGTAAGTAGGGTGCAACTAGCACCGTGCAATCCATTCTTTGTGGATCCCGCCCACAGTGTGAAATAAGGTTTCAAAGAGTAGGCGATACTGCCAGCTAGCAGGATTCGGCCGGCATTGCACTCTCGGGGTCTCAGAATGAGTTCCAATGATAACACAGAGGTCCGTGAGAGTGTATACTCGTTATTGGAGCTTAACCGCTGGCGAGCAATAATGAGTATACTCATGATTGGCGCAGAAAGTGTTAACAACAAACAATTTGATTAATTGACTGTATTGATCGATCACTAATCATTATACACACTTTCCCCACAAATCCAAAGTAAAGAGAGAATTGGTATCCATCTTCTTGTCAGACTCTGGAGAAGATGCTAAGCACATTTCCAATGATGTTGGTGTGTTCCTTTAAAGGTCCCATGCATTATAAATGTCATTTTTCAGTCTCTAGCATTGTATTATAGTAATAGGAGTTTGTATCAATGTGTTTTAGGGTCTAAATACCATATTGGCGAATTGCTCCGTTTCAGCCCAACCCCTCTGTGCCTCTAGTAAATCGGGTCATTTTGATTTGAAGTCCCTGAGCACGTCACTGGGCGCTGTGGATAGACACAGTGATGCGATTGGCTCTGTGGTTGGAGCTAATGCCCGCCCCCATTCTACCTAGACTAGACAGCGAGTGGGGCTGCGGGGCCGAGGAAGAGAGAGCCGAGAGGGAGCCGAGAGAAAGGAAGAGAGAGGGAGGGAGGGAGAGAGAGGGGGCACTTGGGGGGGGGGGGGGGGGGGACCTGCCGCACGGAGGTCCGTGCGACACACACCTCCGAACGGGAGAGTGATAGAAAGAAAAAAAGGAAGAGAGAGGGAGGGAGGGAGAGAGAGGGGGCACTTGGGGGGGGGGCGGGGGGACCTGCCGCACGGAGGTCCGCGCGACACACACCTCCGAACGGGAGAGTGATAGAAAGAAAAAAAGGAAGAGAGAGGGAGGGAGGGAGAGAGAGGGGGAACTTGGGGGGGGGGGGGGACCTGCCGCACGGAGGTCCGCGCGACACACACCTCCGAACGGGAGTGATAGAAAGAAAAAAAGGAAGAGAGAGGGAGGGGCTTCTCTCTCTCTCTCTCTCTCTCTCTCTCTCTCTCTCTCTCTCTCTCTCTCTCTCTCTCTCTCTCTCTCTCATGGTATAAATGATTATTTGTGTAAATAAGGTTATACGCCGACCATTAAGAAAATACATGTTAGTTTAGGAATAAGGGGCAGGTAACTATATAACTATAAGATTTATTCTTCTTCCTGCTCCTTTTGTCCATGGAATGACTATTTATGATTTTTTAATGAAGAAACTATGATTGTATTATTCCATGTGGCAAATAAAAACTCTGAACTGAACTGAACTCTCTCTCTCTTCCCCCCCCTCCCTCCCTCCCTCTACCAGTGCAGACTGTGGTCTGACTGTCACTCAAAGTGCTTATGGGCGGAGCCAGGCCATAACAGCCTGATTTCTCGAGGCTGAAAAATGATGGTTTCGAGTACTTGATTAGAAATATAAAACAATGAATTTTTTTGAAAAAAAAATTACAAATGTCTTCAATAGACTAACAGGAATTGTGTAAAGTTGCCCAAATAGTGCTAGGAATAGCAGTGCATAGCCCCTTTAACACACACACACCTGACGATGTACTCGTATCCTCTCTGGTAGGTTCCACACTCGTAGCTGGCTGCAGACAGAGGCACCACCTGTTCCTTCCTCACCAGCTTCAGTTTGTCAAAGAAGGCCTCAGAGTCCTGCTGCTTAGCTGCCAGCAGCATCTGACCCAGATGCACTCCCCAGGTACTGGACTGGCGGTCTGGAGAGAGAGAGAGAGCGAGCGAGATCGAGAGAGAGACACACACACACACAAAGAGAGAGAAAGAGACGCACACAGACAAAGAGAGACACACACACACAGACAGAGAGAGAGACACACACACAGACAAAGAGAGACACACAGACAAAGAGAGAGAGACACACACACAGACAAAGAGAGAGAGACACACAGACAAAGAGAGAGACACACACACAGACAAAGAGAGACACACACACAGACAAAAAGAGACACACACACACACACACAGACAAAGAGAGAGACACACATAAACAGACAAAGAGAGAGAGAGACACACACAGACAGACAAAGAGAGACACACACACAAAATAACCAAATATCTCATGGACAAAACTGAGCAAGTTGATGTAGAAACGTAAAATGCTGATTTAGCATGTTCTTGGTATCTAGGGACATCTATGGACCTCAGCTAATGTATTCCCAGTGTCCGAAATATTGTGTCTGTTACTATGCTTGAGTACATTTTTATTTTTATTTTCATCTTTGACGAAAGTGAGTAATTGCCACTGTGCTCATTCAGCACCTTATTGAGATCAGGTGTACAGAAAATCTAAGCAAATGACAAAGGGCAGATGATTTACAGGGGTTTTTGTACAGGTGAATTTTGCCATCCGGACACATGCTATATGAAATATGAATATAGAATATCAGGCCTATACATTACTTTATTATGGCCAAGTCATACATCTATGGATCGGCCCAAATCTCCCCTTTCCAATGGCAGAGTTAAATCTGGATTTAGTACCACCAGGTGCCCGGTACAGGGCAGCAAATACCGTGAATGAAATCTACTGTAAGTACAGTTACTTTTGTATAATATCCATAGAAGCTTCTATCCCCAGGCCATCAGGCTG